>NC_067400.1:5136186-5478686 GCF_016432865.1 Antechinus flavipes | reverse complement strand
GGTGGAGGGAGGGAGGGGAAAAATCAGAACAGAAATGAATGCAAGGGATAATGCTGTAAAAAATTACCCTGGCATGCGTTCTATCAATAAAAAATTATTAAAAAAAAAAAAGAGAGAGAATGCAGAAAAAAAAAAAGAAAAAAAAAAAAGAAAAGAGGTCATGAGTGGAAAGAGTTTAAGAAGCCCTGGACTAGATGAACACTGAGTTCCCTTCCAACTCTCAAAGGGGATGGGTTTAGCCAGTCATGTGGTCTAAGAACTCAATTATCATTTGAAGATCCACAAAACCAGATGCTTCCTAAATAATAAGTGGCGCTGTCCGACAGAAGGAGGTTCTTGTTTTCAGTAATGGTGGTCCTTCTTTTTCAAGGGGGGCAATGACATCATAGGTAATATCTTAATTTGCACATGGATTAGAGGCTGAGTTTCTTGATATCCTCAACATCACTTTATTTTCTAGTCATCGAAGTACAGTGACGAGACAAAAGTCAAGATGACTGATGAAGGCCCAAGATGCAGCCAGTGACCTTGACACCTTGATGTCTGACCAAGTCCTCAGTGCTCCATAGCACGTGCTTCAGCTGTCATTGTGGCACTGGAACAACTTGTTCTCATTCTCCCATTCTTCTGGGGGAAGTCTTAGTGTAATTAGGGTAGACATTCCCTAACTCGCCAGTGGATTTAAGGCCTGTGTGTTACCCTTCAACCAGGGTTAGCCAATCTGCCAAGATGGTATTACCAGACTGTGACTACATGGAATCATAGGTGAGAGTTGGATGAAAATGGATCCCAAAGGGGTATGAGCAGCCCTCACAAGGAAAGGTCTAGTCATTCTGAAACACCTGATAGGGTAAATAGAGTGATCAGTGCGAGAGGAGCTGCCAGAGAAAAGGTATTGCTAATGTTAGAGAGCAGAGCACTCTCTAAGCACCCATAATTTCTAGTTCTTCCCTCTGGAGTTAAACAGAACAAGTCTCCTTCCTTGAAAAGAAAGCCCTTCAAAAGTATGAGGACAGCTCTAATTCCCTTTCTCTACTATAGACAGACTTCTTTTATTGCATTTTACTTTATTATGCTTCCTTTTATTGCTCTTGGCAGATATTGATTCTTAAAATTTCAAGTTTTTTAGTAGCCTGCCTCAAGCAAGTTTATCAGCACCACTTCCCCCCAATATCACATGCTCACATTGCCTCTCTGTCACATTTGGGGAATTCTTACATATATCTGATGTGGTGATCCATGATTAGTAATCTTTAAAGTTATTATTGTCATTGTTTTGGAGCACCACTAACTATTCGCAAAAATATGGCAAACTTAATCCAAAAATACAATAAGAATCTTGACTTGTAGTTCCCCACCCTACACTGACTCCTCCAACTTCCTTATTCCCTAAGACACAATATTGCATAATATTTTATTTTTCAAATTATATGTAAAGGTCGTTTTCAACATTTATTTTTGTAAGACCTTGAGTTCCAAAATTTTGCCCTCCTCTTATCTCTCCCCTCTCCAAGACTACACGTGATCTTATATAGGTTATACAAATACAATAGTTTTAAATACATTTCCACATTTACCACATGGTGAAAGAAAAATCAGATTAAAGGGAGAAGAACATGAGAAAGAAAAAACAAACAAAAAAGATGAAAATAGTATGCTTCAAACCATATTCAGGCTCCATAGTTGTCTTTCTAGATGTGGATGACATTTTCCATTCCAAGTCTACTTGAATTGTCTTGGATCACTTCATGGCTAAGAACTAAGTCTATTTTATAGGACCATCATATAATCTTTCTGTACAGTGTTCTCCTGGTTCTGCTCACTTCACTCAGCATCAGTTCATAAAAATCTTTCCAGGCTTTTCAAGAATCAGCCTGCTCATCATTTCTTATAGAATAATAATGTTTCATTGCATCCATTTTCCATGTTTCGTTCAATCTTTCTCCAATTGATGAGCATCCACTCGATTTCCAGTCCTTCCCATTACAAAAAGAGCTGCTACAAACATTTTTTGCCCATGATACAACAATATTGAAATTAGGCCAATTAATAATCCAACAATAAATTATAAGTGTTTAGGTGAAAGGAAGAGGCAATCCATGTCTGATTGTCTATTTCCCTGTCTCTGTCTGTCTGTCTGTCTGTCTCTGTCTCTCTCTCTCTACACACACACACACACACACACACACACACACACACACACACACAAATAGAGATACAGAAAGCATTACCCCCTCCTAGCCATATGTCATCTTCCAGGATAAACCTGCCTTCTCTAAACTCACTGACAGACATCTTAAAGAACATGGCCCAGATCAGGTTCCTGGGTCGTTCCAAACCAAGTTGACTGCCTCTGGAGCCCTCTACTTTCAGAGACTAGTACTAACTTTTTAAAGCAGTGACCTGCAGAGTATCTGTCAGAAATGCAGTAATATGAACATGCTGATTTTGACTCCTTCCTTCTCTCTTTTTTTTTTTCTTTCCATTTTACATGGCATAAGTAAAGAGTAACCATGGCATGCTAGGTGATACATATAGAAGATTGATTTCTGCTGAGTGAAAATGACTAACTGCAGAAGTGATTTGGGTTACGATAAGATTTCTTTGCTCCTCATTCCTACTCTTGTTCTTCTGAGTACCATCATCTCCTCAGTGCTAACTCTGGTTTTGAGTCCATCACATGGTACTTCTATTTGCCCGTTTTTCAGTGGCTTCCTTAGATCCTTATTTGAACTTTAATTCTAATGTTTTAAAGTATTTGTCCCGTCTCTCCCAGGACTTTTAACCCAATTTTTAAATTCCTTTCAACATCTCTTTCCTTCAAATGAGATAATATTTGTAAAGCACTTGTCCCAGTGCCCGGCACATCGGAGATACTTAATAAATGCATGTTCTCACCTCCACTTTTCTATCTGTTCCCTCTAAGTTTTCTCCTGCTTCCATTGAGCCCAGATTGAATGAAGATAGCCTTCCAATGGGTTTCTTCCTAGCTCTCTGATGTTCAGCCTGTACCAATTCTGCCTTTGCCTTCTTTCCAACTCTCTTCCCCACCCCCCACAAGTCTCTTCTTCTTTTCCAATGTACTAACTGCATATATCAGGTCGGAGAGGTACCTGCCCTACTCCTTGTGTATGAAAGATGCTGTAACCATGAAAAACATCCACTGGAAAGATGTTTACATGTTCTGGGTGTGTACAATGCAGTTTGAGCTGGATGCGGAGGCTGGGGGCTGCCGCTCAGCAACAGAAGAGATTTTCAAAAATAATTTCCTGCCACATTCCTGACCGTATTTGCAGCCTAAGTTTATCCCCTTCCCTGCTGTTTTCTGATCTGCCCCTGGGTTACTAACAGTCCCAACAGACAGGCCGGCTCATGCTACCTGCTGCTCAGGCACAGATTAACTCCCTACCAGCCAGATGGACCCGACGGACTCCACAAATTCCTCTCCTTTTTGCTTTTGGCTCTCCAGAAAGTTAATGGACGGTTTTCGGGTGGAGGGATAAACAACCTGGTGGTGTCCAGTCTGGGCCATAATCACCTGCGCCTCACACAACTGGGACCTCCATCTGCCTTTCTTCAGCTATTTGTCTGAATGGATGGATTATGACATTCTGTCCAACCTGGCTCCGCTAGCGGCAATGGCAGGCCTCAATTAGAAAGCCAAATTATTAAAAAAGCAAACCACGTTTATTATTTACTTTAATTATGAGATGCATTCATTGCTAGGTTGCCTTTGTGTGAGATTCCGGTAATAGGAGTAATAGAAACAAAGATTCTTTGACTTTGCACATGCAACTCAATATATAAATTTCATTCATATAGATTTAATTATGTGTGTGTGTGTGTGTGTGTGTTTATACACACACACACACACAGAGATACTTTTTTAACATTTGAGAAGATAACTATCTAAAGTGATTTTAAATATTTTTGGAGTGATTATAATTCCCAAAGTTTAGGACAATTCTGGTCATCTAGTATTTAATAAATGATTTTTCATTCATCACTTCATTTGCTCATTCATTCCAAAATCATTTGAGATAATTGGAGTCTTTTGAGTCCAAATCCAAGGTCCCTGAATTTCATTTGTCCTTCTATCTATCGGAAACCTCTTACAAGCATATTTCCATGCAGGGATTTTTAATACTTTGGTCAAAATTATAAATTCTACTTATTGATCAAAATCCTATCAGTAACTTCCAGTTAAAAATAACTGCTTTTAGTGAAAAAATTACCTTCCCGCCATTTTCTGGATAACAAAAGCCATCATCAATATAAGTAAGTTAATGGCAGAAGGTAAAGCATTGGGGGAGTCAATAAGAAAACAATCTCTGGAACAACTCACTGTGTTTGAGTTAACTGGAATGTGAATGAGATCTTCAATCTTGTTCTTTTCCAAGGATGGCTTGAAGGATAAAGGTTATCATCCTCACTCTAAAGTATCTCTGATCCTACCTTGGACAGAACAACAATATTCACTTATTGCCTAATTCTATAAAACTTTTTAAAATGCTTAATCTCCTCCCCCATTGCTACCTTTAATAACATTCTGAAGTCCACAAAAATAGAATCAGGGGCTCAGTCAATCTTGCCCTTCTTATCCTCCTCTACCCCCAAAGTGCCTATTGAGCTATATGAGGAAATGGGTAATTATCATTAAATTGATGAATGTATTTCATTGGAGTAAAATGTAGAGTATGACAGTGGAATGGAGATATAACTTGACATAAGAAAAGTCTAGAAAACATACATATAAACAAGAGGTAATATATTAAGTGTGAAAAATGAGACATACATTTGTGGACACAATGTATTGATTTGTCTTGCTTCATTGTATTCATTGATAAGAAAGTATTTTAAAATGTTGTTATTTGTTGATTTTTAATATTCTCTTACAAAAAGCTTTCTGAATTCCAAATTCTCTTCCTCCCACACCTTATTCCCCAGAGTGCAAACAAAAATTACAATATCAATTATTCATCTGAAAGTGATCTTATCACCAGAGTAGGGTTTTTTTTTTAAACAGATGTTTTTGTTGTTGTTTGCTCATTTTCCAACCTATTTCTTGACTTTTAACATTAAGTTAAATTTGGATTCTGCTCCCAGGTGAAGGGGACACTGGGAAAAGCTTCATTTTTTTTTTTTTTTTTGTATTTCTATTTCCAGAGCTAGTTCTGTAGATCTGTAAGTTTACATTGCAAGGAGAGGTATGAGGGAAAGGGCAATAGCTTAATTTGTCTTTGAGCTATGAAGAATAAAACACGAGAGGGAAACACAATTTTTTTTTACCCAGAAATTCTACCTTGAAAGATCTAAATAGAGAGAAAGAATGGGTGAGTAGGAAGCCAATACAGAAATAAAGAGAGCATCAGGATTTTAAATGGACTTGATAGAGAAAGAAATAAGGAGAAGAAAATTAGTATGCCTTGGTGAAGGTGGCGATGAGGTTAATTGGCAAGAGGAAAAAGACAGAGCAATTTTCATAATTGTGCTTATAAAGGGTAGGGAAAAGAAAAAAAAAAAGAAAAAAATGAAACAAGAATGTAATTTAAGTAAAGTCAAGAAACTCAGAATAGGGATGGGGAAAACAATGTTAAGGAGAAGAACCTTTAGTCAGAGATTATGACAAAAATAGTTGAAAAAAATATAAATCAAGACTAACAACTTACTTTAAAGACAGATATATAGAGAGATGGGTATGGGTTAATCGGTTCTTACCTGGTCTACTACAATGAGCTTGCTGCCTCCTTTATCTGTTCTTCCCAATTAATCCTCCAAATAGCTGCTAAAGGGATATTCCCAAAACTTGGGTTTTATCATAGCATTCTCTTGATGAAAAAGCTCTAAGGTCCCTACTGCTTGTGAGGTCAAACACAAACTCTTATGACCGACATTTAAAATCTTTCACAATGGGACTCCAATTGACCTTTGTGGTTCATATCATAGCATCATCCTCTTGGCTCTATATTTTACAGTTCAGCCAAGTTGGCTTCCTTGCTGTTCTTCCTATCAACCTTCCTTCCACCTTTAATATCATAATTTTGTGCATAGTAGAGGGGTCTACCTATTAAAATCTGTCTTTTATAATCCAAACCTTCTTTCAGTGCTCAAGTACTAATATGTTCCTTCTGACTAAGACCTGAAAAAGACTTTTAAATCATATTTATGTTGAATTATCTAAGTATTTTGTGGTTTGTTCTAATAGACTGTAAGTTCTCTGGGAGCAGGTAATGTCTTACTGTTTTCTTGCTAGTCCCAGTTCTGAGCACAGTAAATACTTAATTAATTCTTGGTTTCTTTAATTGAATTAAAGAGAAGCTTATAAGCACATTTGTCACTTTAGACAGTGATATCTGCATAATGAAGGACAAACCAAACACAAATTGTTTTTTTTTTTAAACTCACAAAAGCTTGTTTGTTGAGGGGTGGGATCCCAATAGGTGGTAGAAGTGCCCTTTCATTTCTCAAAGCAGCTCTAAAAGAAAACATAATGAGAATGTAATGCACATTTAGACAATGTCATTATTGACTTACAAACTGGGAGGTTGAAGCAGGAATACATTTCTACATGGCAATAAATGTCTCTGTTGTGTTCTTAGTGAGAGAAAACATCCTCTGGGGTTCTAAATGATGCATTCAGCAGACATTCATCTATCTCTGTGGATCTAAAGACTCTTCTGCATAATAGCTTTCCTTCAAGTGATTTTCTTATTTAATTGTTCAAAATATGAAATAAAAAGTCTGAACTTTTTGTTCACTGGCCCATGTGCTTCTGAAACTATGTTATTATATGGAATAATACAGGAGAAGAAAGGTCAGACATAGAAGGTGCTCTCCATGAGGGATGTTAAGAAAAGGGATGAAGAAGTGAGGGAAATCTGATAAGGCTTCTCTATCATTTTTAACTCCTAAAAATCTTCCTCTCCTTCTCTGCAGGGAAAGATAATAACACAGAAATATTCTCTGGAATAATCAACTGTACCTTAAGGATCTCTGTCCAATGCTTATGTGGGGTTAGAACCAAGCAGATATGCGATGAGAGAGGAAAGAGTCAAAAGTTGGCAACTGGAAGATAAATGATCAGCAAGTATGAGAAAAAAAAGAGGCTTTCTTTCTTTTGTATCTCAAGATAATTCTCAGACTGGCCATGACCTTTCAGATCTTACTTTAACTTCCAGGTTTTCAACTCAAATCCACACTTAGGGATAGAATAAAAATATTTTTGAGTGATTAGGTCTAATTTTATGCCAATCAATTTGACAAGGTAAAGAAACCTAATTATTTAATTCAAAAAAATAAAAATTGTCCAATCAGAAAAAAATTAATAAACACTTAGCAAGCCTTTTCATGGAATCTCAATATACTTGGTGCTGAGGACATGAAAGCAAAAGCAAAAAAAAAAGGGGGGGGGCTGTCCTCAAGGAAATTAACATTTTGCTAGAAATGGCAACACACACACACACACACACACACACACGAGATACAATATGATATTGGGACACTAGCAGGTCAGGGAGATGGAAGTAAAGATCTTATATAGAAATCAACAATGGCACTGAACATGGTGGAGGGCAGGGACAAAAACCTGACAATTTTGAGAGATGACAGTCAGAAAGGAATTCACTCTAAGCACTAGGGATAGACACTATCAAGTCATGAAAGCACGAACAGAATGTCATGTGTGAGAAACACCAGAAAACCCAGTTTATGGCAAGACCATCATATGAATAATTGCGTATCACACATTTTAACTGTAAATCTTAATTAATGTAAAACTTCAACTGAAGGATGTGGTATGGCTTAAAGAATCAAGAGACACAAGGCAGAGATATCAATTAAATGATTATTGTGATAGTTGGTGATAAGATCTGGACGAGAGTGATAATTTTGTGATTGGAGAGAAAATAGATGTGAGATTATGCTGTTATTACAAAGTTAGAAATCAGAGAAGAGAGAGAGAGAGAGAGAGAGAAAGAGAGAGAGAGAGAGAGATACAGAGATAATGGAGATGTGTCCAACAGCAGGAGTTCAAAAAAATAACAAACTATTATGGTCACATTTTGCTTAAAACAGGGTATATTACAACTTTATAATATAAGGGAGAATGGTAACCTGGAAAGATCCTGACCAATCAGGATCACAAAGGAATAAGTAGAGCTAACTAAATGCCATAAAAGGCTTGACCTGGTCTCTGTAAATGTGTTCCCACTCCACAGAATTGAGGGACATGTATTCTTGCAAAAATGCAAAATAAATCCCAAATTCGTTAGTGAGTCAGTGCAGTTTTTAGTGAAGTATTTTGTTTCTTACAATTCTAACAGACAGATTTCAGATGAAGAAATCTGTAGTCATTTAAAAAAATGCTCTGAATCATTATTGATCAGAGAAATGCAAATTAAAACAACTCCAAGGTACCACTTCACACCTATCTGATTGGCTACAATGACAGGAAAAGATAATGATGAAGGTTGGAGAGGATGTGGGCAAACTGGGAGACTAATGCATTGTTGGTGGAGTTGTGAAGTGATCCAATGATTCTGGAGAGCAATTTGGAACTATGCCCCAAAACCTACAAAACTTTGCATACTTTCTGATTCAGTAGGGTCACTATTGGGTCTGTATCCCAATGAAGTTATAAAAGAGGGAAAAGAACTCACATGTGCAAAAATATTTGTAGCAGCTCTTTTTGTGGTGGCAAAGAATTGGAAAATGAGTGTGTACCCATCACTGGGAGAATGGCTGAATAAGTTATGATGTATGAAAGTAATGGAATGTTATTGTTCTATAAAAATGACGAACAAGATGATTTTAGGAAGACCTGGAAAGATTTACATGAACTGATCTGAGTGACATAAGCAGAAACAGGAATACATTGTACACAGTGACAAGATTTCATGTTGATCAGCTATGGCAGACTTGGTTTTTCATAGCAGTTTAGTGATCCAAAGCAATCCCAACAAGCTTTGGATGAAAAATGCCCTCTGCATCCCGAGAGAGAAATATGGAAACTGAATCAACATCAATACATGCTACGCTTACTTATTTTTCTTCTATTTTTTTCCCCTCATGTTTTTTTTCCCTTTTTTTATTTTTTCTCTCCCAACATAACACATAAGGAAATATGGGGATGGAAAAAATGTACCAATAATTATTTCTATAAATATTTTATATTACTTAAATTATTACATAAGCTTGAGATAAGCTTAGAGAGCAATCATGCATAATACTAGAGTGGTCATTCTTTTAACAGAGAAGTATTGAATAGGCTTCTTTCACTCACTTTCTCATAAGGAATAGAGTATCATGATTTCTGCCATTAACTCCATTCAATTGAACAAGTTTTTGGTTGTTTTGTCTTGTTTTGTTTGTAATAAATATGTACAGATAGTTAGTGGCCCCAACATAACTGATGCTAAGGACCAGATAAAATAAAAAATGAGAACACTTTTAAAATAAAAAGTTTATTTTAAAAAGTTTATGGCTCCATGAATGCAAGGACTATTTCTATCTTCTTAGCTTAGCATAGAACCTGTCACATAAGAGCGTGTTTACTAAATGCTTCCTAATTACTGAATTTGTTAAGTAATTTGTAGCTTTTTGGAATGGAGAAAGAAGTAGGGGAATAAGAACTTTCCTGAGAAGTAAGTTGGTGGAACTCAGAGTCCTAGAAAAGAGTTAGGGAGCAATGGCCAATTGCTACTTTCAAAACTGGGTTAGATTGAACAAAACAAAACTGAAAAACCTAAAAGACAAAATAATAAATCCTAAAATTCTTACTGTCAAAGAGGTTATGCTTTTAATGTATTGAGATATCAACTTACTCTGTTGAATGGGACAAGGCACCTTAACTCAAAAACTAGTAAAAATTCAATTCCAACTTCATCTCAGGAATGGATCAGAATTAGAAAATTTGTCCAGGATTCAGGATTCTTTTTGACTTATAAATGACATTTTTATTAACATATTCATTGTTGATCCAGGAATTGTACCAGATATCTTGATTATCTTTGCTAATGTTTATAAAATAACTACTTTTCTTGAGCTTCACTTTTTATTCGGTATGATAAAGAATCAATAAGAATATATTAAAAACTTACTATAGACCAGGCTTTCTACTAAGAACCAGGAATACAACACCATATGAAAATAAAAACATTCCCTGCTTTGAGGAGGTTTCCTTTCTAATGGAGGCACATGCAAGAGAGTGGTGGCAACTGAGGGGGTACTTTGGAGTGGAAAGTGACAGTAGTATGGATTTGTAGGAGCTTGATACATACTTTCTTGTAATTATGGTGGTATTGATTTGATTATGCGTTCCATAACTTGGGAGAGTGTGAGCACTGGACTTTTGGAGGGCACATATGGAATCCCAATACAGATAAAGAGCCAATGAGCAGAAAATAAAATGAACCAGGGAGTGAGCCATCTGAGTGGACCATCGGAAACATTTTTTCCAATCAGAAGCTCTAATTAAGCTCTTGGTCTTTATCAGGAGCTTTGCTCAGTGCTAGGAATGAAAAGAAAGCCCAAAATATCCCTAACTTTAAGGAACTTAGATTTTAAACCAAATGTAATAAACATGAAAATCTGTAGGTGGTTAAAGATATATAGAAAGTAGTAGAGAAGTAACTTTAAGCTGCTACTAGATAAAGAGGCTCAGAAAAGCAAAAAGTGGGGTTTGACCTAAGATTTTAAGGAACCCCCCCAAAAAAATCTAAAGGATAATGTTGCATGGGTCATGCACTCAGATCAGGGAGGACTATCATTTCAAAGGCACGGAGGTGGGAAATGGAATATTGTTGGAAGGTCAGCAAGTAGAATATATTATAGCTGAAAGAGAATGGAGTTCCAGGTCTAAAGGAGTTAAACCCTCTAAAGTACTCTGGTAGCAAGGGAGTCGTGGAGAAGATGACCAGAGAGTTCAAGTGAAGCATAACTGGAACCAACCTATCTAGAGAACCTGCCAAGAATCCCATTTGGAACTGCCAAAAAAAGATCCATAGGTGGACAGAGCATTGGATCATAATAGATTTATGATGATACAGTCCCACTTATATCTCAGCAGATGACTTCATTCCCTACTTTACTGAGAAAGGATAAGCCATTAATCACAAATATTTTCCTCTTCATACTCTGGACCTGGAAATCTTTCTAAATATTAACCCATCTTTTTCTCCATTGTTCCAGTCACTTAAGAAGAGATAGCTCTTTTTTCCCCTTTTTCTAACCTTCCAATTGTGCTCACAATCTCACTTCTTCCATCTTTGCCTACCAATCATTCCCTTGCTCTATTTCATCTTCATTTACTATCAAATGATTTTTGAAATCATGCAGAGGTATTCCAAGACACACACACCCCTACTCTATCTTAAAACAAACAAATGGATAAAAACAATACACCAGATTCTTCCATCTGAAGACTGAAGGTAAATTCCTTTCTAATTCCTCACTTTGATTGTCAAATTGCAAACTCTTGGTCTTCTATGTAATCCCCTCAAATCTCAATCCAGTGTAGCCTCATTTGTACCTGACCACTACACTTCCTGATACCCTGATTATCTTTGAAATTTAAATTGGAACATTTATGCTTTGATCTTACTGCAACTTTTGTTGCTGTAAACCCCCCTCGCTTTCCAAATTCAGTCTTTCTTGACTAATGTGAACTTCTCTCTCTCTTTCTCTATCCTCCTGTCTGTTGTCATTTCCACTCATCTATTCTCCACCTAGTCAGAATGAGTTTAGATTCGTTTTTAAGCCTTTCCCACTGAGTATCAACTTATTTTTTCAGCATTATTTCCACTGCAAGTCATTATGAGCTCCATAGTCTAGCCAAACTTTGCTAGATTCTATGCATTTTATGAAGTTTGAAATTCTCAATATACCAGAAAAGTCAAAGTGACATTTGTGGCTCAATGGAAGGATACTTCACACATTCTGCCCACACTACCAACAGCTCTGTTGTGACAGAGACAGACTAAACCAAAAATGTTCTGAGAATATTTGAGGTGACTTAAAAATGGAATACCATTTCTTCTGTTTGGAATTTCAAGCCCTTCATAATTTGGTTCCAGTTAGTCTTTCCAGGCTGATTTCCCTTCCATACACTCCAACTGGCCAATGTATCATTCCTCGAATTCAACATATTATGCCCCAGTTCAGTGCATTTATAGAGATACAGCTCCATGCCAATGTTTCAAATGCTTTCCCAGTTCACCTCCCATCTCTTCTAATGTTTGGGTTCTTTCAAGGCTCGATTTATGTCCCAGATCTTATGTGAAACCATCCTGGACCCCATAGTTGCTAGTATTCTCTCTAACTTGAAAATACCTACATATGTAACTATTTGCTCACATGTCTTCTCTCTCCCATAAAATATAAGCTTCCTAAAGATAGAGCCTTCATTCTCTCTCCCCTTATATACATATTGCCTAGTATGGTATCTTACCCATAATATATACTTATTAAATGCTTGTTGAGTTGAACAGATATGGAATAGCAGAGGAAGTTATATGAACAATAAAAAGTACAA
The DNA here is from genome assembly GCF_016432865.1 of Antechinus flavipes. Lineage (NCBI taxonomy): Eukaryota > Metazoa > Chordata > Mammalia > Dasyuromorphia > Dasyuridae > Antechinus > Antechinus flavipes. The sequence continues at coordinate 5,466,157 of NC_067400.1, read as the reverse complement.
AATGAAAAAATATGTAAGCAAAAATTATATTACAGATGCATTTTTTTTTGCTATCCATTGCTGATGGTGGAGGTATAACATTATAAATAAAATCTAGTCATTGGAGCAAACTTTCTCATTTGCGGGCCTTCAGAAAAGCTCACACAACTCATGTACCCAAAACTCATGCCCCAAATGGTTTACTTTTATCACTTATTCAGAGGTACAGTAATTCAAAGCAAAGCATTTTTAATCAAATAGATGGCAAATAAAACATTACAAGAGGTTTTCTCCCATCATGTCTGCTTTCTCTCATTGGTTTACTCACTATATGTGTGGGGAAAAGGTGATGGAAGCACATAAAAGGCCAAAGAAAAATAAATCAAGAACACAAATAGAAGGAAGATATATAGTCAAAGATTCATACAAGAGGAAGATTGGCTCACTTCTCCATCATTACAAAGCTATTATATTTTGTTATGTTCTGAGAAACCTGACTCTAATGTCCCCTGGAAATGTTTGGCTTTAGTTTGCTCCTGTTTGGCATCTCTCTTGCTTTGGTGATAACCAAGCTTCTTGCTATCACTTCTTTGAATCAGCTCTTCTAGATCATTTATTGTCTCTGTGCTTATATCTGTTAAGGTGTGGTGACTAAATTGCCTTTCCCTTTTAATCCCTAGTCATCTATAAAGTCAAATACCCAACCAATAAAATAAATTTGAAACCTATTATTTTAATGACATGAATATAATGATGATTCTAAGATCATTTACCAGACCCATTATGACAATCAAATGTTCTAATACTTAATAGACACATGATTTTCTTGATATGTTTGCGTAACGAGTTATTTGATGTAATGTTGTATAGTAAAATCCATGTCATCTTGTCTCTCTGTATAATGTATAACATTGTCCTCATGAAGATTTTCAAAGAAGATCCAAATTTCTAGCAACCTTCCTATCTTTCTATGGAGATTATGAGGATGTGAATTGAACACACAGTATTCATTGGTTAAAACTCATTTGTGGCATATGACCAGATCATTATTTTCTTTCATACATTTTTTGCACCGAAATGCTATAATTTGGGGAAGCTAGTTGACACAATGATAGAGCACCAGCCCTAAAGTCAGGAGCACCTGAATTTACATCTGGTCTCAGATACTTAACATTTCCTAGCTGTGTGACCCTGGGCAAGCCACTTAACTCCCAATGCCTCAGTTACCAAAAAAAAAAAAAATTAAAATTGAAATTCCATAATCTGATTCTTCAGAATTCTTTAGGGTTAAAAATTACTCTTACATGTCATGTAATAAAATTATGGAGATGCCATGTATCCAAATGACCTTTTATGGGAATAAAATTGTGTCCTAGTACTTATAGTTTGCATATCATGACATCCATTTCACTCCCAAGATTTCTATTCTGTAACCAGGTTATTCTGTGTGCTGAACCACTGGGAAGGGTGTGTGTGTGTGTGTGTGTGTGTGTGTGTGTGTGTGTGTGTGTTTATGTTGTGCTTTATCTTTTATTCCCTTTCCCAAGAGTTACATCAACTGTGAAGGTGATTAATATCTATCCTAGACTGGAAAAATGAGACAGTATTCACATAAAAGGATCAAGAGAAGGAATTAAGGATGTTCAGCCTGGAGAAAAGAAGCCTTAGGAAGGGGAGCAAATTATGACTCTCTTCAAATATTTGAATGGCTCCCATATGGAATAAGATTATTTTTCTTTTACTAGTTCCCACAGATCAGAACTAGGAGAAATTGATGAAGAGGCAGAGATATATCTATGGAAAAAATAGGGCTTATCTTTAGCTAGATGTAAGGAAAAATAGAGATGAGCTCTATGTAAATATAAGGAATAATTTAGATGTGTTATGCTTAGATACAAGGAAAACCTAACACTTGGAACAATTCAATACTAAAATCAGCTGCTATGGGAAGGGGTGAGCTTGAACTCATTGGAAACCTAAGAAGAAAATCTAGATTACTATTTGTTGATTCTGCTCTAGAAGAAATACATCTTCAAGCAAGGGTGGAATTAGAGACCCTCTGAATTCCCTTCTCACTCTCAGTTCCTGAGATGTCATTCTTTTCTCCAATTCAACCCAGAGTTGAAGAGGTAAATGATCAGTGAAGAGTAAGTGTTCATTCTTTAATATCTGCAAACACTTTTGTTGTTATTCATTTTTAAACAAATTTAGAAGGTTAAAAAATACTCAAGAGACCAAGGAATATGTAGGTGAGAGAGAAGTTATACATTAAAGGGTGGAACCAAGTCATAAAATGTCAACAAGCCATATCCAATATCTTTAAAAAGAACTCACATGATGGACCAACCTATTCTTTCAATAGATCATTTCATAATTAACGAACATATCTTGGACATGTATATAGTTGTCTCAAAATAATAACTGACATGTGACTAACATGTCATGATCACAGCTCATTTAATATTCCCAACAAACCCAAGAGTTGAATGACATGTATCATCTTCACCCCATCTCCCACCTCTATCTTATAGAGGAAAGGATGAAGGGTCAGAAATTAAAGTACATTCCCATGATCATAGAACTAGAATCTGAGGCAGGATGGAAATCTAGACTTACAGTTCTCCAAGTTCAGAACTCTAGCCATTGCACAACTCTACCTTCTCAAAGTTTGAAACATAATTTGAATTCAACCACGTTGGAGTGAAACAAAAAATGTCCCATGTTTAAAAGATATTTCCATTAAACTTCTTACAATATTCAACTTACCCCAACTGATATATAGCACATTTTCAATTAGCATCCTATTAACCTTTTGAAATTAGGTGTTCACTTTTTAATGGATTTATTCTGAAAAGCTATCACTTAAAAATGCAGATTCTTTTTTCTTTTTAAAATCTCCACCTATTTCCAAATGAATTTGCGATGGCTCACAAATGCAAATACATTGAAAAACAGGAAATTTGTGGACTTAAAAAAAAAAAGAGATGCTCTTTGAGAAATAAAGAGTGTGGATGATACTAGACACCTTAGCTTGGTTATTTATTATGACTGGAGAGTGAATCTGGCTCTGAGTATTTGGCAGGTAAGGCCAAAACGGAAACCCACTCCCTTGCATATTTTCCATTGTCTGGAAAAAGAAAGCAGACAATTCCATCTGCAGAGACAAACTTTTTCCTGGAATGAAAATCAAGGACAAATTTATCTTGTGGGCCACTCTATGAGGGCCATTGAGTAACAGAGTGGATAAAATCTTCAAATACCAATTTGCAAAAGAGCAAAAGGACCATTCAAGGCCATAGTAACCTCTTTGGAAAAGCTGACATGGTCTCAGACTTTAGTGAGAGTATTTATGAGAGCTGAGACTGAGATAACAAGGTTTCGGCATTCTGATTTATAATACTTTCATTTATACAACTGGACTTGGATAATTGGAAGAAGAGATGTTAATCCATTGTCCTTTGATTCCAAATACCCTTACTGTCAATTCCCTCTCTCGTTATTCTTTTCTGATTACTAGTCTCTTTTATAGGTTCTCCTTATGGTTGTTGTATGCTGTTAATGTTATATCCTATTTTACATGATTCCATTTGGTGTTTATGTGGTAAACTAGAGTGATTCGCCATTCCTTTCTCCAGCTGATTTTATATATAAGGAAACTGAGGCAAATAGAATTAAGGGGCTTGCCCAGGGTCATGCAGCTTGTGTCTGAGACGAGATTTTAACTCAGGAGGTTGATTCTTCCTAATTCCAGGGCTGGCATCTTCCTGACATATAATTCCTCTTGCCCTATTAGAATATAATCTCCTGGAGGGTCGGACCTGTCTTCTTTCCATTTGTATGTCCAGTACTTGGCATAGTAGTTCACACAGAGTAAATATGTATTTCATTAGGCTATAAAATTAAATGCTACCATTCAATCTGGATCATAATAAATCTACTTGTGAATATTTTTAAAAGTGCCTTCATTGCAAAGAGCTTTGGGTTAATTCAAGAATCAAAATCACAAAATCTGAAATTTGGAAGGAAACTTACAGGTATCTTATTCAACCCATACTTGAAATGAATCTTCACTATAATAGATTCAAATTAGTATCATCTATCTTTTTCTTGTAGATCTCCAAGAAGGAAAAACACAATCCCTCAAGGGAGTCAACTCCATTTTGGGGATGAAGTTGGGATGAAACTTTTGAGAATTTTTTTTTTAAGTATAACTCTGTTTCTTTGCAGTTATGACTCATCATCCCTGGCGCTGCTCTCTAGGGCAAAGCAAAAGAAGTTTCTCCTTTATGTCACCAAACTTAACATATATGAACATATATTTGACTTATTTTCTTCAACAAACTCAGATCTTCTCTTCTACAGTCTAAACATTCCCAGTCCCTTGATTGAATCATCACATGATAGATTCAAGACACCATCCTATTTCCCTCCCTCAAGATACATTTTTCAAAACCCTTATTAAGCCATGGCACCGAGCAATGAGTCCATTATCCCAGATATGGCTCGATAAGGGCACAATCTAGTGGATTATTTTGGCTAAATAACTTGATGCTCTGACCTGCTAGTGCAGTTCAAGGTCATCATGCTCTCTTGTTAATCTGCCATATCACATAGCCAACTCATATGACATTTGAAAGCCATTAAATCCTCCCTTTTTTTCCTTAATGATAACTACGATCTAATTATGCCATTTTGACCTTATACTTTTAAAGCTGATCTTTTTTACCCAAATGTATGTCTTTACTTATTTATCCTTATTATATTTAATTATGTTAGATTAAACTCAATGACTTGGTCTTTTAAGATCCTTTTGAGCAACTTTGTCAAACATTGTGTTAGCTTTCCCTATCAGCTTTGGATAATTTACAATAGTGATATGCATGTAATTTAAATATTTTTTTCTCAAATCATTGTGAAAAATGTTTGCATGGTACCAAGAACAGATTTCACAAGGGACTTCTTACCATGTTGATATTGAATTATAGACAGTTATTATTTGAGTCATATCATTCAAATAGTTCTGAATCCATCTGAATGAATTTCATCTAATTCTTAACTTTCTATTTTCTTCATCATCATCATCATCATCATCACCACTATCACCATGGTAATAATTGATAATAATAATAATGGAATACTAATATAAATGAGATATGTTATAAAAAGCTCTGCTGAAATCCATGGAAACTATATCCATTATATTCCAACTCTCTACAAGTTAAATTATCCTGTCAAAAATAAATGAAATGAGCTATCTGTAATAGGCTATTAAAAAAAAGAGATATGTATGCTTTTTAAAATCATTGATTCCCTTACTAGATTTTTGCCAAATACCTCTTTAAAGGTCTTTAAAGATCTACTTTAGAATTTTCCTAGGAATCACTATCAAACTCACTGGCCTATTGTTTGTAGACTCCACTCCCTTACTCACATCCAACCATCTGCCATTTTTAGACTGAACATTTACAATTCTATATTCCATGGGACTCCCTCTATTTTCTCCGATCTCCGATCACAGTGACTCAGCAAGCATATTTGCCATCATTTGTTTTGTTGTTGTTGCTGTCACTGTGGTTGTCCAACAAGGATTTAGTTCACTAGGGCCTGGTGACTTGAATTTATTGAGGGAAGTTCAGGGTCCTCTTTACATGATTTTCATATCTTGGGTTCCATTTCTTTGCTCCCTATTTTTATTTGGTCATTACTAATGTAACTTGTTTTCCTTCAATGAGCAACAAAAACAACTACCAGATGTCAGAGATGATAATCTCTGTCTTTGCTCTTGTGCTTTATCGTTATCATCCTTCTCCCATCATGGCTAGCTGACCCCCGATGCTCCCTGTTTTTAAAAAAAAAAATCATCCTACACCAATCCCATTGGTTGCCTCTGCTCTCCTTCATTATCCTTAGTGCATTCGTGGGTTTGGCATCCCTGACACCATACAACTCATTTCTGCTTCTTCTCCTCCACCAGGCCTGCTTTCTACTGTAGGTACATTTTGCCTTTTTGGTTTTGATTTTGTTTTTCAAATCTAATTGGAAAGTCCATTGGTCTATTAAAAACAAATTTTCTTAGCCAATTTTGGCAGGCTAATGACCTGTTGTTCAGTCATTATTCAGTTGTATACAACTATTTGTGACCCTATTTGGGATTTTCTTGGCAAAGATAATGCTATGATTTGCAATTTTCTTCTCTATTTCATTTTACAGATGAGAAAACTGAGGCAAACGGTGTTAAGTGATTCACCCAGGATCACACAGCTAGGAAGTGTCTGAGGCGAGACTGAACTCACAAAGTTGAACCTTCCTGATTCCAGACCTGGCAGACTATTTACTATGCCATCTAGTTTCCTTGCAGCATAAAGATAGCTTTTCAAAATGATTATTTTAAATGCATAAAGTAAAATATATATGTTTGCAAAGGAAACCAATTACATTGAAATATTGTTATCAAAATATGCCTTAGAAGTTCTTAGGAACACTAGCATTAAACAAATGGCATTTTTCCTCCTTGCTGTAATTTTTTCCATTTCTGTCTTCAGAACCTCATCCTTTTGCATTCCCTATCCTTCTTGGACTAAGTTTCCCTGAAGCCTTTTATTCCCTGGGATCCAACTTCTCTTTCCTCTGAAATACATTAAATCTCCTCTTACAAAATTGAGAGCATGTGGTAAATGATGCCCGACTTTTTTTCCTTCTCTCCCACAAATTGTAAATTGGCACGGCCATTTCCCTTTAACGTCCCCAATTCCAGCCCGAGAACAGTGAGCCCCATTTAATGAGAATCAGGTCGAGAATGAGATTTCACCCTGTTTTTTCCTTTTCTACCTTTAAGAATGACATCACTGAAATAACAGACATGAGCCAAGATGTCATTCCACGGTGCGAGCTTGCGCATGGATTATATATTATCTTTATTTCATATCCATTGCCTTTCATTACTCAAAGTGCTGTAGAAAAGTTTACACATCTTAAAATATAGAGAAATGGTATTTCATTCTTTACTTAGCAAAGAGAAGAGATAGAAGACTCCTGGAGTCCCAGAGTCCTGGGTTTAAATGCCCCAAGACCTCATATTCTGGAGGTGGGGAAGGGGAGATAAAGGAGAAAGGAACAAACAGAAGCTAAAAACAAAGAAGGGTGAGAAAAGGAAAAGGAAGAACAGGAAGGACATCAGAATGACAGGAGAATGAGGAACAAAAAGAAAATGGAGGAAGATGAAGAGGAAGATAGAGCAGAGAATTAAGAGGCAGGAGAGATCTGGGATTGAATCTGATCTCAGATAGTTATTAATAATGGTAACCAGCATTTAAGTTTTGCAAAGCACTTTACAGATGTTATTGCACTTGGGCCATAACAATCCCAGAATATAGGGTTATTTTTATCCCCATTTTACTGGTGAACAAAATAAGACAGGCAAATGTTTAATGATTTACCCAGTATCACACAACTAATTAGTGACTGAGGCCACATTTTAGCTCAGGGCTTCCTTCTTTGAGGCCCAGTTCTTTCTCTACTGCAGGGTCAAGCTGCCTTATAATCTTAGAGCACCTAAAACAACAACAACAACAACAACAAAATACCTGTAACATCAATATTCAGAAACTTTGACACCTCATTAAATCTTAATTATTGTTGCTGCTGTGTGTTAAATACTAAGGATGAAAATATATAAAATACATAGTGTCTTTCCTCAGTAGATTACAATCTAATAATCAGGTAAGACGTGACCACATTTCAGTAGCAATGGAGGAAAATGGTAGTAAGTGCAGAGAAGAAGGCCATATAATAGCTAATCAAATGTTTTTAGAGGGAAATGCCACTTTCATCTCAGGGAGAGGGTTCAGATGGGGGGTCAATCAAGGTCTGAAGGAAGAAGGGTATCTTCGAGGTACTGAGAGTTTTTTGAAAGGAAGAGATGGAGAGAGAGAAACCATCCCAGACACTGGAAACAACTTGCTCCAACACAGAGAGATAGGAAAAAGCAGTCTGGACCTGGGGCACAGTAAGTGGGCAAGCATGGGTAGGTAAAGGGTGTGCAAAAAATAATTATTTCTATATCTAAGAAGATATTGTCCTTGTCCCCCTTTTCTTTTTCAAAGAAAAAAATAAATTAAATTCTCTTCATATAAGAGCTCTAATTGATTTTTTGGTTCAGTGGCCATTGCTATGACAAGATTTCCCCTGTCTGGACAGCTGTTGTGACACAGAATTGGACTTGGATAAAGAAAAAGCTGGCTGTCTTTTAGCATCAGTTGTGGAGTCTCATCAACCTAAGGACCTCGATGTATGTCAATAAAATTAGACAATACCTTGCAGTTGTGTACCACTTCAATGACCTTGACAACAAAATTGTTCTATAAATTCTGGAGCCGGTTTCAGAAAAATGCCTCATTTTTTTCTTGGAGAAACATAAGATTCTGAATTTTCTCCCTACTCTTCTAGTTACTTATTTGTTGGCTAAAATTAGTGGTCAGAGAGAGCAAGTGGTTAGAGCTCTGGGCTTGGAGTCCAGAGGTTCAGAATTGAAATCTGAATTCAGTCTGTGATTGACTGTATGATCTTGGCCAAGTAATTTACTCCTCAATTGTCTTATTTTCCTCAGTGCAAAATGAGAATAACATTTCTAAAGCACTTAGCACAATTCTTGGCACATAGTAGGCTATTAAGAAATGTTCCTTTTCTTCATTCCATTGTGAGAATTTTGGCCAACTTTTTGAGATCTTGACTTTCTCATCTAGAAAATTAGATCTTGAAGGTGTCTCTGGCTCGAAGTTGATATTTTTAATGATTTTATGATTTATTTTAATGATGTTTCCCCACAGTGAGCAGGTAGCTTGGGATAAAGGAAAAAGTTCTGACGCAGGCAGCTAGGATCAAAGACCGACTCCTAAGCCTATTAGCTGTGAGATTCTCTATGAGAGACAGAACCTCCCTGTGCCTCAGTTTCCTTGCCTTCCAAAGTAAAGAAATTCCTTCTTGTCTATAGCTATAATCTCAAAATTAAAATTGCAAAACTCAGTCTGTGTCCAAAGTGGGTATCTGCTTCCCACAGTGAACCTACTTTGCAGAACCTAATCAGAGGGCGGAGGAATTTCCATACTTCTCACAATTAGTTTTGTGTCCTTCTGGGGACCTTGTCTAAATGCAAAGACTCAGAAGTGTTTATTTCCTGGCGTGCATATTCTCCATTCCTCAATGTTCCATTTACCTGAAGCTTCATCGGCTGGGATCGCCTCACCTCCAGCGATAATGGAAAGTCTACTGTTGCTCCATGGAAAAGTTCCAAGAGCCGGCCCGGCATGTTCCCAGACCTTGTGACCACAGAGCCATCCTAGTGATAAGCCACATTTAATATGTGCCCGGCACCATGCTAAGGGCTGCTGACACAAAGAAAGGAAGAAACAGTTCTAGCTACTTCCTACGTTCTAATGGCAGTGATAACGTGCAAAAGTGGTCTATTTGATGTAATCTAATTAATAGGGGAGACCTTGGACCACCCGCTAAAAATATGAAGTGGTCAGCACATTGCAATAAAATACTAGGTAAGTAAAAGAGGCTCTCAGAGTTGATTATGTCTTTACTTTGGGATTAGAAGGCCTTAAGACTGATTTAATTAAGCAAAGCAGGGATACCTTCCTAAACCCCAAGTCAGAGCTATTCTAACCCCGTCACATGCCCTGAGTCTGGACAACCCTTGATTGTGAGCGGTAAAAGCAAATCTGAGCTCCTTAAAACAGCAACAGGCAGCAGCATCCTACCTGGGTTACCCTCCCCCAGATGCAGTTTCATCTCTGGAGACTCGGGATGCCTGTCAAGAGCATGGTGATTAACTACCTTGTCAGGAGGCTCAGAGTAATAGAATTAGGAGAAATCAATCTTGTGCCGACAGGCTACCGGGCCCATGCAGAGAGGCCGGTCCCATCGGGGCAAAGTCTCTGGTGATTATTCCAAAGCGGCTATGTTGCTTATACAGACAGGTCTCCAGGGTTTAACAAAAGTGGCAGGTGAATTGGGGCAAGGGCTTGCCTGGAGCCGTCACCCGCTACCCCCACCCTAAAGAGGTAACCAAATTACAGTGACCAAAAAATCAGTTCTTGCAAAGATCATTGTAATTATTTAATTTGGTGTTTATAGAATATACATGGGAAGACTGAATGGTCTCTCTTAATTCTCCATTATACAAGCAACAAGAAAGATTCTCCTTGTGAACCTTAGAGTGGGAAGGAATGGGGAAAAGAAAATAAACATTCATACAATGCCTACTAGGTTCCAGGCACTGTGCTAAGTGTTTTACAAATCTATCCCATTTGATCCTTATGACAAACCTGGGAGAGAGGTACCATTATCCCCATTTTGCAGATGAGGAATGGAAAAGGGAGCAATCTTCTCAGGCTGGCACAGCTAGGGAATGAAGGAATCTTCCTGCTTCCTGGTTTAATGCTCTGTCCACTGAGCTGGCATCTGTCTCATTGGAGACCCGAAAGCCGGCCAGACAGAACAACAAGCAAGAACTCATCATTCTCTAGGGAGAGAGATAAGTTATGGAGAAACAAACTTAAGTGTAAAGGGGTGAAACTCTTGAATTGATACACCGAGGTTGGACAACTGAGCACTTAAGGCTAATTACTGATTGGACAGTAATCCAGTAGCATATGCTTGGAAAATGGCATTTCCCACTATCCTGTGCTGGCTCGATGATTGATGTATAAAGAGAATTGTAGGAGGGACTGGGGGTGGAGTTAGGGTCACTTTTTGGGTGGGAGGCAAAGAGAAGAGGTCATGGGTATTCTGTGTCTATCCAATTCACTCCTACCTCTAAAGACCAAGAATAAAGAGCAAGGACTTTTGCATAGCCGATTCTAATGCATCCAGGGTGCTGACTCAGTTATCACACATAAGGAACAAAATAGTCTCTAACTTCAAGAAGCTTTTCTTCTAATGGGATAAGCTGCCATGTAAAGAGGAGAGAGAAAGAGGTCCAGTGAAGGACTGATGAGATTTCCAGAAAGTGAGGCAATATAGGATTGACATTAGCATGTCTGGGGCCTCTCATAAAGCGAATGTTCTTCTTCCAGCATCTCCAACGGGGAGAGTAGGGCTTCTGGGCAAAAACTGTTCCATGGCTTGAGGGCTGTTGCACAGGAGGAAAAGGAGCTCGCATAGGGAGCTTGGTCTAACACATGCCTAAGCACCAGTGTCCATGTGGTGAGCCAGCCTCTGCTGAGTAGCCTCAGGTGAGGGAAGCCTCTAGAGGCTGCTCCTTCCATCACATTAACAAGAATCCTGTGTCTCCAGCAGACATGTCTCTTTGTAGCTTTCTACCCGCTGCTCCTGGCGCTGCTTTCCAAGGGTAGAAAGACATACAAGACTGCCATTAGCTAAAATCGGTACAATTGGTAAGAGAAGTGGCTTTGATACGAACAGGTGACAGAGCTGCTATTGGACTATTGATATTTGAGGAGATATCAGTACGGGTCTGAAGACTGGCCCTAACATGCGACCTTCTGATGCAGACTGAAGCTCAGAGGAGAGGTTTGGGGCCAGAGGTCCTTCACCAACAGGTCACATCTCAGCCATGGAATAGAGATTTCCAAGGGACAGAATGTGGAAAGAGAGAAGCAAAGGGCTCCCAGGCAAATCTTGAGAAGTACTTTTGAAAACAAGAAATCTCAGAGAAAAAGTTATTTTTTCACTACGGGAGAGATGTTTTGGGCCCATTACTCTAAAAGATTTGCTACAAGATCAAAGAGAGGCTGGAACCTCCATCAGTGAAAGCAGATTTATGAGGATGTCATCATGAATTCTTAATGTACTCAAATATTGAACAATTAAGGGAGATTAATAAGAAAAAGCTGGGAGAGCTCTAATGCTCTATAACCTCTTCCTGCATAACAAATATTCACTACCTTTCTCATCCTCACCATTGAATCATCATCATTAGCATCACTGCAGTGATAATAGCACACACAGAGGGAGAAAGAAAGAGAGAGAGGCAGAGAGACAGAAAGACAGGGACAGAGGCAGACAGAGACAGAAAGAAAGACAAAGACAGAGAGAAAGAGAGAGGGAAGGGAAGAAAGAAGAGAGAGAGAGAGAGATAGAAAGAGAGAGAAAGAGAGAGAGAGAGACAGAGAGAGAGAGAGAGAGAGAGAGAGAGAGAGAGAGAGAGAGAGAGAGAGAGAGAGAGAGAGAATATGAATGAGTGCGCTGGAATCTTTGGACTTTGAGGTCCAGCTCTAGGATTCTTTGTGTGTTCCAGCAAGTCATTTAAAACTTTGGGTGGGTCTCACTGCCTCACACATAAGATGAGGCAATCAGAGCAGTCTCCTAAGTAACTTCTGATTCTGTCTGAAGTTGCATTAGAATTTAGGTTTCCTGACTCCAAATCCAGAGCTCTCTGCACTGTATCAGTGGCAGATAGATATTTTACATCAATAGAGTGAACACATGGGACTTCTGGCCCAATGAGGAAGAATATCTTGGGTAAGAATGTCTGTTTCATATCCCTCAAATTTCTTGTCTGTTCTACCTCTAAATAGAATTGACTCTGAATCTATGATGTCACTTAGGAACAAAATAAAAAGAATACAATTCATTGAGTGTAATCATAATGATAATTAAAAAGCTGCTAAAGTTTCTTGAAACTTCCACCCATTCCATTTTGTGAAATCCAACACATGAGCCAGGTCATGAGACTGGCCATCCAAAGAGTTTGGAGGTAGTCACTTCCATTGTGTTACTTCAGTGGCTATGGCAAAGGCCTACAAACACATTATCCACTGACTGAGTAGTTCTACAAATTTCATAATTAGGAATTTATTCATTGGGCTTATAACTTAATCTTTATTTGAAATGTAAGCATCCAGCCAAGGGATGATAGTAGTAAAACAACAACCAATTTTGCTAATTTCCCAACATTACACAGAGCATAGAGTTCTGGGCCTTCCAAAACAACCTATGAAGGAGCACTGGTAAATGGGACTTGTGCTTTTCCTTTCTCCACCACAATATAGTCCACAATCACCTCTGTAGAACACAGCATTTTCCAGTTTTTAGCTTGTGAAATTCTGACCACCAATTTCCCAAGATAACTTGTAATTGTTTATGCCTTTACCTAAACACCCGTAAAAATGGCTCTCATTTTGTAGTAGATGGTAAGGTTAAAAAAAGGCCATGGTTCTGAGGGTAAGCAATGCCACCTTATGGCTTGTCTTGTCATTGCAACTCTGGGTAAAAATTTCACTCATTAGATTTATGAGGAAAAAAAAAAAAGATTGTACAATACAAAGGATTCACTATTCATTTCATGTGTAATCAGTTTTTCCATACTAATTGACTTAATTATGTTATAGTTGCTTAAGCATGAATGAGATCAGATCTGCTCTTAGATTTTTGTTTCAATATACTAATTGGAGATATATAACTGGAAGCCTAATATTAGTATATTGTATTATCACACAATTTAAAACAAATACAGGAGTCTATCAAAAAACTAAGATGGCAGGGGGGAAAGAGCCAAGGTGACTCGTTCCTTCTGGTACATTTTCATTGGAATTAATATCCCACTCACTGAATCCAAATCTTCAAACATTTGGTGATTATTGAAGGCTCATACAAATACCATTAACTTGATCTTATTTGGAGCTTTAGAATATGTCAACATTTATCACTGTTGTTGCTCATCCTTCATTCTCAAAGAGGATCAATAATAGCATGACTCAAGTGAAGCCATTTGAAGATATCATGATGTAGTGGGAAGAATGATGACTATGTAGTCCAAAGAATTTGGTATGCCATGATTTGACTAAAATTCATGAGCTGTTTGACTGTGGACCAGTCATTTCTCTTCTCTGAATCTCAGTTTGCTCATTTCCAAAATGAAGGAATTGGATTATACTCAAAATATATGCAGTCCTTGAACAGCAACAACAACAATGACAAAAAGACAAAAATTACAAAGTTTTATATATATATTATATTTATATGTGTGTTACATATAATATATATGTATATGTGTGTGTATATATACACACATATATGTGTGTATATATACATATATACACACATACATATATACATATATACATACATATATACATATATGTATATATATGTACATATATGTACATATACATATATGTCAAGAAAAGTAAAATGTTTAGTTAAGGCATGGTCCCTACCTCAAAGAGCTGATAGTCCAATGAGAAAATTAGGATGCCAATGCAGACAAATGAATACACAATAGTTCATGACCTATTCAATGGTGAGTTCCAAGGACAAGCTTCCTGTAATGTTTTAAGGAAAGGGCTCTAACCATGGGCAGGCTTCCTCTAGAAGATAGCTCCTGAGATGGATGGGTATTGAAAGAAGAGAAAGGAATTGAAAAAGCCAAGTTAGTAAAGGGAGATATCCCAGATATGGGACATAAATGCTAAGCAGAGGAGTTCACTTGGAAATTGAATGAAAGAACTGGAAAGGATTAGGTGAAAGAAAGGTTGGACTTTCAGTAAGGAAAGGATATTATGGGGTGAACCTTTTGAAAAAGAGATAGTAATTGAATAATCTAACTCTTTTTAAGCATTTACGCCTACCATGTAGAAAAGGGAAGCAATGTTTTAAACAGTTCAAAAGGAAAAAGCCAAGCGTGATGGAGATAAGTTGCCAAGGGGTGGAAACTGGCTCGTTATTTAGAAGAAATCTCCCTAACAATTAAAGCTCTTTCTGTAAAATGGCTGTGGGAGAGACAGAGCCAAGATGGCAGAAAAAAGGCAGGGAGATTTTCAATCTTTGCCCCAAACTCCTCCAAATACCTTTAAATAACAATTCTAAATATTCTAAGGTGACAAAACCCACAAAAATGTGGAGTGAAAGGGTTTTCCAGACCAGATCAATGTAGAAGGTCTGCAGAAAAGTTCTATTGCACCAGGGTGATGGTCAAGCACAATCCAGTGCAGCCCACTAAAGCACAGTCTCAGACCCAGCAAACAAGGGACAGGACTTAGGCCAACTGAACCAGTGGCAGCAGTGGCAACTTTTAGCCTCGCCCACAGAAGGCAAAGACAATTTAGATCAGCAGGAAAAGTCTGTACCTTCTAGGTGAGAAGGGCGCACATTCTAGTACAGACCGTGCTAGCGCAGTCCTGGCTCCAGGAAATAAGGAGCAGGTCTAGAGAATCGCTGAATCAGCTATAGCAACAGCTATTTCTGGAGCTCTCAGACCACAGACAATGAGGGTTTCAATAACTGACCTGAAGAAGATCTTTCTAGATCCAATTTTTTTTTGTGCACAAGAAAACTGGATAAATATGTATACAGATAGTGTATTTAACATATATTTTAATATATTTAACATATATGGGACTATCTGCCATATAAGGGAGGGGGCGGGGGAAGAAAGGGAAAATTTGGAACAGAAGAATTTACAAGGGTCAATGTTGAAAAATTGCCCATGCATATGTTTTGTAAATAAAAGGCTATAATATCAAATAAAAAATAAAAAAGAGTATACCACCTTAAAAGAACTGAAAACTTACCGGTCCCTAGAAGTATCTCTGAAGATAGCTGCATAAGACCCCTGATGCTTAGGACAATGCACCCTCTGCTCTAGAAGTGAAGCCCTACTTTAACAAAGAAATAAAAGTGAAATAATACTCTGGGAGGATGAGCAAACAACAGAAAAATATTCTGACCATGGAAAGCCACTATTTTGACAATGAAAATCAAAACACATACTCAGAATATTACAAAGTCAAAGCTCCTACATCCAAAGTCTCCAAGAAAATAATGAATTGATATCAGGCTATGAAGGAGCTCAAAAAGAATTTTGAAAATCAATTAAGAGGGGTAGAGGAAAAATTGGGAACAGAGATGAGAGTGATACAAGAAAAACATGAAAAACAAGTCAACAGTTTAGTAAAGTGAACACACATACACACTATATATATATGACAATAACACCTTAAAAACAGATTAGGTCAAATGTTAAAGGAAGTATCAAAAAACAAACAAACAAACAAACAAACAAAAAAAAAAAAACTACTACTTAAAGAACAAAATTGGCCAAATGGGAAAAGAGGCAAAAAAGCTCACTGAAGAAAATAATTCTTTACACATTAGAATGGAGCAAATGGGAGCTAATGACTTTATTAGAAAAATTTTAAAAAGCAATAAAAGAAAACCAAAGAAATAAGAAAGACAATATGAAATATCTTATTGGAAAAAATGGGAAAAAAGTATTAGGCTATCTAGAAAGCATGATGGGAAAAAAATGATCCTAGACACCATCTTTCAAAGAATTATTGAAGAAAACTGCCCTGATATTCTAGAATTAGAGGGTAAAATAGAAATTGAAAGAATCCACTGATCACCAAAGAATGAGCATATACATAGAAAACTTTTGTCACCTAGGAACACAGTTGGGAGATGGTACATGGGGATATATGGTCATGCTCTTCAATTCCACAGTCCTCCTTTTCTAGATCCTATATACTTCTCACTTAATTTTAAGGCTGTTCTGTCAACTGTTGGTATCCATCAAACTCGTTTCTCTAATGATTTCTCTGCTAATCCTAAATCGCTCTCCAATGCTGTCACCTGGTGGTCCTGTACCTAACCACACATACTAGATAGCTCTTCTGCAACAGGGACAGTCAGTGCCTCTATGAACTTTGTGAATTATAGTAATTTATTTTAAATCAAACTAAAAGCCACAGCCTTCCAATGAACAGAACTTTTAGACCTTGGTTCTCTGTGTTTTAAATTACTTAATTCTGCCTGAGTTTCTATACTTCAAGTTTAATCTAAACTGAAGTTGCATTTATTTTAATTCATATCAATTCCACGTGCTCTACAGGAGTCAGTGAAATAAATACAACTAAAGAACTAACAATTTACTTTCATCTATGCAAGCAAATAATTATTTTAACAAATAATCAATAAACAATAAATCTCAAGGAGCTCACAATTTAATTGGAGAAACAACAAACAATTATATAAAAAATAAGTTATATTCAGGGTAAAAAGAAAATAATTAACAAAGGGAAGCTCTAAGTCTTAAAGGCAATTGGAAAAGCCTTTCTACAGAAGTTGTAATTTTATCCAGGATTTGAAAGAAGCCTGAGAAGTCAGAATCAGGAGAGAGAGAGACAGACAGACAGAGAGGAAGAGAGAGGGAGAGACAGAGAGACAGAAACAGAGAGGAAGAGAAAGAGGGAGAAGAAAAGGAAGAGGGAGGGAGGAAGGAGGAAGAGATGGAGAGAGAGAGAGCATTACAGGACTGAAAGATGTAAAGTCTCATTTGTGAACTATCCAGGAAACTATTTACAACATAGGATAGTTAGTGGGGGTGAAAAGATAAGTTAAATTGAAAATAGAAAATGGAGCAAAATTGAGATGAGAGGAACAATTAACAAAGGTCATAAAGAAAGGTTTATTGATGAATGTAGCATCTGAACTAAACTTTGTAGGAATATAGTGATTCTAAAATGTGGAGTGGAAAAAAGAGGTACATTTCTGTCAAGGAGGAGAGCTAGTGCAGAGGAAGAAAATAAAATTATGAATTGGAAGGAAGCACAAATAGATGAGTTTGGTGAAGATGTAGGGATATAATTGTCAGATTGTGTGGAATCAGACTGGGAAGGTAAACTGGATCCAGGTTGTATCATTGTTATTCAGTTAATTCAGTCATGTCTGATTCTCCAGGACCCTGTTTGTGTTTTCTTGCAAAAGATACTGGAGTGATTTTTTTTCTTTCCTTCTCCAGCTTATTTCACAATTGAGGAAACTGAGGCAAACAGAGTTAAATGAATTGCCCAGGGTCACACAGCTAATAAGAGTTGGAAGTCAAATTTGAACTCATGAAGATGAGTCTTTCTGACTCCAAGTTCAGTGCTCTATCCACTGTGCCATTAGCTGCTCTTGAACCCATGAAGGACTTTAAATGTCAAGCTATGTCGTTTGCATCTATGAAATTGAGACTCACTGAAGATAAGTGAATAAAAAAAGTAATTTAGATAGTTTTGTGCCTTAGGAAAAATGTGTCTGTGCGTGCATGCGTGTGTGTGTGTGTGTGTGTGTGTATGTGTGTGTTGTGTGTGGCTGAATTAGAAAGAGAACTTCAAGAAATCTTTCCCAATTCCTCTTAAGGCCATTACCTTGCTTCACCTTACTCTACATGTATGATGTACTTTGTTGCTTGCATGTTGCCTCCTTCATTGGATTGTGAGCTTCTTGAAAGTGGGAACTATCTTTTGCCTTTCTTTGTACTGCCAGTGCTTAGCACCATGTCTGTCATATAATTGATACTAAATAAATGCTTGTTGACTTAAAACAGAGAAATGTAGATGAAATAAAAGGTATTCAAAAGGAAAAAAAACCAGTTTTGTTTCAGACATGCTGAGTTTGAATAACAATGATTACAGCTAGAAGGTTTGCAAAGCTTTTTATGTTACCTCTTTTGACTAAGTCAAAGCACTTTATTTCTTACATAAGTATTAAGTGATGTAGACTTTGAAATGAACTTATTCTCTTCCCTTATCAGGAAAAAAAATCCCATCTGGCTAGTATCAACCATAATGAAGTTCCAGACTAACTAGTCTGTAGAAAATGATGTAAGGATGAAACTCTTTATCAATCTCCATTTTCTTCAACCTCAAAGCCTTTTTAAAGAACTTTTGAGATCTTGTAGCATAGTTTAGAGATGTCTAGGTCCTGGTCAGCCAAATGGATTCCACCTCGCTCCTCCTTGATAACCCCACCTTGAGCTACCACATTCCTGCCTGGTTCCTTCATAGATCCTGCCTCTGTTTCCCTGAGATGCTAAAAGACCTTAAAATCTATGTACTCTGAAATGGGAGCTGCTCTTCCATTTATGACTCTGTGTTGTAATTGCCTGAGCCTGTGAAGCTATTTTCACATTCATAAAATAGCATTCCGTTGTAATTTGTGATCGATGTCTGACTTGATTTATTCAGGTTGATCGAACTGTGACCAAATCTCCATTAAGCTATTTTATAATATTCTTTACAATTATATTCTCTCAAATCCATTGTTCTTGGATTTATTACATAGTACTACTCCTGGTGTCTATTTTCTCTATTCATTTTGTCTGCTACTTCTCTTTAAAAAGTACCTTTTGGCAGGGAGAAAGCCCCTGTGAATTCATCACATATGCCTTGTGCCTTGTATTTCAAGCTATCAATTGCTGGTCCAACCTCATACTTTGGTGCCCAACCTCATCACTGAGTACTGTTATTACTCACTTTATAATTGAGGACACAGATGTGTGTAGCTCCCCATTGCTATTTCTGAAGAAGGATTCTGCTTCAGATATTCCTGATACCAAATCCAATGTCTATTCTGCGATTTGCAGCATGGATGAGTTATCAGAGTGGTGTTTCTAGGATAAAGGTTGCCTTTTTAACTAAATGTAACTTGCTAAAATAATTCTATCCCAATGCAGACATTTTCAGAGTGAATCCTTAGCTTTGATTATGCTTAAGCATAGGTTTTGGTCTCAGAAAAAAAATCTTAATGAAGATTCGGAGTCTAATAAGACTTCATACTCAAAATGAAATTGGAGTGACAGAGAAATCATTCTTTTATATATTGGAATCTTGTACATTCTCCCAAGGCCATGAAAGAGAAAGAAAAGACAGATTCATATGTTATACCTCTTTCAATGTCATAAAAGTTGAACAGATAAACTTAAGTAGAATCATAACCTCATGCATCCCCTAATAAAGAAGACTACTTAAAGAGATTCTCTATGTAAACTAAATCAGGTTCCAAATTAAATTAAATTTAGAGGGTTCACAACTAGGCTGTTTGAGGGAGATGATGATTTACAACTCACAAGCTGACATTTGGGGACAATTAAAATTTTCTCTCTGACTTCTTATCTAAAGCATCTTTGAGGCTTTAAGTCAATTTTCACATCCCAGGAGACAGATTTCAGAGAGCTAAATAACCTTCTAACCAGGAGAAATATCCCTGATTTCCCCCAAATAATGTGAATTTTTAAAAAAAGGAAATTTTAAATATTTCAGCAACAGTGGATATGTCTACCAAGCATTTGGAGGCACAAAGTTCAACATTTCAGATTAGACCAGTATATATTCACTTTTGAATCAACTTCAAAGAGATATAAGTGAGTCCATGATACTTAGGTACGAGTGTATATGCAGAGAGAAAAAAAATTACCCTGATGATAGAGGTGGCTAGAGATGGTGTACTATTGCTTAGGATATTGGAAATAGGTTTTAATTGTACAATAGAAGGAATTATTTTTTTTAAGTTAAGGATCAAAGAGGAGAAACATGAAGGATAAACAATACCAAGGAAGACAAGAGAGTATTCAGGCAGACTGGATCCCTGGACCATATCAAAAAGTCAAGAAAAATCTAAAATGAGGTTAGGAATTAGCCATCGATGAAGCAATTAGAGAAACCCATAGAAACTTTGCTGAAAGTCCTTTCGTTGAAATGATAAAGCCAGAAGCCAAAATAGATAGGACTGAGGTGTTTTTAGGAAGATGAGGAAGTCAAGCACAGAAATTTTTTCTTGGACTAAAACAGGACAAAAGAAGTGATGGTTAAAGGGAAGGATCTCAATTTAGGACATAATGGATTTGTTACTCCATGGTGATTTCTTAGAGACAGCAGAAGATCTAGTTCTTCAAGTAGAGAATAAAATTCAGAAATGGAAATATAAATTTAAAAATTATTCTTTTACAGGTAATAGTCAAAGCCAGGGGATGAATACGATTGGTGATTCCTTCATCTATTAGGCTTCCACTTTTAGATTATCTTTCATGCATTCTGTATTTTTACTTCATCTACCTAGTTATTTATGTGTTGTTTCTTCCATTAGAATATAAGCTCGTTGAGGTAGGGAACAGTAGTTTTTTGTCTTTTTCTTTTTTTCGCTACTAGAGAGATCTTCCATTGCTGACAGACTGTAAGCACTGGCTAAATATTTTTAATCAGTTTACCAACTGACAGACAGACTGATTACACAATGAAAACTGGATGGGTGAAGCGCTTTGACCAAGAAGAGGTAGCTACTCAGCCAAACTCTCCCGACATTCCCTGAAACAATTAAAAAATAAGGCTTTAAATTGAATTTTGCAGTGGCAGAGTCAGTTGAGACATTTTCTAGCCTAAGACAACTTAGAAGATCAACAGAAGAGGTCTGTGGGCACCGGCCCTGGATTTACCCACCAATTAAAGGTTTTGGAGGCAGTTGTGACAGCAGCAGCAAAAGCTTTGGGTTCTCTCATTGCAGGGGCAGTAAGATAATAGATAAGGGGGGCCCTTTATTGGCACTTGGTGTACCTGGAGCTGATTTACAACTCTATTGCTCATACTCACTTCTGGGTCGTAGTTTCATGGAGGAGGAACACTTGTGATTGGATAAAAACAATCAGTGTTTCTGTTCATAGTTCTAAGGTGGAGAAGAGCACTAACACTTGCAGTTGCAGAGGTGCAGGGAGCCTGGTCACAATTTCAGAACCAAGAGACATGGAGAGGGATAGGGGTCTTTCTGGGTAACAACCAGAGGGCAGACAAGAACACAGTGACTGCACCTCTCCCCAGATCATATCATCTTGGAATCCTTGAAAACTTGCAGACTCCAGAACTAGTTCTGAAAACAGAAGCATGAAAAATCCTTCCCACCCCAAGGTGAAGAGAACCCAATTTTAATATAAAGTTCAAAGTTAAGAAACAGGTTGAGAAAGTGAGCAAACAAAAGAACTTGACCATAAAAAGGTACTATGGTAGAAAGATACAAACTCAGAAAATAACATGAAATCAACTACAAGCAAAGACTAAAAAAAAAAAAAAAGTCAAGTGAACACAAGTCTATCAAGATTTAATGGAGCAAGGGGAAGCTAGGTAGTTCAGCGGAAAAAGCACTAGCCCTGAAGTTAGGAAGAACTAAGTTCAAATCTTGTCTCAGACACTTAATAGGTCCTAGCTGTGTGACCTTGGGTAAGTCACTTAACCCCAATTGCCTCGGGGGGGGGGGATTAAATAGAAAAGTAAAAAGGTTCAGTGAAGAAAATAATTCATAAAAATTAGAATTGGGCAGGTATGGGGCCACTAGGTGGCTCCTTCAATCCAGACTCAGACATGTAGCACTTATGTGTGACCCAGGGCAAGTCACTTAACCCCAAAATGATTTACCAAAAAGATAGACAAAGACAGACAGAGACAGAGACAGACACACACAGAGAGACAAAGAGAGAGAAGGAAAAAAAAAGAAAAGAAAAAAGAATTGTGCAAGTAGATGCTGAAGATTACATGAGACATCAAGAAAAAAAATAAAACAAAGTCAAAAGATAAAAAGGAAGACAATAAGAGATAGCTTATTGAAAAAAAAAAAAAACGGTGTCCTGGAAAATAGATACAGGAGAGCTAGTTTAAGAATCACTGAACTACTTAAAAGCTACAAAAAATCTAAATACCATTTTTCAAGAAATGATAGGAACACTGCCCTGATATTTTAAATATAAAGAGTAAAGTAAAAAATTAAGGAATCTACTAATCACCTCCTGAAAGAGATCCCCAGCTGAAAACACTGAGAATTTCTAGCTAAATTTAAAAGTTTCAAGATCAGAAGCTTTTCGTCAGGCTTCCAAAGGAAATAATTCAAATATGGAGCCACAGTAAATGTCACAAAAGATTTAGCAACTTCTACATTAAAGAAGCAGGGGACTTAGAATATGATATTCCAAAAGGCAAAGTAAGTAGGATTTAACCAATAATAACTTCTCATGAAAGAAGCATGCAAGGAAAAGTTTGTACACTAGAGGGCAAAATGGCGTTAGTGGGCAATGTTAGAACCTCACTTTCATAAGAATTGGTTCAAAGAGGGAGGAAAATATAGGCACAGACAAAAACAATCAGTTGGGTGTAGAAAATTAACACAACAGAGAAATAGGAGAAGAAAGAGATAGAAGAAAAAGGAGGTGATAAAAAAGGAAGGAAGATTAAAGGATTGAGTGGTCAGAAGCAAAACAAAGTTTTTGAGGAGGGGCAAAATAAAAAGAAGGATAAAACAGATACAGAATGGAGGGAAATACACAGTAATCATAAATGTGAATGTGAATGGGATAAACTCATTCATGAACAGAAGAGCATAGAAAAATGAATTAGAGACCAGAATCTAACACTCTGTTGTTATAGGAGGCACATATGAAAGAGGGAGTCATACACAGAATTAAAATAAGTGTCTGAAGCAGAATCTACTATGCTTCAGCTAATGTAAAAAACAAATGGGGTAGTAATCATTATCTCAGTCATAGCAAAAGTGAAAATTAAAAGAGATACTCAGGAAAACATTATTTTGCTAAAAGGTTTCAGAAAATAAAGCAACAAAAATAAGCAAGGTTTTTTATGATAAAGACATCTTTCTCTCAAACATATAGGGAACGGAATTAAATTTAAAAATAAGATCTATTCTCTAATTGACAAATTTTCAATTGGACAAATTTAACAATTGGTCAAATGGACAATTTTCAGACAAGAAACCAAAGCTATCTATTGTTATAGAAAATGTTCTAAATCACTACTGATTAAAGAAAGTAAATTAAAATAACTCTGAGGTACCATTTCATACCTATTAGGAATGGCAAATGCTAGAATGGGATAAGGGAAAATATGTACACTAAATAATAGGGTGTATGGGGTGATCAGAGAAGATTAACATCTCTGGTATCAGGGCTTGCCAAGCACTTGCCAGAACTTTTTATGCACCTTTGGTATGTATCTTTCATGCAACTCGCACCTGTGATTACAAGAAGCTGTAGCACATGAAATAGCCACAGTTCATGAAAACCATCCTGTGCTCAACAAGATTAAAGAAAATTAACAGATTTCAAACCCATTGGTGAATCTAGGGATAGGTTTTCCCCAAATGTTTCAAGATTTCCCCAGTAGAATGGGTGAATGAGAAAAGTTTAATCCAAAGGCCATGAAAGAACTTGAAGTAAGCGCTGTAGTATGCCATCAAGGTCACCGATTGCCTGCCAGGTCATTTCTAGGTGTTCAGAGTTTCATCTTGCCACTGAATTTCAATGACTCTGGAAGAGAGGAGAGACTGACAACTTTTTGAAAATTCACTCCACTTTTGTCTGATTCAAGTGAAAGTCAAGATATCATCCCATGATGTCATTGGTCCACTTCAAAATAAAGTATGAAAAACCCTAATGAACAACTTCTGCAGTTGTGAATTGGTCCAAACATTCTGGAGATCAATGTGGAAAACTGCAAATCTTTTGCTCCACCAATACAACTCCTAGACTTATACCACAAATAGGAAAAGGAAAAGGACCTAGCTATATGAAAAAAAAAATAATACATAGCACTACTTTGGTGTGACAAAGAATTTCAAATTGAAGAAATGTCCATCAATTGGAGAATAATTGAACAAGCTGTAGTACATGATTGTGATAGAATTATATTGTGCTATAAGAAACTACAAGAGGGACAGTTTAAGAAAAACAACAACAAACACATCAGAAATTCTATAAGAACTGCTGCAAAGTGAAGTGTGCAAAATCAAGCTATCATTGTATATAATAATAGCAATACAGCAGTATAATCCACAGTGATAAGCTGTGAAAGTTGTTACTACTCTTCTCAATTCAATGATCCTATACAGTTCTGTATAGGAACGCATGATGAAAAATACTATCCATTTCCAGAGAGAACTGATGAACTCTGAATGCAAATAGAAGACTTTCTCAGTTTCTTTATTTTTCTTGATTTTTTGGCAATATGGCTATTATAAATACATGCATAATTTCATATGTATAATTGATGTAGTGCTTATCTTCTCAGTAGGCAAGGAAGGGCTGGAAGGAGCTAGACAATTTGGAACAAAAAAATAGAGAAAAAGAATATACAAAATAAATAATATTTTAAAAAGAAAACTGACAGGATGTAGACAAAGAAAAGGTGATTTAAAAGTTAATTCCTATCACTAAACAGCATGTCTTAGCTAAAATGCAACACAATGAATATAAAGTGCATTCACAGTTATTCTCCAAAACATAAGTTCTAATAGCTAACACCATTCCAGATACTTCCAAAATAAAATTATAGAATAAGGGAAAAGGACATACAACTCCATTTGAAGCATCCAGAAAATTTTATTGTGCCCATTGATTTATTATTTCTCCACCATGAATATTTTTTCATGTTTTTAAAATCTTACCAAATACTTATCCCTTTAATTTAAATAATTGTTTATTAAGGGAAAGTTAATTGAAAAACATGTTGCTGTTTCCCCCTCCCCTCCCCCAATAGAGGACTGCACCCTGCAAGCAGTTAAAGATTCCCTCTTGAAAGGAATTCTTTCTCCTACTTCTGAGACTACCATGGAAATAAAATGAGGAAAAAAAGAGGAGGAAAAAAGGACCTTGCAGAAACTTTGCTCCTGTGTGGGGTCTGAGAGCCAAATGAGACTAGAGGAGCCAAAGTCTTCAATTCCTTCTAAATTTAGAAGTCACCAAATTCAACTGGAATCTAAATTTGGCAAAGCAATTGACTGTCAAGCCCGCTGTGAGGCCCTTTAAGAGAGATGCTTACGGCTCTTACGGCTTTTTAATAGCCGTGCCTAATCTGCCTCATCCAAGATTTGGCAAGTATTCCTTCTTACTCTTCCTGAATCCCAATTTTGACGAGCTTGTAAGAGTCAAAAGGCAATGGTGTTTTAGGACTAAGGAAAATTAGAGGCATTTTTTTTTTCTTCAAAAAAAGAACTTGATGTTCACACCATCAATTCTGTATCCCTTGTGGCCAGAATTCAAAAATGCTAACACAATTTAATTAAGGAGAAAGTATAACACACTGAGCAAGGAATTAAATCTGTCAGGTGTCCCGAGTTCAAGTCCTAAATTCAAGTCTTACCAATTGAAAGACCATAGACACGTCACTTAACATTCCTAAGCCTCTTTACTTGTAACTTGCAAACTTCTTTACTTGTAAAATGAGAGAATGGACTAGGTGCTGTCTGAGATACTGTTTGTCTCTCCATAATCTCCCTATCTTGGAATCCAGACTTTCCTATACCACAAGGCTAAAACTAGGAAACTTTCCTGGAGTTATCTACATCTTCCTCTATACTGTAGGGGATGGGGAAGAGAAGTTATAATTTTGTACTCACTTTGGATGCAATGTGTTCATATCTGTATATGTTCATGATGTTTACCTCCATTGGAATACAAGCTCGTTTTGGGAAGAAATGTCTTTGTTTTTGCCTTTATATTCAAAGTAGCTAGCACACAGCAGTAGTCAATAAATTTTAATGGATTGCTTGGTGGAACTAATCTGTGCTTTGGTGGAACCAAGATGGCAAAGTTAAAGGTAGGAACTCACCTGAGTTCTTCCCCTTTCCAATTTTCTTTACATAATGACTCTAAACTAATTTTACTTACAAAAAGATGTAGTGGAATAACTGTCTAGCTGAAGGTAGCTTGGAACATTGGCAGGAGGGGACTGTTGCATTGGGCTAGGTCTAGAGCTGTGCTAGTTGCAGCACAAGCCGTGCCAGCTTAGCCTGGAGTTCAGGAAACCAGGATCAGACAAAGGGGCCTCTGAATCTGTGTTAATGGCACAATCTCCAGACCTCTCAGTCCGCAGAGGCCAAGGACAACTCAGCAGGAAAAGTTTGGTGTACTAGGCTGTGAGGGGAGTCCCAGCTTAGGATGAGGTTTTGAGAATCATTAAATCAATAGTGTTGCCATCAGCTGTGCTGCAATGATAGTAGTGACTGAAGCAGTGACAGGGACATGGCAATCGCTGGAAATTTTAGCCCAACAGGTTGAGGGGGGCAGTTGGTCGGGCATTTTTTGCTGATGTTTTGCTCACACTCATATCTAGGTAGAAGTGCTGACTCTACAGGTTCCTAGAAGGAGCTCCAAAAACAGCTACCTGAAACTCCTAAACTTTGGACATTGAACCTTTCATCTTGGAAACAGAGCCCTATTTTAACAAAATCTTAAAAGCCAAGTAATAGGCTAGGAAAATGAGTAAACAGAACAATAGAAAGTTACTATGATGACAAGGAAGATCAAAATACATACTCAGGAAATGATAACAAAGTAAAATCTTCTATATCTAAAACCTCCAAAAAATAAAAATAAAAATTGGCTTTAGGCCCTGGAAGAGCCAAAAGGGATTTTGAAAATAAAGTAAGAGAGGTAGAGGAAAAGTCAGGAAGAGGAATGAGTTTGATATAAAAGAAAATATAAAAAGTTAATGAGGAAAAGAATAGTTTAAAAAGCCAAATTGGCCAAATGGGATACTAAGTACAAAAGCTCAATCAGAAAAATAATTCCTTAAATATTAGAATTGAACAAATGGAAACTAATGATTTTATGAGAAATCAAGATCTGTTAAAAACAAATCCAAAATCATGAAAAGATAGGAAAAAGTGTGAAATATGTCATAGGAAAAACAACTTAGCTAGAAAATAGATGCAGGAGACACAATTTAAAATTTGTTGATCTACCTGAAAGACATGTTCAAAAAAGTGCCTGAGAAATTATCAAGGAAAGTGCCCTGATAATATAGAATGAAAGGATAAAAAAGAATTTGAGAGAACGCCCTGGTCACCTCCTGAAACCAACTGTAACCACAAAACTACCAGGAATATTAATGCTAAATTCTGCAACTCCCAAGTCAAGTAGAAAATATTTCAATCATTCAGAAACTATTCAAGTATGGTGGAGTCACAATTGTGACAACATAAGATTTAGCAGCTTCTAAATTAAAGAACTGGGGAGCTTGGAATATTATATTCTGGAGAGCAGTGGAGTTATGGTTATAACCAGGAATCACCTGCCAGCAAAATTGAGTATAATCCTTCCGAGGAAAAGGTTCTAACAATGCCACTGCTAGGCATGAATCCCAAAAGAGATTTTTTTTTTAGTAAGAAAAAGAATTTCTAGATATAAAAATATTTATAGCAGTTCTTTTATCAAGGTGGAGAGTTGGAAATTGGGGTTCACTTGGGTTCATATATTCACATTTTATGTGTTATCCTGACCCATCAGCACTCTGGGCAAGACTGAAAGTTACAGAAAAGAAGCTGAGCTACTTGAGTCAAGGGATTTTCCCCATCCAGGTCTAGGTATAGGATCTGGTTATATGGTCTAGTGAATAAAGCCCAGGATCAGGGCTCAGGAAGAACTGAGTTTAAAGTCAGTCTAGATATTCATTGTGTGACTTTTGGCAAGTTGCTTAATTTGTCTTATCCTCAGTTTCCTCATTTGTAAAATGGGAATAATAGTAACACATTCCTCAGGGTTCTCATAAAAATCAAAAGGGATAAATTTTTTGAAAAGTGCTTTGTAAACTTTAAATATCTCACCTCATAGGAATGTATGAGGAGAAAGGGGAAAAGAAAGAGGAAGGCTAATAAAAGGGAAAATAGAAGTAGTAAGGAAAAGATGTATGAAAGGGGCAGGTGTTTTAAAGGGGGATGGCTATCTGAGGGAAGTGGTGATCAGAAGCAAAATACTGGGGAGGAAGGAAAGGGGAAAAAGAAATAGAAAAGCATAATTTGGGGAAAATAAGATTGCAGGAAATATAGAATTAGTTTTTTTTTTTAACTGTGAATGTGAATGGGATGAATTCTCCCACAAAATAAAAGCAGATAGCAGTCTGGATTAAAAGCCAGAATACTACAATACATTGTTTACAAGAAACACATTTAAAACAGAGTGATACATATAAAGTAACATTTCTCTGTGAAACCAAATGTGTCTGATATTCTCTCTTTGAGCCAAATCTGATCAAAGATTCACACAATGTTCATCCCCTCTCTTCTTTCCCTCAATTATAAAAGGTCTTCCTTGCCTCTTCATGCCTTTCCCTTATTTTACCTCTTTTTCCTGTTTTCCAGTACAATATCCTCTCCACCTCTAGTTTCTTTCCCATATTATCATCATAAAATCAAATTATGCCCACACTCTCTACCTATACCCATAACAGAAATATAGTTCTCAAGGAAAGAAGTTTCCTTTGTACTTTTTATGCTTCTCTTGAGTTCTGTGTTTGGAGATCGTATTTTTTTTTTGTTCAGCTCTGGTCTTTTCATCAGAAATAGATGAAATTCACCTATATCATTGAATATCCATCTTCTTCTCTGAAAAAAAAAATGCTCACTTTAGCTGGATATTTTATTCTTGGCTGTAATGCAAATTCTTTTGTCTTTGGGGATATGAGATTCCAGACCCTTCCATCCTTTAAAGTGAAAACTGCTAAGTGCTTGACTGTGGCTCCTCAGTATTAAAATTGTTTCTTTCTTGCTGCTTGTAAAATTTTTTTTCCTTGGTCCAATAGTTCTGAAATTTAGCCACGATATTCCTTGGAGGAGCGAGTGGTGATTTTTTTTCTTTTAGCTGGTGAGTGGTGAATTTTTTCAATGGCTATTTTACCTTCTGATTCTAGGATACCAGGGTATGTTCCTTTATGATTTTCTGTAAGATAATGTCTAGGTTCTTTTTTGCATCATGGCTTTCAGTAAGTCCAATAATCCTTAGATTGTTTCTCCTAAATCAATTTTCCAAATCAGTTGTTTTTCCTAGGAAGTATTTAATATTTTCTTCTATTTTTCATTTTTTAAAAATTTTGTTTGACTGATTCTTGAAGTCTTATTTTCATTCCCTTTGATTTGTTCAATCGATTCTAATCTTTAGTACAATCTTAATTTACTGTTAGTTTGAGAGATCAGAAGAGGTCACAGAGAGCTATGTCTGCTCTCCACCATCTTTTTTTTCTTTGTTTTTGCAAGATTTGTCACTTGGGTTTATCATTTGCCCAGGATCACTAGAGTAAGAAGTAGTAAGTGTCTTAGGCCAATTTGAACTGAGGTTTTTCTGACTCCAGGACCTGTGTGCTATCCACCACACCATCTAGTTGCTCCCCTTTCATCATTTTTGTTAAAATCATAATCAATTACATTATATTTTCCTAATTGATAGTCATTGTTTTAGTTCTTAATTCTTTGTTGAGAGAAGAAGAAGAACAAGAACAAGAAAGAAGAGGAGGAGGAGGAGGAAAAAGGGAAATAGAGGGAAAAGGAGAAGGAGAAGAAGAGGGAAAAGAAGAGGGAGATAAGAAGGAGATGAGAGGGAGAGAGCAGAAAGGGAGGGAAGGATAGGGAGCTGCCACAAATATTTTGGCTTATATTAGCCATTCCTTTCTTTAATTTCTTTTAAAAGTAAAAGTTTACTAATAGTGTTATTGAGTCAAGGAGTATAGGAGTATACAGAGTTCAATGACTTTGAAAGCATAGCTCTGAATCACTTTAGTAAATGACTGAACCAATTTAAAACTAACAAAAGTGTATTAACATGCCTACATTCAGCAGTCCCTTGAACTTTTATCAGGTTATTTTTTGTCCTACTTTGCCTATCTGATAGGTGTGACATGGAAGTGCAGAATTGCTTTAATTTGTGCTTCTATAACTGATCATTTAGAACATTTTTATATGATTATTTTTATAAATATTATATTTTAAATTGAAAAAATTTTTTTGAAAACTACATGATATTCTTTGACTATTTTCCCCTGACCCTGAATATAATGGTGAGAGAATGTCAGAGATTTCACAAGGGATGGAAAGCAATGTTGTACCAAGTGTTTTTAATGAACCACTTTACTCACTGCTGTTTTAAAAAAAAACACTATTATTTAAATCTGGCTAATTAAACTTATTTTCCAATGATGATCTTAGGGGAAATATATATATATGATGGCTTGATTTACTGGCATTAGAGAATTATCCTTGACATCTCATAGTTATCACTAGAATCCTGATGGGGAGATGACATCATCTTATTTCTGGGAAACTGACTTGTCAGGTAGAGTTGGTTTTGGGATGAGAATTTCCAAGGCTTGGATGTTCACATATATAATCCTTGAGGTTCATAGCAGTGGTACTGGTATGTTGAGTAATTCTAAAGGAAAGGACCTTATGGGGTTTAGAGAATAGCTTCCTTTCTAATATTGGAAGGTATTAAAGATTTTTCCCCTTTATATCTTGACTTAATCTTATGCTGTTTCTCTAATTCTAAGGTCATGTGCTCATTGGAACCTCTTCTCTACAATAGGCTAACATTGTTGAAGAGCTTTTTTTCTCCTTCTGGAAAGGATATATACAAGACTTAGCATTGTTCAGTGATATTCCCTCTTCTCTATCAAAGGCCTGGAAGTTTCTAAGAACTAGGAATTTCCCAAGAAATTTTTCCCTCTCTTTTCCAAAAGGTAAATCATATTATTCAAACCTCTACTTAGGCCATATGGTCTCTATCCAAAACTCTTCCTTTCAATTTCCTCTAAGGGCACATACTTGAAATTATGGGCAATTATAACATGGCTTTTCTCTTGTTTCAAGGCTGGTGTTAAGCTTCTAGAGGAAGGTGATGCATTTGGAAGACCCATGTCTATTCAGAACAGCTACAGTTCTGTTATGGTTCCTTCTTCCCAATTTTCCATTAACTTCTCTTTTGAGGGCTAGTAACAAGGGATGTCTTTGAGCCACTGTAATTGACAATAATGCCATTGTCCATATATATTCTTCCATCATTAAAGAGATAAATATGAGCCACTTAAGTAATCGGTATTAGAACACAACCTGTCTTCTCACTGAAGTATTAATGAATGTAAATGCCTTATCCCCTTTGATAGGGAAAAATAATCAAATCCCCAAGCAAACTTTTACCAATCTATCACTTCCTTCATATAGACTAGGACTCATGGTCAACTCACAACATATGGAACCTGAGCCTCAAGAGGTTATGGCATGTGGCCATATAATTGATATCCAAAGAGTGTTTTCAACTTTTGACTTCTTTTTGTCACCAAATCTAGAACTTCTAATGCTGCGATTTTATAAAGTGTGTGGCATATTTCCAGGCACAAAATAGGCAATCAATAAATTGTTCTTTTTTCTCCTATGCCATGCAGCCTCAGAAAAGGAGAACTATTTCACTATTTCTTAGATAATGTTTTCATTTTTGAGAAGAGGCTTTCTCATTTGCAAAAGGAAGGTTATACCATGTATATTTCTTACATCCTGCAGGTGCTATGAGAAAAACTTAGTGTCAACAGTAAATTTCTGTATTAATTGAACATTTTGATCATTCCACATCATTGCCCGTGGGGAGAAAACAACACTGAAAATCTCAGCCAACCAAAGACCATTTTGTAACGGTCTCTTCTGTGCTAAGCATCGTGCTGGCTGCTATCAAAAAACAGCAAAGAATGAAATATATCTTGCTTTCATAGAACTGGGGGAATAGGGGAAGTAACAAGTATATACAGATACCTATATGTGTAGAATAAATGTAGGAACAAATCATAACAACACATTGAATTTAAGGAAGTATTTAAAGTTTGCAAAGTACTTTTCAAAAATGTATCCCTTTTGATTTTTATGAGAACCCTGAGGAATGTGTTATTATTATTCCCATTTTACAAATGAGAAAACTAAGGATGACAAATTAAGCAACTTGCCAAAAGTCACACAGTTAATGAATATCTAGACTGGCTATACACTCAGTTCTTCCTGAGCCCTGATTCTGGGCTCTATTCACTGGACTACATAACCAGATACTATACCTAGACCTGGATGGGGAACATCCCTTGACTCCAGCAGCTCAGCTTCTTTTCTGTAACTTCTAGTCTTGCCCAGAGTACTGATAGGTCAAAATAACACATACAAAGTGAATATGTGAACCCAGGTGTTCCTGGATCTTGAGGCCATTTCTCTATCCACTATATCATAATGCTTTTCAGAAGGAGAACAAGTACAACTCCTTCCATTCAAATACAAGATAGTTAAGAAATCATGCTAGGAATCTAAAAAAACCTATTTCCATTAAATTTATCCTATGTCTTTTGGTGTGGAAGGAAGATTTAGTTCTCAAAGGCTATTAGAACAGAACACAAAGATTAGCTGGACCTGCCAGGCTGGAAAAACTTCCAATAGCATTCCAGCATTTAACTATAGCTATGTTCAGAGTGGCTCAGGCATCCAGAATATTGGTTTTCTTGTTAATCCCCTTCCAAAAAGTAACAAATAAATACAGACACTCCATTTCTCATCTC
The DNA here is from genome assembly GCF_016432865.1 of Antechinus flavipes. NCBI lineage: Eukaryota > Metazoa > Chordata > Mammalia > Dasyuromorphia > Dasyuridae > Antechinus > Antechinus flavipes. The sequence goes on along the minus strand of NC_067400.1, from coordinate 5,433,053 downwards.
TGTACATTTTCACTATCCATGTCTGGAACACTCTTCCTATTCTGCACCAATTACTGATTTCCCTGGCTTTCTTTACTTCCCAACTAAAACCCCATCATTGATAGCAAAGTTTCTCAAACTCATGATAACAATTTTCTGATTTATCACGTAGATATATCCTATTTGCTTGTGGTTTTATCCCATAAGTTTATAAGCTCTTTCAGTGCAGGAACTTGATATTTTTTTCTCAGTAGTATTCACATTATTTAGAACAAAATTGGTAAATACTCTGAAAATTATTCCATTCTTTTGTCTTCCTAGTCCCTTTTCTTTCACTGTGACATCATCACTTCTTTAAATTAAGTTGTTATTCTTCTTTTCTGCTTCTTACTAGACCATTGTATTCTATCTATGTATCCATTTCTTCTCTCTCCCAATTCATTCCATATGAGAAATAATATCTTTTAAGAGAGAAAGGGAAAAAAAAATAAATAGCACAGGATCCATTCATCAAGAAAATTGGAAAAGATGCATAACCTCTCATTGTGGATGTCCCACTTCTGTGAAAGTATAAATTGGGAGTTTCTTCTCATATCTCTTCATTTTAGTCTCAATTGATATTTAAATTTTTGTCACATCTACTTTTGATTTTGTGATGTGTCTTTGTTCTTACTACTTCCATTTTTGTAGTCATTTTGTAGGTTGTTTTCTTGGCTCTACTCACTTCACTCTTCATCAGTTCATGTAAATCCTTTTGATTGCTTAATTATTGCTCTATCGATGGACATGTACTCTAATGCCTAGCTATCCCAAAAGATCATTCTATTAATATTTTGTAGTATACAGAGACTTTTTTTCTTATTGGTGACTTCCTTGGCAGAAAAGTCCAGTAATGATGATATTTGCTCCAAAGACAAGAATATTTTAGCGACTTTATTTACATAATTCCAAATTGATTTGGAAAATGATTGAACAATTTCACAGCTCCACCCATAGTACATTAATTTATCTATCTTTCCATAACCCTTTTCATTTATTTATTTATTTTTTTGGTAGCCAATTTTCAAGTAGATGCCATCACTTGTGGCTATAAATAAATCATTTTCAAGTGGCCACCTCACTGGTACTGAACCTTTTCAAAGTTAGCTAAGATGGGACTTGTAAAGGAGTATTCTGTACCTTGGATGCGAAATGATAGTACTGAAAGCCTTTTCAATGGCTACCTTCATTTCATGATGAGGCACAAGAGGGAACTATCTCCTCTTCTTCCTCTTCTGCATTTCCCTCTACCTTCCCTTTCCAATTATCTCCTTCTTCTTTCTCTGTAAAGTCCAGGCTAGCTTTCTGGAGAACCTCAGTATCAGTCCGAGTCCTTGGTCTTAGTGGAAGAGTGAAGGAGGCAGGAGGGCCACGTGGCTGGTCAAAGATGGAGTCTGAAATCTGGCATTTTCTCTTCTGTCTGTGGCTGAGAGCTGCAGCTGAGAGAGAGTTCTGAGTCTGAGACTCCCTTTAAATATTCTAGTAGGATTATGTCACTACCTCACACTGAGCATGAGCAACTGTAGGTAGCCATTACTGTGCAAGTGCTAATTATGGTAGCATTATATCACCCCACCCCATTAAGTATGTGTACTAAATTAGAGTGATTACCTCATTAGCTAGAGAATCATTATCTCATCAATCATACTGAGTCTTAAGTATACTTTTTTAGAGTTCTAGCCTCTACATTTCTCCTCCCTCTTACCTTTTTCCTCCTCCTCTCCTCTTTCTTTCTTTAATACTTCTTTCTCCTCCCCTAAATCTTTCTCTTTTTCTTCCTACAATTTTTCTTTTCTTTCCTTGTTTCCTCCCCCACAATTCCTTTTCCTTTTCTTCCTCTAATTCCTCTTTTTTTCTTTTCCTCTTCTTTCTTCTTTATCTTCTCCGCTTCTTGTCTTCTTGTTGTGGTTGTTCATTTTTCTTCCTTTTCCTCCTTCTTCCTTCACTCCTTCTCCCTTCTTTTTTTTTCTCTAGTCATGTCTGCCATTTTGTCACATGACAGTTTTCAAATGGTTTTCACGTGTTTTTTTTTTTTCCAACTGATATATTGATTGTAAATCTTACTTCATGCAATTGAGAGATAAAACTCTTCTCTACTTCTTCATCTTGTGCATTATGTCGGTTTGTAATCTTTACCTCAATTTCTAAATGCCTGTACATCTTGCATTCAGGTAATTCAGTCCTCTGAACTTGTTTTTTTTTTTTTTTTCCTTAAAACTTTTCCCCCAATCCTTGTAACTCAACAGCACATTTGGACATTTGTTTTTGTGCTTCTTTCCTTACCCTCCTTCTTGTCTGAAGTTGAATGCAGTCCTGAAATGTTTGGCAAACATGGTATCTTCCATTCTCAGGAGCACAATGCTGAGAACAAACCAAATAATGGAGCTTCTAGTTTTCAGAGCCATTAAGGCTGATTAAAATAAGCTGTTTGTGTCCATAGTGCAAGTTTGTTTGTTTTGAAGCATTCAAACTGTAAGGAAAATATCCAAACTAGGCTTGGCTGTTTCCATGGTGTCAGCCACATCTCTGGGTATAGGGTGGCTGTGATGAGGATTTAGAAGGATGCTGCAGCATTATAAGAAGAAGGAGGTAGGGAAAGAAGTAAAAACATATATGTGTGTATACCCATATAAACAAATATACATGCACTCACACATAAATACACCCAGAGCTCTATACTCTTATATAATGCATTTGCACAGGTTCCAGTAGTAATGTGCTCAGACAGGTTCCAAGTGTGTTTCTCTGAAGTATATATCAGGGAACACCTTTCTTGCATTCCTATTTACTCATTCTGCTATCTTGGTCAAGGTGATGTGTTTCAATCAGAGAAATGACAGAAGTCTTAGATATAGGTAAGATGTTTTATGCATTCAAATGAATTTTAGGAATTGATTTTTCCATTTCTTCTACTTCTGCTCTATTTTCTTTACCTTTATTTTCTTTTTTAACTCTGTTTTTTTTTTGCCTCCCTCATCTTTTTTCATATCCAAGGCTAATTCAAAAGAACTCCTTCTATTATAAGCACCTTTATATCTCAAATAATTCTTCCTCTTCTAATTGAGAAATAACCTGGGAAGAAAAAAAAAGTAACAGCTGATGTGAACCTCAAAGAGATTAGTGCTGGGTTGGAAGATATCCATTCTATGACCTGTTCTTTGATAGCTCCAGAGATTTTCTGGAACAAAAAAAAGAGTATTTCTATTTCTCTTACTTCAGCTTAAGCTTAGTGAATAGAGAAATGAGAGTGTACTGCACTTGATAGTGCACCAGTCTTGAATTCAGGAAGCCATGAGTTCAAATCCAGCCTCAGATACTTATTAATTGTGTGATTCTGGACAAATCACTCAATCCTGTTTGCCTCAGTTTCCTCATGTATAAAATGAGCTGGGGAAGGAAATAAAAAATCAGTCCAGGATATTTGCCAAGAAAATCTCAAATGGGATCATGAAAACTCATGTACAACTGAACACTGCAACATTTCTCATACTTCATCTCAAGTCTGGTGAGCACAAAGCAGAAACTAAAACCGGAACATTGCATGCACCTTAAAATCTCTGTAAACACTTTCTATTAGAGAAAACAAGCTAAAATCACTCAGTTTCTGAAAATCTTGTCAAATTTGGCAAAGAATGTCATTACATGTTTACTGAAGTTTTGACTCATATTATTTTTTTCCCCCTTTGTTGTTTCCTAGGGACTACTGTGAGAAAAACCGACTTACAATCTACAATACTTTCTGCATAATCACATGAATGTCCTTTCCAGATTCTCTATTCCTCTATTCCACCTCCAAAAACTTGAAGGTTCAGACAAATAGAAAGCAGAGGAATGTTAAATCAACAAACTTTCTGGTTTCCCCAGACTTGTTGATCTGAGGGACCCAAAACCACAGTTTGCCTGGTAACAAAGCACTGCCCCTGGGCACCAGAAAGCCCTCCCAGTCCTACATTATAAAAACCTTTCCACCTTTCCCAGAAGTCCATGAATTTTCAGGTAAGGTTTCTCCCAGAGGCATAAACACTGTATATTTTCATCTATGTATTCATGTCTGAGGGGCCTTTTGTTCAGGTTTTCCAGGGCAAAATTGTCTTTTTGAAGCATCAGGAAGGCAGTTGTGTTATTCCCCGTCCCAATTTTCTATTACTCTTAGCTTATTCAGGTGGCACAGAAGGATTTGTAACCTTGCTTCTCTAATTTTCGGTACTTGTGGTCAGAGAGAATGGTATTTTCTGCTTGGATGCAAACCAATCATTTATCTGGACACCCCTGAAAGGACTTAATTTGCTCCAACTAGTCAGTATTCTGCCTTCGTTAAAGGATCCCAGACTCAGACTTGGCCTTGGGCTTTTAATGCACGTTCTGCCCTCTCCTTCTGGGACCGAGGCCACCACTGCCTTCTCCAAATTCTCAGAGTAAGTAGTGACCACCCCTTTTTAGCTGCCCCCTCCTCTTTGATTTCTGCTTTATTATTATGCACTTCAGCTTTCCTCAGCTGGAGGTGAGCCCCCCCCCCAATCCCTGCGTGTGAATAACACACACTTCACTAAAATCAATACTAAATAGAAGGAATCCATTCCCGGTGTATTCTCAGCTACCTTCTCTTGAAGCATGAGGTAATGCTCAACTATTCAGTCTGTGATGCAACAGGCTGATGGACATGAAGAGAATCCCAGCGGAGGGAGATGAGGAATGTACCCAAGCAAAAGCTGGCAGCCAAAGCCAGACTTGCACACAAGAGGCTATTTAAATCCACAATAGGATGAATTTTTAATGTTTCCATTCACAGGGGGATTTAATTGCTCATTGACAAACTACCTAGACTGTCTTTGTCTGTAGCATTGGAATTCTTCCTTTTATTTCGGCTTTGTTTAGATGCCTACCCCATTCCCCATAGTCCCTTCTCACCCACAGTAGGATCAATATGATTAAAACTTGGCTTGGCTCTTTCTTCACTTCTCATTTTCTTGGGTAGAATTAGGAAAACAAGGAGGCTAAAGAGATTGAAGGAGTCCACAGAAAGCAGGACTCTTCCCATGAACTATTCCATTGCTCAAGAAGGACTAAAAGAGGCAGCTCCTCTGTAGCTTTTAAAACTTGATTAACATAATCTGAAAAAAATCATGCAAATTAATATGTATTTATCGCACATTGATGAAGCTCCCAACGGCCCAAAGGGAAGACCGTGAAATTATGAATCAAATCCTTGCCCTCAACAAACTTGTAGTCTAAATGGGGATATGAGGACTATAGTTTAGATATAGGAAAAGTATTTGAATGGTCAAAGCCAGTATACTATTGGTTCAAAATAAAGGCACAGAGATTAAGTTCCAGGGGAATTCTGAGAAGGAAAGATGCATCAGGAAATGTTTTGTGGAAGATATAAGTACCAAAAGATAAAGGACCTGGAATAATAAGTGAGTTGGATGTGGCAGTAGGAGGCTAGGGTGAAGACTCTCTTAGAGTGGTATTTGTAATAGTTTTGCTGGAACTGTAATAGTTCAATTATAATCAATCAACCTCTATCAGGTTTCAGATGTGTTTAGTACTCTGCTCAGTGATTGGGGATCAAAAAAACATTTTGAAAGTATCCTTACACTAAGAGATTTTTTTTTTCTTCTTTTAAGGGATGAAAGATATCGATAGATACGTAAATGCTAAACCATTGGAAAATATAAGAATGAATATCACTAATGCATAGGACATGAATGGCTTTAGGTACGAAGTGACACTTGAATGGATCCACACAGAATCCCAGAATTTGAGAGATAGATTTTAGTGGCCATCAAGTCCAACTCCAACTTCAGAAGAAGTACCAACCTTTGGTAGGCTCGCCTTTGCCGAAAGGTCTCCAGTGAGTGGGAAACCACATTTCTCAAGGCAATCTATTCAACTTTTGGACAGACTTAATTGTTAAGAAATCTTTCTAAGATGGGGAAATGGCAAGAGTTACAAAGACCAGGTTTGAATCCTGCCTCGAAGAACTATGCTAATCTGGGCAAGTCACTTCCCTTCACCTTCCTCAAATTCATCTATAAAATGGGGATATTGATATTACTGATGTTTTATAGTTGTGAAAATTAAATAAGATGACATTTGTAAAGTGCTTTATAACTCTTAAATTACTGCTTTACAAATCTTAAATTACTTTAATTACTTAACTAAAAACCTTATTGTTGAGGTTGTTGTCATTGATATTATTTTACTGTAGACAAATAGAGCTAGTTATGATTATGCCTCATAGTGTAAGGGTTATAAATGAGTAGCAAAGATTGGTTGTACTCTGTAATGGCTACCCTCCATGCTTCTTATTCTATCCTCTGGGGCTAAGCAAAACCTCCTCAAAGAAATTAATCGATTCTAAGAGGTGAGGTGAAAAAGCAATCTAACCAAGTATTTGGACGAGAATGATGTTTTGTCAACTAAAGAAGAGTAGATTTGAGAGAGGGAGGCTGGAAACATGAGACTGTTAAAGACAGACTCCAAGTAAAAGATTCTGAAGTCCATGAACCAATTTTGAAGTGGGCAGCTGCATGGAAAGATACAAAGGTATAAAGGGGTATTTGTTCAGGTAGATATGATAGATTTAAGCAACTTATTAGACATTAGAAAAGATCAGAGTATGCTAGAATAAGATTATATAGGATATTGTTAAGTTTTCAGTATGACCATTAAGACCTAAGAAATTGACAGAACAAGATTTGGTTTATTGTTTTGTTGCCTGTAGGCTTAAGTGATAATGAAAATGTAAATAATGTAGATTAAATTTTAAAGTGTATTCTGTGTACATTTTTTGAGAGCCATTAGTTAAATATAAGTCAGCATACCTTTGGAGATGAGGGGGAATGAGGTCTTAATGATGAGTTGGAAAACTGACTGATTATAAAGATCATATCTTCACTAGAAATTAAGAATTTTATTGAAGAAAAGGATTTTGTTGGGGGAAATAATGAGCTTCGATTGGAAAAGGGGTATTAAGATGCTAATGAGATATCCATGTAGAAGCAGCTGTAAGTATTTGGAGATATAGGAATAGATTTTGAGAAAGATAGTAGGACCAAAGTTAAATAGATAGATAGATAAACAGATAGACAGAGAGGTAGGCAGATAGCTAGGCAGTAATCATCTATACAAAAAGGACTGTTTGACCCATAAAATCAGCTGAAACAAAAGTAGAAAGAAAAGAATAGAAGTGGCAAAATAAGTTATGGATATAAGGCCTGCTTGAGGAAATAGGAGATAGAAAATCTCAAGAAAGGCAGAATAAGAGGCCATAGATAGGAAATGACCAAATCAATGAGCCAGACTCAATAGGATAAACCATTAAGGATGACATTAAGCACTGGGTCTCCCATTATAAATGACCATGTCATTCCTGATCTACACAGAGTTAAGTAATCAACAAGGATATATTAAGTGCCTTCTCTGAGCCAGGCACTGTGCTTATTGCTGCCAATACAAAGACTCAAATGAAAATAGTTTTTCCTCTCAAAGAGCTTGTGTCTTCTTGTAGAGCAGTAGAGATAGGTGGGAAAAAACAAACATGACTGCAAATGGAGAAGTCCCTGATTCAAGGGTAGAGAAAGAGGTGAAATTCTGTCTCTGCCTGAATCCCAGGACAATCTGATTTTTCCTATGGTTTGGTCTCAAGGTCTTCACTATCCTAGATACCTTCCCCTGTATACTCTGAAGCTTTTTTTGGTGGTTCCCGCATGAAGGGTCTCTGCCATTCTCTTCTACCATAACACTTCCAAGATATCAGCTATTAAACTCACTGGGTAACTCACTTAACTTCTACCTGCATCAGTTTTCTTAACTGTAAAATAGGTATAATAATAGTACCTTCCTCTCCAGATTGTCATAAGGTTAGATTGGAGCAATGCAAGCAAAGTGTTTTGCAAACCTTAAAGTCCTATGCAAATGTTAGCACGTGGTTTTCAATTCTGGAGTTCCCTTGTTCCTTTAAACTCTGAAATGCTCATGTTTGCAACAGCATCTTGATGTTGTAGAAGTAGAGAGGATCCTGGCTCTGATGCTGCTTAGCTGGGTCATTTCTAGAAACCCTTCTCTCTGAATTTAGCTTCCTCTTCTACAAAACTAGCATAACACTGATGTCATGAAAGGGAAAACGTTTCTTTAACCTTAAAAAGTCATAAAGTCTGGATCACCATTCTAGTAGATAAGATCAGCATATTAGACTAGAAGTCAGGACTTCTGACACTTACTGGCTGTGGGATTCTAACCAAGTCACTCAGTCTCTCTTAGGCTCAGTTTATTCTTCTGTGAAATACAGGCACAGTTGGGACAATATTTATGGAATCTCTGAAAACTTTAAAGCACTATATAAATGCTAGCTAGTTTTATTATCCATGCCTGTATGAAGTTCTGATCCTGTGAAATCAAAGTGTTGTATCCATTGTCTGTAGAGCAAGAGGAGACTTTCCATCTAACAGCATCACTTAACGCACCCAGCCTTCTCAATAAGGATGTTTCTATGGCTCTAGGCTTTAAGTTCACCCGGGTTAATGTGGTTGCTTCATAGCTTATATTTTCATATCCAGAATTCCCTTTTCTAAATTTCTCCTCAGGTTCTCTAAAAGCTCTCCTTTCTCATACCTACTTACAACTTGATCATGGAGTCGATCTCTTGCAAATCCATAGCTCAATAGCATTTATCAAGCTAGGGCCTTAGTCTGCCCAAATCTTCTTAAGCATAGGGTAACTCATAATCTTCTCCTGAACTTCTTGTCCCCCCTGTATTAGAAAACTTGCCAGAATTCAGCATCAGTAGCTTTCCTCATATTTATATAGAACTCTAAGGTTTGAGAAACACTTTCTATGGGTTTTCCCATCTTATTCAATGAATCAGTGCCATATCAATATTGTAGACCTTGGCTATTGACACAGAGAGTGGTAGGATGTTGTACCCCCTTTTCCAAGCAGCACTCAGCTGCTCACCCTTCATTTTCCTTCTTGATTGCTTCAAAAGCATAATACTATCCATCAGGCAATGCGATAGAAAGAACGTGACCCAAGCATGAACTGTGGAGAAGCCAAGACTTGTTACTACAGGAAAGAGGAACCTAGAAGAACTGAGACTGTACCCAGCATGGCTACATAGTCCATTTGGTTTTTAAAGCCCTTCCTAAGTTTGTCCCTTCATGACTTTCTAATTTTTTAATACCTTGCTCCTCTATACATTCTCTGAAATACAATGGTACCAACCTCTTACTCTTCACACTGGACATTCAACTTCCCAAGTCCAGGTGTTTTTCCTGGGTGTCTGTCATGCCCTAAATTTTCTCCTTCCTCATCTCTGCAATTCCTGTCTTCCCTAGATTCCTTCAAGTAAGTCTCTGCTAAAGTCCCTCCCTTTTTTTTTTTTCAATAAGCATATCCCAATCCTCTTTAATCTTTATGCCTTTCCTCTGAGATTCTGTCCAATTTATTCTGCATATATATATATATATGTGTGTGTGTGTGTGTGTGTGTGTGTGTGTGTATGTGTGTGTGTGCATACACACATATGTACATATATGGTTGGTATATAGTTTAGTGAATGTGTATTAAAAATATTTTTGTTTTGATCCCAGAGTAAGTTAAGTTTCTTAGTATGAAAATATGAAGTCAAAATAAGAGGAATTGAGCTTGGAAAGGGAAATCTAGAAGTCATGCATAAACCATCCCAAATAGCAAAGGAGTATAGCTTACACATCATATCACATATTAACCAAAAGTCACATCTAGGCCACATGTGCTGAATCAGGGAAAGTCACTTGGATTTTGCTGCAGGGCCTGTTCATTCTGTGATCTGTCAACCTCAGACAAGTTCCAGATATTCCCTGGAACTTTGAGCAAAACTAGATATGTTTATTTTAAAGTTTTACTGACAACTTTGAGTTGATTTGGATGTTATTGAATTAATGCCAAGGTGATCCAGGTTAGTCTGTCTTCCAAAATTGCTCTAAAATATAAGATCTCAAACTCTAGACTTATACCCTCTTCTATCTTTATCAGGTCCATGCTGTCCAGTGCTTCTCATGCTAATTAATCCATGATTAATTGTGTGATTGATCCTCTCTGCCTCTGGCCCTTCCCATCCTTCTGCCCACCTCCCAAAGTCCCCTGCCTCAGTAGCCCCCTTTGTCACTTGCTTCTCTATTTTCTGTGCCATTTGTTCCTACACTATATGCCATTTCATTCCCTGATACTATTTTGCTCTTCCCAAGTGACCTAAAGAACCAGGTATGACTGCCCCAGTTCATAATTTTATAAATCAATGATCAGTTCATCTTGTTTTCTCTTCCATTAGACTGAGAGCTTCTTGAAAGTTGGAGCTGTCTGGGGCTTTTCTTTGCTTAGCATAGAGCCTGACATAAAATAAGTACTTAATAAGTGTTTGTTGACTTCAAAATTCGACTCAGATACTTAGCAGTAACCTGCCTCTGGAGGCAGCTGGATCGAGGGGTAGATAAGCAGTAAATCAGCCAGGCTTGAATTCAAATGTAGCCTTAAATATGTATTAGCTATGCAATCTGGGCAAATCACTTAACATTTGTATGTCTCACTATCCTGGTCTGTAAAGTGGCAATAATAAAATCTTCTACCTCTCAGGGTTGCTGTAAAGCTCAAATGAGAGGACATTTTAAATTACTCAGCATCATACCTGTCACAGTAGGTGCTTAATAAATGCTTGTTCTCTTGTTTCCTTGACCACGAGCAAATGATTTCATCTCTATGGGCGTCATTTCCCATCTGTAAAAAAGGGAATTACCCATAGCATCTACTTCATAGGATCATTGGGAAGCCCAACTGAGAAATGTAATGTTCTAACCTCACCCATTTACAAAATGGAACCTCTTTGAGTCTATAATTATTTGATGTCATGTCTTTCTCTACCCGGCATTCAGCAGAGATTGTAATTTGGTAGGCATGCAAATGCTTGTCGATCGACTACTTCTTTATAAATGTACTTTATAAATTATTACCCACTATAGAAGCTGGGAGCTTATTCTCAGTCTCACCATCTCTCACTGATCATGGCCCCTGAACCTCCACAACATTTTTCTCTGACTCACAAACTCACCATTCGAGTCACCTCATTTATTGGCATTGTTGGTGCTTTATTTCCATAGGCAGTCACCAAACTGAGGTACCCTGAAGGTCAGAGGCTACGATATGCACCCCCAGAACCTAAGTCAATGCCCAGCATCCAGCCATAGCCCCGCTTCAAAAATGTGTTTTGAATTGAATTAAAGAAAATATTATGTGTAAGGTATTTGACTGTATAGTTAAAAATAGGTTGAGTTTGGCTCAAGCAGGGCACTTATGTCTTCAGGATGAAGTCCAAGTCAATACAGCCAGCCAGAAGGGGGTGAATTTGGCCAGATTTTTGCTTTTTGCATGGAAATCTTTTACCCCACATTCCCCTGTGTATGAAAAATAAAAAGCAATTAAAATATGCTATACAGTTTAACTCTAGGAATGTCCCTTTTTCGGCACTCACACAGCACCTCCATCAGGCCTTCATCACCTCTCACGTGAATTGTCCCGGCCACCCCCTAATTGTTCTCGCTGCTTCAAGTCTCCAGCTTCTCAATCTATCCTTCACATGATTGCCAAGATGATCTTGGTGAAGAATAGGCTTGACCATATGAATTAATCTGACCAACTGTTAATCAATCAGCCAATAAGCATTTGCTAAACACTTAATAGAGGCCAGACACTCTACTAAGCCATAGAGAGACCAAGAAAGGCAGGGAAGAGTCCCTGACCTCAAATAGCATAATTCTTTTATTATTATTATAGCTTTTTATTGAAAAAACATATACATGGGTAATTTTTCAACAATGACCCTTGCAAAAACTTCCATTCCAACTTTCCACCTCCTTCCCTCCACCCTCTCCCCTAGAGGGCAGGCAGTCCCATACATGTTAAATATGTTAAATTATATGTTAAATACAATATATGTATACATATTTATATAGTTGTCTTGCTACACAAGAAAAATCACATTTAGAAAGGAGGTGAAAATAACCTGGGAAGAAAAAAAAAGCAAGCAAACAACAGAAAGAGAGTAAATGCTATGTTGTGGTCCACACTCATTTCCCAGTGTTACTTCTCTGGATGTAGCTGGTTCTGTTCACTGATCAATTGGAACTGATTTAGATCCTCTCATTGAAGAGAGCCACGTCCATCAGAATTGATCATCCTATAGTAAAACAGCATGATTCTAATGGGAGAAATAATGTGTACATAATTAGGCATGTATTAAATGTAAACTGAGCAGATGAAGGTAAATTAAAAGTACCGAGCATTGCCAACTGGTGGATAGTTGAAGACATTTTGAAGGTGATGGTCATGGTGAGGTATGTAGGAAAGACAGAACTGGGAGGTATGGTGATGGAGCATTCGAATTATGGCCAATGGCCAATGCAAATGATATAGAACATTCAAGAAACATAGATAATCAGTGTAGTTGCTTCAAAAAATTGATGGAGGAAAATGAGGTAAAAAAAAAAAACGACAAAGTAGTGAAGAAACGAGGTTAGTTTGAGCTTTAAATGTCAATTGTAGAACTTTTGTAGTGCTAAAAGTGAGTGGGATCTTGTGGAACTCAAAAAGAATGGAGATTGGGTTACTTTGGGGGGGGGGGAAATCACCACAGAAACTAAATAGAAGTTGGATTAGTATGGAGACTTTGAAAGTTGGAGGGAGGGAAATCAGTTAAAAGCTACTGCAGATGTGATGAAGATTTGAAGTCTGGTTAAGGCATCAAAATTGGAGAAAAGGGGCATATACCAGAGATGTTAGAAGGTAGTAGCAAAAAGATTTGGCAGTGGATTGGATATGTGGGGTGGGAAGCAATTTGGGAAATTAAGGAAGAAATGAAGATCACAAAATTATCTTCAACAGTAATATGAATGTTCAGAAAGGGAGTGCAATTAAAGGAGGGACAATGAGTTTCAAGTATTTTGGGTATGAGATGCATATGGAATATCTAGCTCGAGCTGTCCAAAGAACTGGTGGAATTTAATGATCATGCCTCAGTAGAGATTGGGGTTGGATGTATACATCTGGGAATCATCTATATAGAAATGATCATTGAGCCCAAGGGGGCTGATGAGATGTCCACATGTGAAAATACATGTCAAAAATTGAAAGTGCGAGCCAAACTCTGGGGGAGAAACCCATGATTAGAGATCATGGTATGGATAAAGAATTAGCAAAGAAGAAGGATTGAGCAGCAAGACAGAAGAACAAAGAGGGAGAAGGATTATAAAAACATTGACTGGAGAGAATAATCAGAAGGAAAAGAGGATGAACAGTATTGACTGCTGAAATGTAATTAAATAGGATTAGGATTGAGAAAAGGATATTAACTACAACAGAAAAAGAGACCATTTGTCACCTTCTCCTCTCTAGGTTTGCAGGGCATCCTTTCTGCTGCTTCTCTCCCTGCCTATCTGATGAATTTTCAGTCTCCTGCCCTGGATTAACATTTCCTAACAACAACTGTCTTACAGGGATCAGTTCTTGGATTTCTTCTCTTCTCCCTCCATGCTCCTTCATGTCATGATCTCATCAACTCCCCTAGATATAATTACTATGTTTATACTGATGATTCTCAGATCTGTCTACCCTGATTCAATCTCTCTGCTAACCTCAGATTTTACACCTTCAACTGTCTTTCAAATATTCCAATTTAGATTTCCAATAGTATTCTTAAACTCAATGTGTTGAAAATTGAACTTATTATCTCTACTCCTAAAATATGGTCCCTGACCTTCCTTATTATTATAGTGAGTGCTATAACATCTTTCCAGTCCCCAGACTCATAACCCAAAAGTCATCTTCAGATTCTCACTATCCCCCTCATATCCAATGTGGTGATAAGGTATGTTGATTTTCCTTTTGCACCAGTTTTCCAATGCAACTCTTTCGTTCGTCAGCCACCCCACCAGCGCATGCTCTTATTTCCACACACTTGTACATTACCAAAAGTTGCTAATGGATCTACCTATCTCAAATCTCCTCCTGCATCAATCCCTCCTCCATTGATTTACCAAAGTCATGTTTGCAAAGTTCAAGCTTGATCATGTTGTCCTCCTGATCAGTAAGGTCTCATGGCTCACTATCACCTCCTGGACTAAATACAAAGGCTATCCTTTCGCATTCAAAGTTCTTCATTTCCTGATTGCTTCCTGTTCTTCAAGGTCTCTTACACCTTATTTCCTGTCACATTAGTTTCAATCCAGTGAAACTGGTCTTCTTACCTGTGAGACACTCCGTATCTTGGCTCTGGGTATTTTCTGTGTTCCTCCATGCCTGAAAAATGCTCTTTTTACCTGTACTTACTGACTTCTCTGGATTCTATTAAGTTAAAACAAAAACCAAATCATTATGTATGGGAAGCTTCTCTCAACTTGTCTTAATTTTATTGCCTTCCTTCTGTTATTGATTTTCTACTTATCTTGTATTTATCTTGTTTGTATTATATTTGTTTTCATGGTGTCTCCCTCATTAGATTTGAGTTCCTTGAGGACAGGGGCTATCTTTTTTCTCTTTTTATATCTCCAGAATTCAACAATATGTCTGGTACATACAAGGTACTTAATAAAAGTAAATTGATTGTTTGATCATTGGTAATTTAGAGAGTAGAGTTTCATTGAATAAAGAATTTGGAAGCCAAAGTGAAGACGATTAAGAATAGAATGAGAGAAAACACTGATTATACACAATATAACCATGAAGAATCATAGAGGTAAGGAAAGATGACTAGTGTGGAAACTGAATTCAATGAGGGTTTTCTTTTTTTGTGTGCTTGTTGGAGATGTGGGCATATTTATAGGCACTAAGAATAGAGCAGAGAGATAAGGGAAATGATAAGAGAAAAAGACCATTACAAAGGGAGAATCTGCTAGGAAAGATGGAATGCGATAGAATCAAGAACACCTCAGATCAATCCTTCTCATTTGTGATGATGAATGAAGAGATAATGGAATAAGGTGTGAATTATATCCAATTAAGGAGCGGGGATAAGGGGGCTCTCTCAATGAGAGGAGCGAATGTCCTCAAGGTTCTTTGGTGAAGTATGAGTCAAGGTTTTCACCTGACAGTGTGGGGATAACAGGTGCCAAAGGAGGTTTATCCACATGATAAAATCTGGAATTGCTATTTTAAGAGTGAGGTAGTAAAGCACTTAAAAGGGGATGAAATGTTTATAGGCAATGAATGCCCAGAAGAAATTAGATAACATCGGTTTGAAGTGGCTTGGTGAGCACAAGTTTGTGTTGTCTTCCAATTCTATATCTTATATAGAGAAGGGAAAAAGGCAGGCAGTAGAAAGTAGAAGTAACCCAAGGTCGGGGGAGTGTGATGGTGCAGTAGGTAGAGCACAGTCCCTGAAGTTAGGAGGACCTGAGTTCAAATCCAACTTTAGACACTTAACATTTCTGAGCTTGGTGACCCCTGGGCAAGTCATTTAACATAAATTCCCTCATAAAAAAGAAAAAGAAAAAAGAAAGAAAGAATCCAAAGTTGCAGTTTATTAAGTCCTGTTCAGCGATGAAAGTAATCAAGGGTACAGGAGACTATGGAGGTTAGTTTGCTCCACTATGGGTAGTAAAGGAAATAAATGTGACCAAAGAAGAGATGGTGATCTAGATCTGAGGGGATAGAAAGAGTAAAAGGTTTAAGGGTAAGGTTTAGGGCCATAAAAAGAAGGGAAACATAAAGTGATGGAAGACATTCTGAGCATATAAGATCATTTCAGAGTTCATGAACCCAGGAGTGTGACACAAGTTGGTGACAGTAACTAAAGTAGATTAGAAAAATTGAGGAGTGACTTATTTTCCCTAAAATCAAATACAAACTCCTATTGTTGGCATTGATTACCCTTCATTATCTGGCCCCAGGCTTCCCTTCTAGGATCATCATATATCCTTTTTCCTGAGACTATACTGATGGATTCATGCCATAATTCCTCCTTATCATGTTTTCCTTTCTCCCTGTCCTTCCCCCAACCTTCCCAGAAGAATGTGAGCTCCTTGAGGACAGAGGCCATTGGCTTTTTGTCCTTGTAGCTGGAGCACCTTGCAGAGGACCTGGCCCATTGGGTTTGTTAGCTCCAACTGGATGTCTTCAAATGCCATTTTGACAGCATAGTTATTTGCACAAAACTCAAGATTCTTTGGGAGCTGTACTTTGTTTCCTATGTTATGAATGGGGAGATGAAAGGAATCCTCAATTCCTAATTTTATGGACAATACTGCCTTGTTACCACTTCCTTTGTTTTTAAACGTCTTAAAAACACACTTCTTACAAATCATTTATAATAAACAGAAAACCAATGTAGGTGTTTGGGTGTTTGCTTTCTGCAGTTTCTTGGGAAACCATGGGGCTATTTGGCAAAGATTGCTTGCCAACGTGGGGAGTCTGGCATTGTACAATTGCAGTTTAAATGGCCTTTTGAAGTCTCTGCCTCTCCACTGAATGGTTGAGTTAGATCTCCTTAGTCTGGAACCGTTTTTTTATGCCTACCATGCTTTTACCTCACCTGATATGGGCTGACCATTCCATATCAGTTTGTCTATAGGGAGATACTGAACCCTGTGGGCTATTCCCCCTTTTTTTCCCCCATTTCCCTCCATTCTGTCAAGATGCTAAAAATACCAAAGGACAAAAATTATGAATTTCTCCTTTGGAGCTAAACTTAATCTTAAACTTTACTAGAGCTACTTCTTAAGCTTTCCACAATGTACTCCCTACTCTGCCCCAACACACAGATGGTGGGTTATTGTGTTTTACCAGTTGCTTTTACCCTAATCTGAATGGAAATCTCCTACCTCTTAGTCAGATTCTGGCAAAAAATATTTTTTTGAGCGGTAACACATAAATTACGACCACTAGGATTACCTGAAAAAAATGATGGCCAACTATAAGTCAGTGTCCTACTTTTGAGAACTATAAAGATGGTGAGATTTAAACTTTTCTCCTTATCAAAATTGCATTCTTGGAACTTCTATAAATAGGAGTTTACTATTCACCCATTTGGGAAAGTAGAGCTAAGAGCAGGGAGGAAAAGATCCTAGCCAGTAGAAGGTCCCTGAATCTCACATGGGCAAGGTCTAGAGGTATGTTGCTTCCATCTCTAACCCTAATTCTGAGCTAGTCTCTTCCCAAAAGCAAAAAAAAAAAAAAAAAGAGGGAACAGCCCCTAAGCATTTTGGGAAGGAAATTCCTACAGCTGAAATGCCTGGCCTTGCTGCCCAGTTTCCTTCTACCCTCTTAAACATTAATGAACAAATGAACGATTCCAGACTACTTAAAGGATGCTATTGATATACTGATTCCCATTCTAGAAAGAAAAGAGACAGGTTAAATTATTTGTTAAGTAGATAACCAGGTCAATACCAAGAAGCTCACAGCTAATAAGCAGCAAAAGAGGTGTTTGTCCTTTCTCCATCCCTGACCTTGTACCAGATTATTAAACTGAAGCAAAGTTTAATGAAAACATTGGTATAATGGATTTTTTGTCCCCTTCCATTTTCCTTTACCCCACCTACTCAGCCACTGTTAGCATTCCTGATTGGCAAACACTCTGAACTTTAGTGGGGACCAGCCCAGGGAGCCTGGCTGAGGAGGAGATTAGTTTAATCCCTACACAAGCTTCCCAGCTCTGATAAAGGTAGACTGAGGGGGAATTAGGGCAGGAACCACTGGGCAGATAGAGGGACACAGGAAAGCTGGTCTGTGCCCCAGTGCCAGGGTTTATTTTGTCCACAAGCTAAACTTGAATAGTAAGAAGGATGGGGGAAAAAGAAGGACCGAACATTGGGTATTGCTGTGACATAGTGGAGGGGGGTGCAGAGATAGAGAATCTCTTCTGGAGTTCATTAGAGATGGAGAGATTCCAAGCCCTGGGGGCAGCTAACAAATAAGAGAGAAAGAAAGGGGTGAGAAGAGTAGAATGATGATTAGAAATAGCAAAGCAAATTGAAAAAGGAAAATAAAATGGAATTTCTAAGTATGTCTGGGAGGTTAGAGAAAAAAATGCCTGACTCATTCTCCATCTTTATTATTGATTAAGACTATTGAGTATCTGAGAAAGAATGGAACACAATGGGGATTTTTTGTCCATCTTGGAAAATCTAATCTTTCTGTCAAACCTTTTATCACCCAGAACTGTGACTGACAGAAAAGTAAGACCTGTCAAACATACATACACATGCAATTTTGCTGTTCAGATTTCTTATGATTTGCTCATTGTGCTTAGGATGGAGTCTTATGTGTCTTCAGGTAGCGATAGACTCGAATAATGAATATAAAATCATAGATTAAGAGTTGGAAAAATAACCTTAGAGTTCATCTAATACAACCATTCTTGTGACAGGTGAAGAAACTGAGAACAATATTCTATGGGAAGGCCTATGGCCAATAAAGACCGTGCCCTCTTATTTGAGGTGACTGACTATTTTGCCATGACCCTACTAAATATCTCCTTCTGTATTCTCATTCCAAAATCTACTTCTGCAAAATGTTAAAGAAAAAAAGAAAATAGAAATGGAACCTTTCCAAAGTAGAGACTCTACTCTGAAGAATAGTGTGAAGTATCTCAATTAAGATGGCGCCCCTTTTCATTATTTCCAGATAGAAACTGGGTATGGCCCACACTGAAACTGCAAGACTTCTTCATGTTTCACTAGAAGTTGGGCATTCACTTATGGCATAGAGAAGTGCCCCACCCAGTGCCACATGGATCAGCAGGTGAAAAGAAACAGTAATTCCATATTCCAGCAAGCGTGCCAGTGTTTCCAAGCTATTGGACCCCACATTCTGTCAGACACAATATTAATGGTCATTTCTGAGAGTGTGTGTTTCTTGGCTCATACGAGAGGGATTCAAATGTCATTTTGAGAGATTCTCCAACATATGTGCATGTTGGCCCAGATTGTCAGCCCACAAATCTGGAAGTGAGTCAAGCGGTCTTTTACTCTTTCCTAACTGGTTCTTTTTGACTCCTTTTTAGTGGCAACTCTATATTTGCACATACCTTTATACTTTCCATATCACTCCATATCTTCTACATCCTCTGCTCCCAGTTGGTTCAAATGGCCAGTTGGCCATTTGCCTGAACCTCCTTCTTCTCTTTTTCATCTTATGTTCCCTTACTATTGTCTCCCCCTCTCTCTTCATTCTGCCTCAAAGAGGTAGCTTTTATTTTCCTGTATCCTTAACCTCACACCCTCCTAACTTCTTCAGAGATTATCTCCATTCTCAACTCTTACAAGCATGTACATTTTCAATCTCTTGTTGTCTACCTACTCCTTCTTTGTTGTCTGTGAACAATCCCCTGTCTCTCTCTTCCCTAGCTCTTAACGACCATTCAAGCTGTCATTCTAGATCTATTTTCTCTAGTTCCTTAAATTCTTACACAAATTCCCATACCTTTTCTTCCACTTCTCCTTTTACTCACTTGTGAAGCTTTCTTTGACATCATCTCTTAAGTGAAACTAGTACCTGGAAGAGAGATCCTGGAAATTTCTGAACTATTCTGCCATCTTCCCAGAATGCAACTCTCAAGATGAAGGGATCCCACATGATTGAGACCAGGTTTTGCTTTGTTTTGTTTTGTTTTTTTTTGTTCATGGTTTGCCACATACTGTAAACGCATCACCAAATAGCTAATTCACAGCTTATGAGACTGTACATAGACAGTCCAGCCTTGAGAAAGGAGAATGAGCTTTAAGAGTGGACAATGTAAAAAAATTTTAAGGATGTCTTAATTTCCATATCTGAGAGTCTTCTCATTTGTCAATCTCCTTGTTATCTGTTATTCACAGGCCAGAGAGGTATGATACTTTGTTTAACACTGCTCATTTCCTTCTCCAGTAGAATGTGTTTCCCAGGTTTTAATGATCCTCCTCTCTCCTATTTCTCCTTTTCCTTGCCAGTGTCATTTTTAATATTTTTGCTGAATCAACACCCATATCACATCCCTGAACATGATAAAGGTTGAGGATTTGTTTTTTCTATTTTTGTATTCTGTCTCTCTTGGTAATATTATCAACCCCCAATTGAGAAGAGTGAACCCGAACTAACTGCACTCATGGATACAGAACAAAGAGTGAGAGACTACTTTGGCCCCATTGGTCCAGCTCCATATTTAGATTATACAAAAGAGTAATTCCATATATTCCTTCCTCCTCCAAAAATATGGTAGTGGGAAAAAGAATAGAGAAAACATCCTTGCAGCTCAATGGAATCAAAAAAGAACTCAGATAGAAAGTAGCATGTGAACAGGGTCTTGAAGGAAACTCAGCCTTCTGAGAGTTGTGGATGAAAGTGAAGTGTTTGTAAATATGGAGAGTAGGGGTGAGGGTAAAGGGAGCCAATACACCAAGATACTGCAATGGTCAATTGGATGTTGTATATGAAGAAAAGTAGAACAATCTACTTGAAAGCCAAAGGGTGAGTAATGTGTAATAAAATAAGAGAGGAAATAGAGGCCAACTTTTCACATTCTTCAAAATAAAATAGATAATTTTATAGTGAATCCTGAAAATAATAGGGAGGTCTGAAAGATCATTGAGATGGAGGTAGTTGAAGTGGCCCAATTTGTACTTTAGGAAAATCCCTCTGGAAGCTGTTTGGATGATAGGTTAAAGTAAGGAAAGTCTAGTGGTAGGGAGACTGATGAATGGTTCTTGCCATAATCTTGGTGAGAAAGGATAAAGTCTTTGAAGGAAAAACTGATTGAGTTTGGAGCATCTTTCAGAAGTTTTTTTTTTTTTATAGATTTGTGCAAATGTTCACATTCAGTGCTATAGGGGGATGCCAAAATGATAGTTATTTTAAGAAGGTCTTTTTTTTTTTTTTTTTTTTTTTTGCAAATGTTTATCATGAACAGTGGGCTGTGAGATGAATAAGTTTCCCATGAGATGCCCTTTCTTGTTATGCTTTAAGAACAAGTGAAAACTCATTCTGCTAACTCTATTAGTTGCCTCTCACAGAAGAGCCTGTCAGCAGCCTTTTTTAAATGGCATGCTGTTTAAAAAAATTTCCAAATAGAAAGAGCACCAAGATTGATATGACTTTGGTCTCCCCAGGTAAGTCTGGTCTTATGGAAAATCCTATTTTGATGCCTTGGTATAATTCTGGAAGGTAGTGCCAGCAGGGTACAAGTACTATGCGAGATCCTGCAAAATTGTGCCATGTTTTTTTCCACTCTTTAAGCCCATTCTCTTTTCTCAAGGCTAGACTGCCTAAGTACAGAGTCCATAACCAGTACATTAGTCACTTGGTGATGCATTTGTTGTACATGGTAAACCATGAACTAATAAAAACTGACCTCAGTCCTGTGGGACTCCTTTAGCTTCTGCAATGTTGTGGGCAGGACAGGGCAGAGAGTGCCCCAAATCACCTAATTTCTTCATCACTGACAAGCTAGAAATTCACTTTCTTGTTTTCTATATGTCAGAATGTAAGATTCACAGAGAAAACAATAAGATGTTGTGGCATAGATAATTAAATAGATATCTTCTATATGTTTGTGTATGTGATCAGAGAGCTTCAAAATAGTTACGAGACTGCACATACATCAATAAAAGAACAAGCCATGTGAAAACACTGGCTTCATCAACAAACATTAAGATCTTACTCTCTGTTAGACAAAAAACTAGGCTCAGGGAATATTATGTCAGAATGAAAATAGGACCATCTCTCCAGGTAAGTTAGTTACCAACAGCAATGATCTCAAAGGGAGTTTTAAGTTGTAATAGATTCCACTTATGCCCCAGTTAATCTGACTGAGGAATCATTGTTATTCCACATGCTAATTAATCATACTTATTTCATGAATGCTTATAATTGCTATTACTTTTTATACTTCCAAGAATTTGTAAGAGAAGCAGGCAGTAGGAGTAGGATCTCATGGAGTGAAGCTGTGGTAGCACTGAAGGGTTCTACTTTGGAAGGTCATCTTTCTTTTCTCTAAGGGACATCTCTGATCCCCGATGATCCAAGTGTTCCCAAAAAACTGATGTATCAGGTATACCCCTCGTTGGTTCCTGGAAGATAGGAATTGGCTAATTTTTATCTCCCATACTCAGTGCTCAGCACTCAGCAGGTGCTTAAGAAGCAATTGTCCACTAATTGTTACTGATGATCCCAGGAGACGGAGAAATACTCTGGTTTCTTGAGGTTTAAAATAATATTCCCTTGCTCCATCTTTAAGTTTCAGCCTCATTCTTCCCCTGTCCACTTCCTAGATCTTGTACCTAATGAGTCAAGATGCCTCCTTCTTCCTTCCTTTGACTTCCTTTCCATGAAGCATCAAGACCTCATTGAAATATATCCAAACTTCACATGTTCAGATTTATGTGATGTGTACTACATACTTTGTATATGTGTATATAGAAAGGGTTTCTGCTGGGCACACAAGTATCCCTGAACTTTAGCCAAAGTACTTCAACAACTCAGCACATCCTAAGTACAATGTATATTAAAGGCATCAGATAAAGGAAAGGTAAATGAACAGCAGAAAATTCATCCCCGCCATTCTTGGGAGCACTCAGGATTATGACCCTGAAATCATCCTCCACTCTTTAGTAGCCACTCCTCCCCCTTTCTTCAGCCAATACATTGTCAAGTCTTTTTTTTTTTCCTTCTGTAACATCTCTCCCATCTATCCTCTTCACTCCTCTGGCCCCATCTTACAACAGACACTCATTACCTCTTGCCTAAACCTTTGCAGTAGCTTCTTTATTAAGAGATTAGAAAAAGAAAAAAACATATCTCAATAGTCTTCTGTACACCTCAACTGCCCCTCGCTCAATGGATCCATTCTTGATTTCCTTTGCTGGTAGCATTCTCTAATTTCCAAATTTCGCCTCTCCTTTTCTTTATGCCTCCATATGTGGCAGCAGAGTTCTTTGTACCATGCTTTGTCCATTCCCATCCTAAGAAAATGGAATTTTCTTTCAGGATTGAGACTGTGCATCTCTTTATATTTCTAAATGCTAGTGAACTGTCTACTTCACTACTGTTCTTTGTAAGACATTTCAAAGTTTGTCCCTTACCAATAGGAAGCAGGAAGCAGGAACTTTCAATTTCTCTTAAGAGAGATGGAATATGTGGAGTCCCTTAACTAAGTCCCTCATTAATTAATAATCACATTCCCTTCAGGGGCAATATAGAGTAATGCACAGAGAATTAATTAACACTGGATCAACGAAGACCTGGTGTCAAGGTCTGCAGAAGACTCATCTTGGCTGTGATTGTTGACAAGCCATTTACCTTCTCAATGCAATTAGAAAAGAAAGGTTACAGACTTCCATGGAATGACTCTCTCAGACTAGGGAATATTGAGAGCGGTGAGGGCAGGGAGAGTTCATTTACATTGCTGAAAAGAAATTACTTGTCCCTCTCTGTGGGGAAGAACTAATAAGTGATGCTGCTATGGTTATATATGTGTATACTTTCCGTAGATTCGTCTATTGGTTTTAAGTCTACAAAATTTGTCTCATTTATTTGTTTCATTTAATCTGGACAAAACCCTATTGGGATCCTATCCTATTGGGAAGGATGAAGAGCAAGGATTAATTTTTCCTTTTTAGAAATAAGGAAAATTGATCTCAGGGGTAATATTATTTGCTTTGGCAATAGGTTGATGATTACCATTTACACACAGTGTTGATTTAAACTTAAAAATCTTCTTTACAAGAACCCATCAAGATCTGAATTCTATGATTCTCTTATTAGAACTCAGGAAAGTGGTATAGATATTTGCTCCATTTTACAGATGAGAAAACTAAGACTCCAAAACATGATATTCCATGCCTAAAGGTAGAGGACTAATGAGGAATTCCTCCAGGTGTCAGATGCAGTGGTTCTGACCACAAGCTCAGAGCACATACTATATTGCCTTCTGAGGAAGTAATCTAAAGTGTGTGTGGGGGAGTTCTTTCATATCACTAGCACCAGACAAATGTTGAACTTTCTGCCTAATTTTGTCTTTGATCACTGCCCAAAGGGGTAGAAGCATCTGTTGAAGAATAACCTACTTCTGGCACTCATTTCTCTGATAACTGTAGGAATGGCTCCATCATGTGGCAGATAATGACATTTTTATAAAAACCTAGCTGTGAGGAAAAGGTGTGTGTGTGTGTGTGTGTGTGTGTGTGTGTGTGTGTGTGTGAGAGAGAGAGAGAGAGAGAGAGAGAGAGAGAGAGAGAGAGAGAGAATATGTGTGTAGGGGTGCATGTGTGCACACCTCCTGGAGCCAACAACAAAAGCTTTGAAAGAGGGAGCACAAATACATGCTATTTAACCTCTTTTTTCATATAAATAATCTTCACAGACAAAAGCAATTTCACATGAAGCATGGTTTTAATAGTTATATTTGGTAAGTATGAAAGATCAGTGGATTCATGTAAAAAGATCAAACCTATGGAGAGAAACAGAATGAAATGGGGACTGGGGAACACAGAAATAGACAGATAGAGACATAGAAACAGTGACAAAGAAAGATATGGGCAGACATAGAGAGAAAAAGAGAAGAGGAATAAAAAGAGGCAAAGCTATCTGTTTCTTTTTCACTCTTCCCTTCTCCCTCTCTCTTAAAGATTAATTAAACCAAGTCATAAATCATAAATCAAATTTACAAATCAAATCATTTTGCCTCACAAGGATCTAGTGAGACTTCTCTCTGTGTGAATTCTGCAGTGTGAAAGGGGGAAATATATTCACAGATAAAAAATCGCAAACCTATACAAAATCAATAAACACCAAATAATTGAGGGATAACAAGGTCTGATTTCTCATTGGAGTCAACATGGCTTGAGATCCAAGAGATGGGCAAAGGTAGGAAGAGCATTGCCAGGCTGGCAGATGGCCTGTGCCAAGGTAAAAAGATGAAACGGGGACTTTTCTTGCTTGGTGTCAGAGGCAAGAGCTAATGATTAGTGAAAATTGTGAAGAAATCACTCTGGTAGCAAGAAAAAGCTCCTGCCAATCAGAGGCATCCCTACCGTGAAGGGATCCCCCATCAGTAGAGCTGTCCAGCCAAAAATGGATTAGCATAGCTATCAGATGCTGGAGAAGGACCTTTTTTTCCAGATACAATTCAGATAAGATGGTCAGTGAGGTTCCTTTCATCTCTGAAATTCCAAGAGTCTGCAATTGCTCTGAGCCTCAGCTTCTTTATTCTTGCAAAGGTTCCAATAATATTCCATATTCCAGGAGCACAGACTGGTTGCCATGCTCCTTCCCCTTTGGGAAGGGGCAGGTAAAATGACAAGGAGAGACAATCCTGTGGAACGAGGACATTTCCTAAGTGTGTGTGAGAATCATTATCATGACTGCTGTCATTCCCCTTATTGTTCTCAACTAGTTGACATCTACTGGGAAAATTTAGGGGGCGTGTATGCTGCAGATCAATGAAAGGCCAGAGCTTCCACGCAATCCTGACAGTTATTTCTGGTTGCCACTACTCAGCAGAAACAGGAACCTGATGATTAATGCCATTCTATCTTCCCTATTCTAATTAGTGTGGAAAATCTGTCCTCCACCATTTCTTGCTGCTCCTGACCCTCTAACCCCCTACATTGGCCCATTATGGAGATTCTTAATAAGGCATACTTTCCCAAAAGCCATTGGTATAGTGTTTTGCATATCATAAAGCATTTTCCCTGCAGTCTTGAGGCAAAAGGTTTGAAGGTCATGTAGAGGGAGTGCTTGGAGCCTGAATACCACACTTCTGGTAACTTGGTAGTCATATGAATGAATATTGAAAAAGTCCATGCAATCAGCCCAGAAATGGTGCATTCTGGTTAAATAAGATAACTTTCTAAATGATAAACTCTTGATTCAAATGTAGTTAGACTTAGGGAAAACAATCTTACCAGTATTCCCTGTAATGTGTCTAGAACTTTTGCTGATAATTCTTTCAACTGTTTCTGGTGTTTACCATTGGCCAACAGCTTCTGTTGATTAAAAAGCCTGGGTGAATGGCCAGAGCAAACAGGCTCCAAATTGATTTTCAAAGGTTACAAAGTCCTTCATGCAATTCATTAAGATACGACAGGACAAAGAGAACTACAGCAGAGTGACAAATTGTTTCACCACTGGCCCATGGAAACCATCCAAGAGGGACATGTCTGCTGCAGCTGAAGCCAAAGAAGTAATAAGATTGGAAAATCAGAGCCAACTGGATGAGAGTTGGGGAGCAAGGGACAGATGCCGCTGCTGCCACAAAGGCCAGGTCTCCAGGGAAGTCACCTGAACACCCAGGCCACGAAGGAAATCCTTTTCATTCAAATGGCTTCCTCAGATCTGATGTTCATATAAGGATCTAGAGACAATCCATTGATTAGTCAATCAATCCAAAAGCATTAATTTAATGTACCAGGAATTGTCTGAGTCCCTGGGGGGACTGATAAAAAAGAGTCAGCAAGAGTCCTCAAGGAGCTTATATTAGTTAGATTGGGGAAAACAGCACATAATCTGGAAGATGATCCAGAAGAAGTCTGAAGAATTTTAAAATAGAGGAGAAGTGGTACTGAGTTACCTGGAACAAGCTGGGCAAGCCTCCCACAGTCCTCCAAATGAGCCTGAAGGAACCTTGTGATTCACAGAGAAGGAAGAAAGCCATTTAGGGAGGATCTTGTACAAAAACAAAGAAACTGGAGCTGAAATGTTGTCTGAGGGACAAGATTGAGGCTGAAGTCTAGAGTGGATGACAACCAAAGTGTCTGGGTCTGTTAAGAGGATATCACATTTTGAAGGGCTCCTTATTGAGGCAGCTGATGGTACAAGGGATAGAGGTAGCTTCTCTGGAATCAGGAGGATGGGTGTAAATTGGACCACTGGCACGAGCTCTATAAAAGTCACTTAACCATTTTGCTTTATTTTCCTCAACTGCAAAAGAGAATAATAGCAGTCGCTATTCCACAGGGTTATTGCAAGGATCAAATGAATACTATTTGTAAAAATGGTTAGCAAAGTACCTGACACATAGTAGGTGCTGTGTCAGTGCTTACATTCTTCCTCTTCAAATGGCTCCTCCCTTCTCCCCCCCAAACCCCTGCCACTTTTGCCTCTTGTTGCTTTTCCTTCTTCTCCTTCAACAACATCAGAAAGTTTTCTGGAGGCAGCACTGAATAAATCAAAGCAGACTCTTTGTCATCAGAAATTCCTTGGATTAAGATTGTTTGGGTTAATTTGTTGTGGTCTAAGGTATCTTGTTCTCTTTCTATTTCTTAGCACTAGTTACCATCTGCCTGATTCTGCACCCATATCCTTCGAGCTTTGTCAATGGTATCAACTTGCTAGGTTGCTTGGTATATAATAAGACTAAGTTCCAGAATTTAACCAAGGGTCTCTCCATTTCCATAAAAGAATCATCCCAAATTTCATCTTCAGACCACTCTCTGACTGCCATGATATTAACATACAGCAATTCAGAGATTAAACTCCAATAGTTCTACTAAAAACATCTTTGAAAAAGAAGACTATATAGCTAAAAAGAAAGAAATGACATTAATATATAAATCAATAAATTTGCAACATTCTGGATTACAACAAATATATTTATGTATCAATTATTTTCTATGAAAGAAAAAGCTCTTACAAAGCCTATCAAATTACAGAGATTTCAAATATGGGCTTGGTGACAGATCTTCTTGTTTCCAAGGCTCAGCCTGGTCTACTTTGCAGATGTTCATGAAGAGAGAGTGGAACATCAGAAGATCATTTTTTGTCCTTTAAAACTCCTGAAGGTCATCTACTAATGTCTAGAGAAAGACATCACAGCATAGATGAAAGTACTTCTTTCAGAGTTAGAAATATTGAAGAATGGACAAAGTTGATTTGACAGATAAATCTAATAATCCCATAAAACTCACATAGAATTTTGGCACTCAACCATGTTGAAAAAAAAATTGGCCAGTGCTAGAAGACTATTAGGTCCAATGAAAACTAATGATAAAAATGTAAAGGACAACAGCCATGGCAATAATTCCTATTTCTATAATTACTAATACTATCACTAATAATAATAATAAATGAGGGGTTTTTTAAAGTGATGTGTAGCTGTATGTAGAAAATCTCTATTCATTCTTGCAAAAGCCCCTTGAGTGGGTGCTATAGGTTTTGTGTTTGAAAGAATAGGAAACTGAGACTTAAAGAAGTTGCCCATAATTCCATACTTTTTTAAGTACTCTCTTTTCTCAGTTTGTTCCCGGTAGATTCTCTGGTTCCTTACAGAATCAGTTTGAACACTATCTACTATAAAATGCTTTTTCTGGTCTTCTTCTCTTGTCTCCAGATATTCGCAACACCCTCTCCAAAATTACTTTATATCAGTTCTATATAGTTTAATAAACTGATACATGTTAAGGCTGTTAATCATATCAGAATGTAAGTTTCTTGAAGGCAGAAGCTACTTCACATGTGTCTTTGTAGTTCTAGAATTTGATATAGTACTTGGTTTACTAATACAGATGGAACTGGAACCAAGGTATTCCTCATTCCAAGACTATCTTTATTTTTCCATTTTGTTTAAGAAAATATTAAGGTGGAGAAAGAAATCTTCTCACATAAACCTAGTAAATTCAGTACTTCAGATATGCTCACCTTCATTCTGAATCACACATACACACACACACGTGTGTATGTGATATATATATATATATATATATATATATATGTACATATATATATATATATACGTGTGTGTGTGTATATATATATATATGTATATATATATATATATATATATATATATATATATATTATATATATATATATATATATATATATAATATATATTCATGTGAAGGGGAAACAGGGGAAAAGCAGGACCTCCAGCTCTCCCCCTCAGAAAGTCCTTTCATACACACCATTTCTAGAAAGGATCCTTGTCATGATTATTATTTTCTTCTGATACAAGAGAAAATGAAAGTTCATGGAAAGACATCATATGTTTTGCCCATGAAAAAGACAATTGCAGTGGAAAACATTGAATTTGGAGCCGGAGGATCTGTATTGGAACCGGAGGATCTGGATTGGAACCCTGCCTTTGTAACCTAACTGGGAAGGTATATGCCTTTTAAGTATCTCAGTTGAAATTGGATGCTGGGTTACTGCTATTTCAAAGTCTAGCGTTATTTTCTCTATAATGTTCTTTCATTGATCATATTCCCTATGAGGAACCAAGGACTAGAACCCAGAACATGGACTATTCAAGTTAAAAGGCATCCTAAAGACCTACATGGCAAAGGAGATCCCAAACACTGAGAATCAGAGTCTATGACTAGTTCAATGTTATGCCAAGATCATGGGAAGTAATGGCTCAATATGGAGTCTGGGAAGAGATTGTAAAGTTCTGATCTCCCAGGCTACCCTCAGGTCCCATCTGGCTATAATGGGGGTGATAGGAGAAAGAAACCCAGAAATGAAATGCTCTGGCTCTTGGACCATCCCCAGATCTGTGAATGAGTGGGGACTCTGGGAGGAACATTGTACTTCTTGAAACCCAGCAAGATAGAAATCTATCTATTAAGAAACACTTTTTAAGCATCTACTACCAGACACTATTACAGATATAAAATACATTTACTTCCAGGTACTCTCAGATTTGGGGGATACAAAAAAGAGGCAAAAAAAAAACTGGTCTCAAGGTACAATCTAATTGAAGAGATAACACACAGATAAATGTATTCAAAGCAAGCTCTATATAGGATAAATAGGAAATAATCAACATAGGAAAATAAATAGGAAATAATTAACAAATTTCAAAAGCCATCAAGAAAGCAAAGAATACCACTGTTTAACCTTCACCCTCATCTTGCTAAATGCCTCATATTCTCAGGTTCCCCTTTGATTCACAGGTAAATTTGGAGGAAACCATGCTCTGTTCAGTCTGTGTTCTGGATTCCTCATCTAAAAATACAGATTGTAAATTTTTCATCCAGATAAATGTTGACAGGAAATATTTGGGAATATCTTAGAGGAAAAAAATAGTGATCTTGATTGTGAGTGCCTAAGAAGACCTATGCTTAAATCATCCTAGACAGAAAAATCTATTTCACTTTTAAGTAATTCATGCAAGTTTTCCATACCCTTATCCAATGACTTGTATTAATTTTAACAATACTTAAATTAGCACAATAGCTCTTTATCAACTAAGAGCCTTATCCTGACATAATTGAATGCCAAGATTTAATGGCATATGATATCCATATTTTAATATGTTTATTTTTTGGTAAAATTTAGTTTTAACTAAGATAAATCAATAAGACAAAGCAATAAATAATTTATAAAGAAAAGCACATATATTTCTCAGAGAATATTTACAATGGAAAAAAGAAATGGTCTACGTCTGAGATTTCACAGTTCCAGAGAGCTATTTTCAATTAAACAGCATAAACACTACCATTCTTTCCTCAATTTTAGTGTGTGGCTCATAGTATGCCCTCTCAGACCTCTTGTCTCATACTAAAGGACTTAAGTACACATACTGATAAGTCTCAAAAACTTTAACATCACAGTTCCTCAACTTACTCCTTTCCTAATCCCTGCTCCTGTATTCTACCTCAACCACACATAAAGATGGTTATATCAGATATTGCCATCACCTATAAAATGCCTCACAATTCTCCACAAATAGACCATCTCCATCTTCATGATCTCTATAAGTTTTTTTATATGAACACTAACTGTTTTCATTCTATATCTCACCCTGCCTTGCAACACCAAACCCTGTTTTTCATCCACCCCAAGTTCTCTGGTTTGTCATCCTTTCCTGCTATATTCTCCTTCTTTCCTCATTTTGACTCTTTGGTGAATTAAACTCTATGCTGTATTCTTCTCTTGAGTCTATTGGTCCCTTGTCTTATTGTCTATCTTGCCTTCTAGGGCTTCACACTTATACTACTCCCGTGATCTGCTGCCTTTGATCCCACACTATGCTCACTGACTTTATTATAAATTTGTGTATATAAAATCTCAATTGAGCCTTCCATATGTCAAGTTAGTTATTTTCCTTCTCCATATTTAGCTCACTATCCCATTCACTGAAGTGACTATTCAATACCTTTTCATCCCTTCTCAAAATTATCCTGGTCTCCTGCAACCCCAGCTATAACCTTTGACTCAAAGCTTTTCAGGGGGAAAAACTGAGGCATTCCTCATAGGCTCCTCCATCCCTTTTTCATCTCTACTTCCTGGCTTTCTTTAACTTACAGTAAAAATCCCATCTCCCAAGAGAAGCCTTTTCAGACTTTCTTATTATCTATTGTTTATCTCCAATTTGTCCCAAATATAGCTTTTTGTGCATGGTTGTTTTTTTTTCCCCCACAGACTTTTAAACAATAAATTCAACTTGAACCAATGATTTAAATCCTTTGATGTATTGGGGGAATATCATAAGATATATTCTTTTTTATATATCCTTCACTCCTTCTAGCATATTTTCTTTCCTTCATTCTCCTCCTTTTGACTTTAATTTTTTCCCAATAGCAGGATATTTCCTCATGAGTCTCATCTTCCCATGATGGGGGCAAAGTACTTAAACTTCAGCCTCAGTGTTTAACCTCCCACTGAAGATCACTTCCATGAATTAATTTGATTGATTTGATCTTCTCTTTCTTAAAGGGATATTCAGAAATCTTCTTCAGTATCAAAATTCAGAATGGGCAGAGGAGAAAAATTTGTTCCCAAAGGCCACAAAGCTAGTGCTAAGGGGCACATAGAACTAAGTTAAAAATTCTGAATCCAAATCATTTGGATGAATTGCCCAATTATGTTGATGAAAGGAGTTCTTATAACGAGAATCTATACTATAGACTATATAGACTATCTAGCTATGTTTTAGCCATACAATTGAGATAAAAAGTCTATATGGTACCCCCAATCACTCTCAAAAAAGAAGAAAATATTTATTTAAATGTGATCTAAATATGTGCACACAGAGAATTCATTGTTATAAGAGAACATCAAATTCCTTCTTCTAGGAATGAATGGTGCTTTCCAAATAGAATATGATCATTTTTAAGTTTGTTTTATTATCCATTTTTCTTTGTTATTAGTATTATTTTATTGAATGGCAATATATTTTTCACTATCACTAAATTATGATTAAAATATGTCCCTTAAACAATTAATAATTCAGTCTCAAATAGGAAAAGTTTCATACTCTTTCTAATATCTTTGCTTTTGTCAATAAAGAAAATTATAATTTTAAATGTTCCAAATCTGTAAATCCTGAAGAATTCCTTTTCTGCTGAAATATTGCATTTAAATATTTGAGGGAAATTAAACAAAACTGGGTATTCTTCATTTAAATATGAAATCAAATGAAAAATTCATGAGTCCTAAAAGTTTCCTAGTGGAAGAAAGATACATAACATTGTACCTTTACTTAGCTGGTCATGGCATAATCTAATCACCTTTGTCAGAGAGACACCTGGCCCTTTCTAATCACCAGCCTTATTCCTAGATGCCTAATGTTCTCTTTCCTAAAATGTCTTCTCCAAGACATCAATATTACTTTTATTGTAAACAAAAGCAGATGCAATGAGCCTAAGCTCAATGAAGCTCATTAGCTTGCTGGAGCTAATCTCTGAATCCTATGAGCCATTTGATCTGAGAGCTCACAGTTTGTAATGCACATAGAACCCTCTCAGAACAATTATTCCCATATGCTGTTTTTTTTCATTTATTATGGCTAAATGTTTTGCTGGGAACCTGTCAAATGCAAAAAAAAAAAAATTTATAATCTCCCAAAAAGTATCAGTTCCATCATTCTCTGGAGTCATGGTTTTCCTAAATACAAAGAAAATACACTCAGCCTGCAAAATGTTCAGGTCCAATTGCCTTAAATGGTAATATCATGATCTTTGAATGAAGAACTCTCATTTGTTTTCATCCAATTACTAGAGATTATCTTCTAAAGACCCCCTTAGCTCCTGCCAAGCCCCAAACAAATGCCATAGAATCAATTCATATCAAATAATTTTCCTATAACATCAATTGTGCTGCTGAATTTTTTTTCTTTATTTTATTTTATTTTTATTATGTATTATTTTTATTTTTTCCCTAATGCCATAAAATGCAGCCATAAAATGAGCAAAATAAAAGTTGGATGTAAATGAGGATTCTGTACAGTCATAGGTCTTCATTTTCTCCTACTTCCCCTTCATTCCCCTTGAGACAGTTATATTAACTTTCAGACCCCAAAAGCTTTGAGGCATTTAATCAATCAATCAATAAAAATTTCTTAAACATGTATTATGTGCCAGCTAAGTTCTAAAGATGCAAAAAAAGGTAAAAAAACATTCCCTGACCTCCAAGAGCTAGCAAACTAGTAAGAAAGAAAACATGTAGGGCAATATATAAAAAGCAAATCATACATGGTATTAAAAAAAATAAGTAAAAGAGAGAAGGAACTGGAATTAAGAGAGATTAGAGAAAGCTTCCTAGAGAAGCTAGGATTTTAGTTGGCACTTAAAACCAGGCAGGTCAATCATTGAACCTGCAGAAGGAGAATATTGCAGGATTGGGAGCAGTTCAGAGAAGTCAAAATGTGTTTGATTTGGAGTAGAAGATCTTGATTACAATATTTACTTTGCCATATGTAATCTTTGTACCCTGGAAGTAATTCTTAGAATATTCCTGACCCTTTCTATGTTCAGTTATAAAATGTGGCTATCCCTTTAAGCTTGTAATCTATGTTCCTATGACTTAGTCAAATTTATACTTGTTTAATAATCCCTTCCATGACACACCCAACAAGTGGCTATGCTACATTTGTTTGGAGACATCCATAGAGAGGACAGTCACTTTCATGGTAAAGAACCCAACTATATTTCCAGAGAATTCTAATCATTGAGAAGATGGTTTGTTTTCCTTACATCATGTTAAATCTCTATGAAATTTTTATCCATTGCTCCTGATTGCCTGCTAAAAACAAGTAATAGAGATATATAATATGAGATAATGTGAGAAAATGCGTGGTAAAACTTATTATAAAATCATAGATATAGAGACTAGAAAGGAACCGATACAATTTATACACAGAGCAAATCCTTATGGGAATATGATCCAGTGAATCTGAGATCTCTTCAATGTTACTGTTCCTTCAAAGAATGCAGGTCACAGCTCATCTCTTTCTGCCCATCCCAATTACTCTTGATGATGCTTACCCATCAATTTACCACAGAGGATCCACCCAATGTACTGTGACTACATTTTCACCTGAAATTGAGACTGTGACGTCCCCCACGCAGAGGAAGGTGCTAGAGCTTTCATTCTAGTCACTGGAGCAGCCCTTCTTTTATACATTTCCCTAATATAGCTTCTTTGTGCCTGTAGTTAGTTTCTTCTCTGTCTTTTTTTTTGCTGGATTATCATCCATGTCATAAAACCTAAACATAGGTGTTCCCCACATCTCTGTCTCTCTCTCCTCTCCTCTTAAATCTATATGTTAAAATCAGATAAAAAAGTGGAAAATTAGAAAATAAAATTCAAGCAAACAACAACAAAAGGAGTGAAAGTGCTATGTTGTGATCCACACTGTTCCCACAGTCTTCTTTCTGGTTGCAGATGACTCTCATTATCGTAAGATTATTGGAACTGTCCTGAATCATCTCATTGTTGACAAAAGCCACATCCATCAGAACTGATCATTGTATAATCTTGCTGTTTCTATGTACAATAATCTCCTGGTTCTGCTCATTTCACTTAACATTAGTTCATATACATTTCTCCAAGTCTCTGAAATCATCCTGCTGATTGTTTCTTATAGAATAATAATATTCCATAACATTCATATACAATAATTTATTCCAATATTCTCCAACTGATGGGCAGCCACTCAGTTTCCAGTTCCTTGCCACTAGAAAAAGGGCTGCTTCAAACATACTATAAGATCTTTGGGATATAAACCCAGTAGAAACACTGCTGAATCAAAGGGTCCTCACAGCCTTGTTTGTGCAAAAAGGTTTGATAGCCTTTTAAGCATAGTTCCAAATTGCTCTCCAGAATGGTTCATTCAGTTCACAATTCCACCAACAATGCATTAGTGTCCCAGTTTTCCCACATCCCCTCCAACATTTGTCATTATTTTTTTCTTGTCACCTTCACCAATCTGAGGGGTATATAGTGGTATCTCAGAGTTATCTCAATTTGTATTTCTCTGATCAATAGAGATTGAAAGCACCTTTTAATATGACTCAATTGGTTTCAATTTCTTCATTTGAAAATTATTTATATCCTTTGACCATTTATCAATTGGAGAATGACTTGAATTAGCTTAAATATGAGTCAATCCTCTCTATATTTTAGAAATGAGATCTCTATCAGACTCTTGAATGTAAAAATGTTTTCCCAATTTATTGCTTCCCTTCTAATTTTGTCTGCATTAGTTTTGTTTGTACAAAAATCTTTTTAACTTAATATAATCAAAATTATCTATTTGATGTTCAATGATAAACTCCAGTTCTTCTTTGGTCACAGATTTCTTCCTTCTTGATGGTACTGAGAGGCAAACTATCCTATGTTCTTCAAATTTGCTTATAATATCACTCTTTATGTTTAAATCATAAACTCATTTGACCTTATCTTGGCATATAGTGTTAGGTATGGGTCAGAACTCATAATTTCTATGAAATCTATTGTTCTTTCAAAGTTTCTTACTTCTTTTAAACCATCATCCTTCTAATCTTCTAGCATCCTATTCTTAATTTTACTCTTAACTCCTGACTCCCATACCCATTATATCCAATCATATTCTAAATCTTGTCATCTCTATCTCTATAGCAGCTCTTGAATCCTACCCTTTATCGCCATTTACAAGTCAACAATTTTGTTCCTGTCCTCAAATAGATTATTGTACTGGCCTTCTAATCATTCTCCCCAACTCAAGTTTTTCCCCAAAGAACATTACATTACCCATTGTTGCCAAAGTCATTTTTTCTTATCATTGCTATATTAAGTAAAGACTAGTGATGCTAGAATATTTTTTCTAGAATAAAATATAAACTTCTCCTTCTAACTTTTAAGTCCCTAAATAATCTCATCCCCATGTATTATTTCAGTTTCATTGTAAGTGCCAGTAAAACCAACTTTAACTCTTTTCTTTAAATCTAAAGCACTGTATCTCTCAATGTTGCCCTCATCTATGTGGTTTATGCCTAAAATACATTCACTCCTCACATCCTTCTCATAGAGACTTTTTCAATCAGATTCCATCTCAAGGACAAACTTTTACACCAAACTTTTCTTGACCCTTCACATTTATTTGTGTTCTTCTCAAATTATCTTAAATTAAATTACTTTGTATTGCTTTGTATTTATTTTTTTTTCAATTATTATTTTTCTGCATATAGATTTAGAGCTGCCTTTGTCTCTTCACTTAGAATCAAGGACAGTTTGGTGCTCTGACATCTCTTAATTTTCTGGCCAAGAAGTTGTATTTGGCATTAAAGGACAGAAGAGTATAAGCTTATAGGCAAGGTTCCCAAATTATGTTTTTCTTCTCTGGAAATGATGCACAACATCACTGAACCAGCTTTCTTCATGGAAGTAAACCCAAAACTGAGCCCACCAATTTTTTTCTACACACACACACACACACACACACACACACACACACACATTCTCATTCACTCACTCACACATTATAGGCCAGCCATCAAGGAAAGTCAATGATGCTGCTAAATGAACTGAGCAGAAGGGATGCTAACCATACCCTCACTACTTCCATGGAAAGGCCCCAAGCTCATGTTTAATGACAAAAATGTCAACTATTGAACACAGAAAACATATCTAGCTCTGTGTTCAATGTTTGCCCAATGAATTGAGCAAAGACAAATCTGCAAAACAAACTACAGAAGATTTTAATATGTTTACATCAGGAACATCTTCTATGCAATCTATTTATTTCTGCTCCCTTCCCCAGTGCAGCTGGAATTAAAGCAAAGATAAACAAGAAATGCCATATAGATCTTTAGCCTGTATGCACCTGGAGTGCCTTACTCTAATGGGAGAGTAGCTAAGAGCAGTGGGGGAGGCCCAAAGAGCCGTCAAGTATTGTCTATCATGATCTAAGATCAATGACTTAGCTGACAATTTATCTGTAATAGTTTCTTTCTTATTATCACCATTCCATTTCTTCTGCATTTAAGTCGCACAATCAAAGACCTGGTGGCAACTCAGTGTCCATCTAGCTCAGACCATACGTGCTTCTCCCATTCATATTCAGTTTATTCCTTGAATTTCTAAGGCAGCCTTGTGCCAGAACTGACTTTCCATCCCATCTCTAGCTACAGAACAGGCCTTTAGAGATCATCTATACCCCAACTTCTTAAACTATGGTTCAAAATCCCATACAGGGTCTCATAACTGAATGTGGGAGTCACAAAATTATGATTTATAGTCAGTAAATGTATGAGTTGTATACTTATTTTATATACCTATGGACTCAAGAGTCACATAAAAATTTTTCAGCCAAAGAAGGATTGGGAGTGGGAAAAGCTTGAGAAGCCCTGATCTTAGCCAGTCCGGCTCACTTTAATCAGAAAAAAAGCTGATAATCAGAGATATTAAGTCACCTTTCCAAGAGGTTGTGGCAATTGAGACTGTCACATAGTAGGAAGGGAGGGAATAAGCATTTATGTAGTATCTATTTTATACCAGGCAGTGTGTTAAGTGCTTTACAAATATTATTACATTTGATCATTAGAACTCTGTGAGGTATATAATGTTATTATCTCCATTTTACAGTTGAGGAAACTGAAGCAAATAGAGGTTCAGGGATTTGCCCAGGAACTCCAAGCTGAGCGTATCTGAGGCTGGATTTGAATTAAGGAGACCTACATTTATGTCCCATTACCAACATATATTGGTTTAGGAGACAGTGGGCAAGACATTCAACCTCATCATGCTTCACTTAAGATTTTTAGAATATATGTAGCAAAACAGATACAAATATGAATAGCTAGCATACAATTCTTTGTTTTTTTATGTTCTTCTTTATATCAATAATACTATGGACCTTGTCCTAACCAGAGAAACAAATTCAGAAATAAACAATTGATTAAAGTAATTAATTATTTAATAAAAATAGCAGAACTAGAACTTGAATTTAGGTCTTACTTCTACTATATTCCACATCTGAAAATAATACTATAAAATTCCAGACAAAAGGAGCTATAAATGATCCTCTCAATCATTATGAGACCATAAAAGAATCCTTGGGAGGGAGACCAAAATTGCCCATGACCAGGAGGATGTGTTTAAAACTATTGTCTTTTTAAAAATCTTTTTTTTTTAAATCCTCAAAACATATGCATAGATAATTTTCAACACTCACCCTTGCAAAATCTTGTGCTCCAAATTTTTGCTTCCTTTCCCTGCATCCCCTCTCCTAGATGGCAAATAATCCAATGTATGTTAAATATGGGGCCTTATCCTATATATATATATATATATATATATAGACATTTACTACGCTGCATAAGAAAAATCAAATCAAAAAGAGAAAATGAGAAAGAAAACAAAATGCAAGCAAACAACACAAAGAGCGAAAATGTTTTGTTGTGATTCACACTCAGTCCCCACAGTCCTCTTTCTGGGTGCAGATGGCTCTCCTCATCACAAGACCATTGGAACTATCCTTGAATTACCTAGCTGTTGAAAAGAGCCACATCCATCAGAATTGAGCACCACATAATCTTGTTGTTGCTATGTACAAGGTAAAACTATTGTCTTTATCAAAGAATCTTGCTATAATATTTTTATACACTTAGGATTGTTTTGTATTTCCCTCTATCCTCTTTTTCCTTATTTATCATAGTTTTTCATTTTACTTTGTTTACTCTCAAAAATATTTTTGTTTACTTCTTAACTTTTGCATTCTCCCATCTACACTCCATTCCATCCATCTCACTCCCTCTTTCCAACTTTCCTGTATGGTAATATAGATTTCTATATCCAACTGAATGTATTTGTTATTCCCTCTTTGGGCTAATTCCAATGACATTAAGGTTCACATCTCCTCCATCTTCACCTTCACTGTAAAATATCTTTTGCTACTTTTTTATGTCAGATAATTAATCCCAATCTACCTTTCCCTTTCCCCTTCTTCCTCTATGTTCATCTTTGTCATCCCTTAATTTTATATTTTTAGGTAATTACACCATCATATTCAACTTACACTCATATCATCTGATTATATATATTCCTTCTGTCATAATAATTAAAATGCTTTTAAAGTTTATAAGCAGCATCTTCCCATGTAGAAATGTTAGGAGTTTAACTTATTAAATCCCTTCTGAGTTCCCTTTCCTATTTACCTTTTTAAACTTCTCTTGAGTCTTTTATTGGAAAGTAAAATTTTCTGTTCAGTTCAGGTTCTTTTATCAGAAATGCTTAAAGGTCTTCTATTTCATTGAGTGTCCATGTCCCCTCCACTCCAAAGGATTATACTCATCTTAGCTGAGAAGATTTTGTTGTGGTTGTTATAGTCCTCTGTGGTGTTCTCTTCTTTAAAATATAATGGTTTTCTGGGAGCAGGTTTCTTGAGAGAGGTTTTCTGGAGGCAGCCTTAGTTTCAGTTCAATGTAATAATCACCCCAAATGCAGCCAGCTGTTAAAATCCAAATGTTTGTTTTCTCCTTCCAAGTCTTATCTCTTTCCTTAGGCCTGGGTAGTTTTCTTAGAGGCCTATCTCATTTCTCGGTACCAAGAGTTCTTGCAGCTTGTCTTTTAGCTCTTCCAGCTTCTGCCTCTAGCTCAACTCCAACTTGTGGCTTCTCAATCTCCCAGAGTGCTCTTTGGCCCTGAGAGCTTCTTGCTTATATGCTGTAATTATATAAGCACCAATCATTATATCACTGGGAAACCACTATTTGTTTTAGGATTAAATCCATGCTAAACTAGATTTAACCATTGTCTCCTCAATTCCACTTAGTACCTTGTTTCAAGTTCTGGCCCATAACATCTCCTTGTAGGATCAGATCAATCATACTGAACCATGCTAAAATAGATAATTATTGTCTCTATCAATTCTAATGACATAAGTTTGTAAGGATTCCAACAGTCCTATCCTTTGCCCTCCAGAACATCATATTCCCATCAATCCTTTAATATAAAAGCTGCTAAATCTCATGTTAGTCTTATGTTATCCTGACTGTGGCTCCACAATATTTAAAATGTTTCTTTATGACTAATTACAGTATTTTCTCCTTGATCTGGGAGCTCTGAGTATAATATTCCAAGGAGTTTTCATTTTGACACTTTTTTTCTTTCAAGAAATGATCAGTGAGCATGGTCAATTTTTATTTTACTTCTGGTTTTAGAATGTTAAAACTGTTTTCACTGATAAGTGTTTTTTTTTTTTTTTTTTTTAATATGTGAGAGGCTATTTTGGGATTAGTGACTTGTCCTGGGTCACATGGGTAGTACATATCTAGTATCTGAAAGCAGATTTGCCTTCAGGTTCTCCTGACTCCAAGCCTAGTGCTATAGCCACTTTGATAGCTAACTGTCTCTCCTAGTTAATATCTTGAAAGATTATGTCTTTTTAGCTTATAGCTTTGAAGGTAGTCTAATAATTCTTAAATCATCTCCCCTTTATCCATTTTTCATGTCAGTTGGTTTTTCAATGAAATATTTCATTTTCTCCAATTGTTTTCATTTCCTTGATTTTCTTGTATAGTATCTTGATGTTTTGATGTCAGAGTCATCAGCTTTCACTTGTCCAAGTCTAATATTTAAGGAATTATTTTCTTCAGTGAGTTTTTCTACTTCCTTTTTATTTGTCCAATTCTGCTTTTTAAATTTTTATTCAGTTTTTTTTCAAATATTTTTCCATTTGGCCAACTCTTTTTTTTAATAGTCCTTTTTTTCCCAGTGGATTTCTGTGTCTCTTTTGCCATTTGGCCTGTTCTGGTTCTTCAGTACTTTTGTGTCTCCTTTACCATCTTGTTGACTATTTTCATGATTTTTTAAATATCATTGTCATTCCTGCCCAATTTTTCCTCTATTTCTCATTTTTGTGAATTTTTAAAATCATTTTAGAGCTCTTCTAGGAATTGTTTTTGTCTTTGAAAGCAATTCACATTTTTCTCTGAGTCTTTGGATATAGCAATTTTGATATCTTCTTCTGAGTTTTGATCTTCTCTGTCACCATAATAACTTTCTATAATCAAGTTCTTTCTTGTTG
The DNA here is from genome assembly GCF_016432865.1 of Antechinus flavipes. NCBI lineage: Eukaryota > Metazoa > Chordata > Mammalia > Dasyuromorphia > Dasyuridae > Antechinus > Antechinus flavipes. The sequence continues at coordinate 5,391,808 of NC_067400.1, read as the reverse complement.
TTTGCTCATTTTTCCAGTCTACTTATGTTAAAGCTGTCCTTTGATCGCGTAGTAGGGGTATGATAGTGGGGCATTGTCTCAAGATTCAGGGACTTTTTGAAGCTGTTTCTAGAGCTGCTTCTTGGTACCTATAAGTTTTTAATTATTTCAAATTGGTATAATGTAAGGAGAGGTGTCTTTACTACTCTTCTGGTCTGTGCTATGATTTGTGTTCTCTTCTGTGCTCTTTTCTTGATCAACCACAATTACTATTTTTTTGCTTACAATTTTGACCAGGGTCCTCACTATCCTATTGCCACAAGTTCTAGTGAACTACACTTTCTTCTTGTCATAGGATTGCTACCCAGGACTATATGGATAACACAAAAGAGTCCTGCACCTAGGAGCAATAAAGGAAACCTTATAATCTCCATCTGATTAGTTGACTAACCTTCTTAATATCTGGGGGCTGAGAGCTCCAGAAATCACCATTGTCTATTTAGCTGCCCCCAAAGGGCCATTGCTGATTCACTGAGGTGGGGCCTGCTTTTGTTATACTAAAATGCTACTTTTACTCCAGACTCACTTTAGTATGACAGACTTTTCCTGTTGACTTTCTAGGTTGTTGAGCTGAAAGTTTTTTTTTTTTTCACCCTATTCTTTTGTGGGTTTTATGACTTAAGAATTATTTTAAGGTATTATTTTAAAGTTGTATAGAAAAGAATTTGGGAGTCTCAGAAGAGTCCCCTTCTTTGCTTGCCTATCCTAGCTGTGAATCATCATGCTTCTTGACATTGCAACAAACAATTTTGAATAATTTTATGTTGGATCTCATATAGTAACAATATATAATAACTGTACAGATTAAAGTCAATTCTTCTTTTAACTGATTCCTCTATTCCTGTATGACTGATCTCTTCCTTTCTCCCCTTTAAGTTTCTGATAGTTTGCTTTCATTCATCCTCTGCCCAGCAGGGCTTTAAGGTCAATTTTAATTCAATTACCTTTACAAAGCTTACTGCCCCCCCAAAAAAAAAAGTCACTTATATAGATCTGTATCCTTGAGCTCAAATGAGCTCAATCTATAGCTTTAGGAAACACATAACAGAGCCCTGATTGCTGGAGGGGGGGGGGAACATAGAACTTATTGAACTCAGCACTTTCTGACTCACATTCCATGAATCCCTAAAGTTAAAATGCTCTTGTCTGTCAGTATTTATCCATACTCATTTCTTTTCCCTCTTCCAGTTGTTTCATGTGTGAATTTTTTTCTTCTTCACTTAAATTCCACTATAAAATCCCTTTTGGAAATGAATTGAGACACCTTCATGTGCCTCTGTGTGACTTAGATAAATGTGTCTCTGTGTGAATTAGAACTTTAATAGAAATTCAAACAATAATATAACTTATACAAAAAAGTCTTTGTCCCAAAGTACCAATCAAGGCTAGAAGGCAGCTCAAAAATCACTGAATTTTGCAAGGGAAATTGTGAGATTCAGAAATATTACAGAAAGTGATTCAATCAAGGTCATATATAATAATTATTAGAAGCAGAATTGAAATGAACATATTTTCCCAGGTCCAATGGGCACCATAAGAAATCTTAAGGGATGATTTGCAAATCCTGAGCACTGGAAAGGATCTCAGATCTCATCTCAGCCAGCACATTATAATAGAATAAGGAAGGCCTTAGATCCTCTTGAAGACCTCCAAGGAGAAGAGCTTGAACTAGTTTGACAGTTTTTCCCCCTAAATTTGCTTTTATGAAATTTTGTATACTTTGGAAACATAATGAGAAGGTGGGATTCATTAGAAAAGACTATGATATTGGAAATGATTGAAGATAAAATGAAAATGGGATGACAGAGAATGAGCTGGATAGAGATCATGGAAACAATGAACATGAACTTTATCAGATTTCAAGAGAGGGGAGAATAGAAGTATGGTATACTATGGTTCAAGGGTCAAGAAGATTTGGATACAACTAAACAATAAACTTCCAGGACTGTTTTGAGGATCCAATAAGAGAGTACTTGTCACATATTTAGTATAAAGCCTGGCACATAGTAGGTATCTAATAAATGCCAATTGTTTCTGTTCATTGAGAAGAGAGTAAGTCAGAAGATTGAATAGTCAAATACTGATAATTTAGGGAGGAAAGTCCTAATATGAAAAAATTTTGACCAAGGTGATCTAGCAGAAAGAGGCTTTGAATTCTGAGCTCCAATTTGAAAGCCTAGAAGGACCTCAATCTCTGGCAATACTTCCAATGTTTACTGATCTTCCCACTTTGGTATCTGCTGAAATGAACTTTCTTACAAATGTCTCTCTGCAGCACAAAAACCCTGTGAGGGTTTGACAATCAAAACTTAATCTGCCTGGAGATCAGCAAAGCCTTCAAAGTAGAAGTAACATTTCAGACAAAATCTATTGTTATATGAATTAAAGTACTTACCTAAACGATCAATAAGCATTTATTGAGTTCTTATCATGTAAAGCACTGGGATATAAATAAAGGAAAACCATTATTATTCCCACAAACAACTCACATACTAGTAGGGAATTTGACATGCAAACAGCTATGTGTATATATAAAGCACATACACAGCAGATGGAAGATAATCTAAGAACGGAAGATGGTAACAACTGAAGAGACTAGGAAAGTTACTTTGAAGAAGATATGATTTGAGTTGAGACTTGGAAAAAGCCAGAGATGTGTGATGTTGTTTTCAATGTCAATGGGAAAACTTATAGCTGCTATATATAGTTAGTCAAAAAGAGATGTTTATCAGAATAAAGGATGCCTTTTTGGGGAAAGTCATTTTATTTCTAGGCATCTCATGACAATACTCAAAGGTTCAAACCAAGCTCATTGACATGAATATTACTTTCAGTGAAGCAGATCATATCCCATCTATGAGTCTCTTGTCCAATCTTCCCATCAATTTGCCACATGGGGGACACCCAATAACCTCTCTTCATTTTCTCTTAATATTAATAACAATAGAAGCAAAATAAGTTAGAACTTCTCTGAGGATGAAAGGAAAAAGCAAGGACACAGAGGGATGGTTCATAGTCAGAGGCCTTCTCTGTTCACTGGTGTGTTGTTGTTTCTCATTTTCTGCATATAAATATGTGTACATAGGTACATTTGCGCAAATATACACATATATATGTATGTATATTGTATGTATATATATATATATATGTATATGTATATTGAGAGAGTGTACAATAGAAGCTAGATTCACTCAGGAAGGCTTAGGTATAATTTCTGCATCAGATGTATATTGTCTGAATAGAACTAAGCAAGTCACTTAATATTCCAATATTCCAGAATCTCTAAGTCTTGAACTTGCAAAACAAGCAAAGACCTTCATCAGGAATCAGAGGACAAGTTTCATGCTGATTTTCCAGGTTATTGAAATAGTTGTTAAAGTGTAGTTTCTCTTTCTGCTCATTTCTAACCAAAGCCTTCTTTAAAGCTGAATTCTACTGATCCCCTTTGCAGGAGACAGTTAAACTCAGGCGAAAGAGATCTGATTTTGGAGTAAGAGGACCTCATTTCTAACTCTAGGATCTGTGTGATCTTGGTCAAGTCCTGAGCTCCCTTAACTACGGTTTCCTGAGGGGATTTCACTAGATGATGTCTAAGGTCAATTGTAAATCCATAAATTTCATTCTCTGAGATGGAAAGCATGGCAGAGAATATAGTGCTGGATACAGATAAAGCCAATTAAATTGGTTGCTGAATAATATCTATGAGTGTTCTTGAATTCAAGTTAATCTTGCCAGGTTGATCTTTGCCCGACCTCTTCAAGATCAATGTATTCACAGATGGTTGGGATTTATTCATTCTAGACTGTCACATACATCTTTCCCAGTTTATTTCATTATAAAATCATAGAATTCCTAAAATCTATGTTGTAAATTCAAAGCCAGCTAGATCTTGTAATTTGTGAATTAATTGGAATTTAACTATTTATATGTGCAATTCTACCTTACTCAAATCAGTAATTTAACAAATCATTCTGTCTTTATTTCTTTAAATATTCAGACTGATTAACATAATATCTATGACCCTTTTCATTGCCTTAAGCCTGTGTCTTTGAACTTGTTCTCAGCTATTCAGTGGGTAGAAACTTATATTAATGGCAATCCTAATATTATGTTCATATGCTTTGCTCTCTCTCTCTCTGTCTCTCTCTCACTTTCTCTCTTTCTGTCTCTGACTCACTATCTCATCATTATCACTACTACCACCATTACCATCATCATCTTCATCATCATCATCATCATCATCATCATCATCATCATCATCATCTTAGTTATATAAGCATTGATTAGGTATCATTATAGGAAAGAATTTGCCAAGAAAATAAGGGACAAATGATTCAAGGATAGAAACTATGCCACCTATAAAATTAGGGGATTGGATTAGGTGACCTTGAAATGCCCTTCCAGCTATGTGCTTTGGTGAACAGCAAATAAATCACAAAAATCAAAACAGCAAATAAACAGCAAATGAGATAACATGAAAACAGTATTTAGATCTAAAGCATGACATTGCTGATGGGCAACATCTGGCCTTCAGAAATTCACATCTATATAAAGAAAAGTCTAAAATAACTCTGGCCTATTTTGACAGCTATAATTATGTGCATTTCTAAGGCTAGGCTGATTTCTTCCTGAGGAAATTACTAAGGTATAGATCATTTTCAATTTGGAGAAACTGTTGCTTTACATGTAGTTATATATAGCTTTTCAAGATGAGTTCTCTGCTTAGAATATATTTCTGCCTCCATACTTGTCCTGGTTCTATAGGTCCTAAAAACCTTCCTTTCAAAATATGAGGCAGGAGAAAAATCATTGTTCCTATTTCTTAGACTATCATGTGTGGGATTGAGCAATTGAAGAAAAATATGAAACTTACTTTGTTATGATGCTCCTTTGACTAAGATTTCTCAAAGACATCTGAATGTCAAAATCCCCTTAATTAAATATAAATTGAAAAGGAAGATGATTAAGAAAAACTGTCACAATATCTCATTGACACAATTCAATTAAATTTATGTCAGTTCCCTAAATGTTCATTAAGCCTACAAATAGCCAGGAACCATAGAAGGAGATAAGAATAAAATAACATATATGACCTGTTCTTGTGCTCAAAGAGCTGATATCTTATTGAAGAATGAAATATATGTTTCAACAAGTCAATTCAAATTATATGTTACATAAATACAGAGTAATAATTTAAGAGAGTATGAAAATATCAGGGAAAATGGCTGAATAAGTTATGGCATATGAATGTTATGGAATATTATTGTTTTATAAGAAATGATCAGCAGGATGATTTCAGAGAGGCCTGGAGAGACTTACATGAACTGATGCTAAGTGAAATGAGCAGAACCAGGAGATCACTGTACACAGCAACAACAAGACTATATAGAGATGAATTTTGATGGATGTGGCTCTTTTCAGCAATGAGATGATTAAGACCAGTTCCAATGGTCTTGTGATGAAGAAAACCATCTAGACCCAGAGAGAGGACTATGAGGACTGAGTATGGATCATAACATTTTCATTCTTTTTGTTGTTGTTTGCTTCATTTTATTTTCTTTCTTTTTTTTTTTGTTTTTTTAATTTGATTTTTCTTGTGCAGTAAGATAATTGCATAAATATGTATGCATATATTGGATTGAACATATATTTTTACAATGTTTAACATATATTGGATTATTTGCAATCAAGAGGAGGGAATGGGGAGAGGGGAGGAAATTGGAACACAAGGTTTTGCAAGGGTTGTGCTAAAAAAAATCCATCGATATCTTTTGAATATTAAAAAGCTTTAATAAAAAAGAAAATTTAAAAATGACTTCATTTATCAAACATAAAAAATGGGGAGCAGAATTTATAGAAATAAGACCCATCCCTAAATTGATAAATGATCAAATAATATGAACAGGTAGTTTTTAGACAAAGTAATCAAAAACATTTATAGTTCTACAAAAATGCTCTTAGTTACTATTGATGGGAGAAATACAAATTTAAAAAACAACAACTCTGACTTACCACTTCACACCTATCAGATCGGCTAATAAAATAGAAAAACAAAATGACAGTTGTTGGAGAAGATGTGGGGAAATTAAAACACAAGTGTTCTATTGGTGAAGTTGTATATTAATGTGACCATTTTAGAAAGCAATTTGGAGTTATGGCCAAAAAACTATAAAACCATGCAAACCTTTTCACAAAGCAATACTACTACTAGAGATTTAAAAAAGGAAAACAACTCATGTGTACAATAATATTTATACATGCTTTTTTAGTTGTAGCCAAAAATTGGAAATTATGGGGATGTCCACCAATTAATGGAATAACTGAATAAATATGACTAAGTATATGATTGTGATGAAGTACTATTGTGCTTTAAAAATAATGAGCATAATGATCTCAAAAATAACATGAAAGATGTAAATTAACTGATGCAATTTGAATAAGCAGAACCAGAAGAATATTGTACACAATAACAGCAATGCTGTATCATGACATGCTATCAAAAAACAGCTATTCTCAGCAATTCAATGATCAAAGACAATTCTGTAGAAATAATGATGAAAGGTATTGTCCTTCTCCAGAGAAAGAACTGATAAAGTCTACTTTTTTTTGTTAGTGGTGGTGGTGGTTTTTGTTCATGTTTTCTTTCACAGAATGACTTGCATGGAAATCTGTTTTGCATGGCTATATATATAAAATCTAAATCAAATTGTCTTCTCAATGAGAGGGAGATTAAAAGAGGTAGAGAATTTGGAACAAAAAATATTAAGTGTTTTACTTATGATTAGGGAAAATAAAATATTAAATATGATTTTAATGGTAAAAATTTTAAATCATAAATAAAAAAAGAAGTGGATTTACATGCAGGCATTATTTAACTAAATCATAGAGATTCAGAGAGTGTGAGGAACAAGCTTTCTAACTACTGCACAGTAGCCTGTCACAGACTTCCTAGGAAAATGGCTGTGCTCCAAAATCCTCCTTGGTCATTGATTCCATTTAATTTCTCTGGAAGGATTTGAGGCTCCTATTTAGGGTCAGTCTGGATAATTTAATTGAGAAATCTAGTAGAGGGAGTCCTTGAGAATAGTGAAGGTTGAGACCTGGTAGATTTCTGCCACCTTCCTGATCACTGAAGGGTAACTCTGAGATCATCTAGTCCCTAGCTTCTTAAATTGTGTGTAATGACCCCACATGGAGTATTTGGAGTATTTTAACAAAATGTGAGGGTTATTAAATTATGATTTATTATCAGTAAATGTTTGATTCAATGTTTGATTGATTTTATCTACTTATATACTTGGGATCACATGAAAATTCTTATGTGGAAAGAGATCATAACAACAACAACATAAAAAAAATTAAGAAGCCTTGATCTAATCCAATATGTATCAGAATATGGGTTCCTTGTATGACAGATATTTCCAATAAGTGGTCAATTGTTCTGTTATTGTTGTTGTTGTTTTGCTTAGTGGTCATTTCTGAGTGGAAGCCCACTTCTTTTTTTTTTTTAAATTTAAATTTTATTTTATTTAATAATAACTTTGTATTGACAGAATCCATGCCAGGGTAATTTCTTACAACATTATCCCTTGCACTCGCTTATGTTTCATTTTTTCCCCTCTCTCCCTCCACCCCCCCCCAAGATGGCAAGCAGTCCTATATATGTTAAATATGTTGCAGTATATCCTAGATACAATACATATTTGCAGAACCGAACAGTTCTCCTGTTGCACAGGGAGAATTGGATTCAGAAGGTAAAAATAACTCGGGAAGAAAATCAAAAATGCAAATAGTTCACATTCGTTTCCCAGTGTTCTTTCTTTGGGTGTAGCTGTTTCTGTCCATCATTTATCCATTGAAACTCAGGTCTCTTTGTCATAGAAATCCACTTCCATCAGAATACATCCTCATACAATATCGTTGTCAAAGTGTATAATGATCTCCTGGTTCTGCTCATCTCACTTAGCATCAGTCCATGTAGGTCTCTCCAAGCCTCTCTGTATTCATCCTGCTGGTCATTCCTTACAGAGCAATAATATTCCATAACATTCATATACCACAATTTACCCAGCCATTCTCCAATTAATGGGCATCCATTCATTTTCCAGTTTCTAGCCACTAAAAACAGGGAAGCCCACTTCTTAAGAGAAACTTTTGTCATAGCAAAATATGTTTCTCTATTACTTACCCTCCCTCATTCCCTGTGATCCCTGTGAGCTCCCCCATATTTTCCTCTCTGGGACCAAGAACAAGTTCAGTGCTTCTTTTTACATAGAAGCCTAAAGCATGTTAGAATGAAACTGTGCTATAATTCCTTTCCTGGATCTCTTTTCCCCCAAATTAAATATTCCATTTCTTTCTTTTTTAAATATATATTTATATATTTCAACAAATATCTCCCAATTACATGAAAAAAAATTAACAGGCATTATTTAAAATTTTGAGCTCCAAGTGAATTTTCCCCTTCCACTCCACTCCTTGAGAACACAAGCAATTGATTATACTTATGAGGTCATGAAACAATAAACTAGACCAGAAGATTGTTACCTAATAAACAGAGCACTAGAAAGGAGCTCAGATGTAATCCAGTATGAACTCCAACTCCACAGATGGGAACATTGAGGCCCATGGAGTTTATCTAACTTGCCCAAGCTCGTATAGCTATTAAGCAGGAGAGAAAGATTAAAGCCCACATTTCCTGGCTTTCTGCTGCTTCTAGGAAGAATCTTTTCACTATACTATGGTGTCTCTTGCTTGGTTGTGTGTATTAGTGGCTGCTTACTGATATAAATTGGTGAGAATTATTTTCTAACAATGAAAAAAAAATTAAGATTAAGAAAGCCACAGATGACCGCATCAATAACCTGCTTTTTTTCCAGGTTACTCCAGCTTAATGTTTAAGCTGTCCAATTTATGACCCTGCCAGGGGTTGGGGTACTGCATGCATCGCAATTGCCAAGTCATGATGACACACCGTTAGAGGTCACTGCAGCTTTAAGTAATACACAGGGGAACTCTGATTGCTTTTCCAACACATAAATCACCCCACTCAGTTTTCAGGGCAAGTTAGCTCAACTGTCTTTTCCATTGGAAAGATGAGTTCAGAGACGCAGGGCTCCAGTGAGCTGAGATCACGTCTCCTGAAGTCCATGCTGAATAGTAATCAATTGCTTGAACTTCAGGCTTGCTTTCTGCTGTGATACTTACTAACATGGCCAAGCTAAATGAGACTGCAAATGAGCAAAAAAAAAAAAAAAAAAAAACCTCTGTTTCTCAGTGGTCATGAGAAGACCAGAATTTTCACATTTTGGTAGAAGTAAATTTTCAGGAAATTTGTAACAGAAAATGCATTGTAAGCTTGTGTATATATGCATATAAGTAGATATGTGCATATGTATTTACACACACACACAGACAGACATATGTGTATATATATATATGTATATATGTATATATGTATTTGTGTGTATATACAGGTGTGTATGTATAAATATGTATATACAGCTATGGATATTTACACACATCTCTGTATATACACACACACACAAGGAGACAGTTCTTGCTCTACATAATTGGACTGTTTCACAGACTTCTAAATAAGGTGATTTTTATATAATGTGAATTTGTCTCTACTCACCCATTTCATTTAGCCCATATATTCAAGGGCTATACAAAATAACACCTTTATGCAAGTCACAAAATGCAGACATATTCAATAACATAGCATGATAATAAATAAAATTATGAAATGAAAAGAAAAGTAAATGATAATGTATACAGAGTACTGTAAAGTTAACAGGTGTAAAGCATACTCCCCTTTCCCATCCAATGCAACTAGCTTTTATCACTGGTGATTGGTTGCACAACTTTTTTTTTTTTAATAATTTATTATTATTATTTTTAACGAAGCTTAAGGACAAATGTTTGGACAGTGCCTTTTTTTCTTCATTTATCTGATAATAGCAATTAATATCTTTCAGAACTCTTTATGCAAAGTTAAATTGGTGCAAGAACTCTTTATAAATAATGTGCATATGTTTGTGTGTGTGTAAAATGCTATTGTTTAGTCTTCAATTTTGAAGAGCCATAATATCATAGGGGATGTTTTGACTTGTACATGAATTGGATTTAAGTGATGTAGAGCTGCACAATATCATCAGACTCACTAGCTCCTTCAGAGTCATTACTAAAGCCTGGGATGCAGTGTATGATCTTCAAATCTTCAATGTCTGACTAAGCTCTAAGTACTCTATAGTGTCTACTTTAGCTTCCTTCCATGACCACTGGAACAAACTTTTCTCATCTATCTATTCCTCCAAAAAAATCTTCATATGCTTGTGGTAGAAATGTTCCTAATTCAGCAATGAGTTTGAGGTTTATTGATTACCTTTGACCTGGATTAGCCCATCAGCTGAGAAAGTTTAAACTGGGATATGGCAATTGCATGTGTTTGGATTCTTGGAGCTATCTTTGAGAGTTGAGTGACAGTGGGTAAACACTAAAAGACTCATCAAGTCCTTATACCAGATGTTTTAGTCCTCCCTAAATACCCCATATAACACATATTACACATCTAATGTAAGGTTAAAAAAACCTCACATACACACAATATTTCACAATAACTGTGAAGTAGATATTACAAGTATTATTTCCCTTTTATTTGTAATGAATATATATTTTAGAGAAATATAGGGTCTTGCCCATAATCACATAGCTGGGAAATTATCCAACTTCAAGGCCAGTCCTCTCTCTCCTATACCACACACTCTTTCAACCAATCAATAATTATTGGAAATCTACTAAGGGTCCATTCACTTTGGTTTTTAATTTTTTAGTGCATTGTTTATGGTGATATAAAAATAGGTAACAAAAACTATTATTGAATACTGGACATGTATCTACATATAAAAGTAGAAAGATGGGATAATTCTAGATTAGTTTGTGATTGAGGCTACATTTCTCATCTAAAAGCTCTAGAAAAGTAAGACAAAACTCTGTGTCCTAGTTTGGAAAGGGAAGTACATGTTGAAAGTACTCTTGATTTCATTTGGAACTATTGGAGATATAGCGTAATTATACTCTGTGGTCTCTGACCTCCCAGGATTTAGAATTTGGAAGTAAAATGAAGATATGAGAAATGGCTGTCTGGTTATATAATTGTGTCCAGCAATGTAATTTGTTGCTTTTCAGAAGGCCATGGCTGAACATACTGGCATGATGAGATATTGGCTATGGCTAGACATCTCACGAGGACTGGAGGAGGCGGGGGACATATTTGGCAGGAAAAATTTCAATCTGATTAATAGGGCTTTCAACTTAAAATGGAGGAGGAAGAAGAAAATTGTCCAAATAAAATTGAAAAATATTGGCTTTAAGATGGGGAGAACTTTCTTACCTGAAATATTTAGAAAATCTTCATAAAATCTTCTGGCTGGTGCTGGTTTTGTCTCCTGCTTGCCAACACTGTATCTCATACTTTGAAAATGTAAATCACAATTAATTGATTTAAATTGGATTTAGATAAATTGGATTTAGAAGACCAAAGATGCTTCAATTGATGTCTAAATCCATAGACAAAAAGAAGATTCCCCTTGAATCAAATAATGGTTAAATGAAAAGTCCATAATTTAAATAGATTATTATTTCACTTAGATTACATTCAGATTTGATTACTAATATTAATAGGATATAAGAGGAAAATAATTGGATTAGTGGCCAAAGAAGGTGAGTCAGGTCCAGGTTTTGTTCTTATATAGCCAGATGTGACTTTGAGTAAGTCACTTTGCCTCAGGATCCTTAGTTGCCTAATCTATAAACTGGGAAGATTGGAACATATGTTCCATTTCTAAATTTCTAAATTTCTAAATCTATAATTTCTAAAATCTCTTCCAGATCTAAAATTCTAAAACTCCAATCAGTGCAGGCCTAGGCAAATACAGAAACACAGCATTGATCTCAGCACAAGGCAGCACTGGAACCCCTAGTCAACACCACATAAGCTATGAGAATTATGTAAGAAAATTATGAAAAAAGTCAACATCTTAGAAAAGGAATCACAAAAACTGACTAAGAAAACAACACCTTGAAAAATAGAATTGGACAAATGGAAAAAAAATCCATTGAAATAAACTCCTTTAAAAGTAGAATTGGCAAGACATTAATTCCTTAAAAATTAGAATTGGGCAAGTGGAAGCTAAGGATTGTAAAGGACATCAAGAATCACTCACTTAAAAGGAAAAGAATGAAAAAAAAGTAAATGTATAATAACTCATTGGCAAAACTACTAATCAGGAAAATAGATCTAACATTTTAAGAGATATTGGACAACCTGAAAGTCATGATCAAAAAAGTAGCCTATTCAGCATCTTTCAAATAATTCAAAAATCTTTCAAATAAGGAAAGCTGTCATGATATCATAGTATCATAAAGTAAAATAATAGTTATTGAAAGAATTCATCATTCATTTCCTAAAAGAGATCCCCAAATGAAAACTATAAGGAATATTGTATTGAGATTCCATAATTATCAGGTCAAGAAAAAATATCAGCAGTCAGAAAAAAAAAACAGTTCATATGACAAGAAATCAAAGTCAAGATTTCACAAGACTTAACATTTTCTACTTAAAGGATGAAGATTTGGAATATGATATTCCAAAAAAGCAAAGGAACTTGGATTTGAATCAAGAATCAACTACACAGCAAAACTGAACATAATCTTTCAGGGGAAAAGATGAATATTCAATAAAATAAGGAACTTCCAATTTTTCTAGATGCAAAGAGCAGAGTTGAGCAGAAAAGATGGTCTTCAAACGCAAAATTCAAGAAAAGAATAAAAATGGAAACAGGAAAGAAAAAAAGCTAACAATAAGATTGAACTGTTTACATCCCTACATGAGAAAATGATGTTTGTAACTTTTGAAAGCTGTTGTTTCTATTATGGCAGTTGGATTATATGTAGGCAAAAAAAATGTGAATATAAGTTGAATTTGATATAAAATTGGGTGGAAAAACAAATGCTCTAAATAAACAGGGAAAGCAGGAGATGGAAATCACATGGAGAGATTCAAAAGATATTTTACATTAGAGGAAAAGAAGAGGGTTCAAATATCATTTGAATCTTACTCTCCTTACATTTGATTCAAGGAGGGAAGAATATTTTCAGACAGGTGGATATAGAAATTTTTCTTACCCTAAAGGAAAGTGGGAGGAAAGGGGGAAATAAATAGGAAGGGGGATTGGAGGTTGGGAGTAAAGAAAAGGAGAAACTAAGAGAAAGGAAAACAGATAGAAGGAGGTGGTGGTCAGAAGCAAAACATTGGTGAGTAGGGATGGGGAAAGAAAGAAAAAAAGCATAGATGGTGAAAAGTAGGAAGAAGGGAAATAAACAATAATCAGAACTGTGAAGATGAATGGGATACAGAAAATAAAGTTGATTAAAAACCATAATCCTACAATATGTTTCCAATAAACATATCTGAAGCAGAGAGACAGAGATAGAGCAAATATACCGAGTTGGAGCAGAATATATTATCCTTCAGCTGAATTAAAGGGAAGAATAGATAGCAATCCTGATCTCACATGAAGCAAAAGCAAAAATAGAGCTAATTAAAACAGATAAGATGGAAAATTATATCTTTATAAAAAGATACCATACACAATGAATTAATAACAATACTAAACATATGTATCTAATGGGGCATCCAAAATTCTTAGAGAACTTAAATGAGTTGCAGGAAGAAATAGAGAACAAAACTATACTGATGCAGTATCTAAACCGTCCCCTCACAGAACTAGATAGATCTAACCACAAAAAGAAGAAATTAAGGAGAGGAATAGAATTTTAGAAAAAGATATATTTGAAAGACCTCTGGAGAAAGTTGTATGATGATAGAAAGGAATGTTTTCCCTGAAGTGGTATATGATTCTTACACAATAATTGATGAAGTATTTTGGCGTAAAATATATACATTTTTCCTTAAAATAATGAGCAACATCTATCTGAAATGATCAGCAAGCATTATCTATAATAGGGATGAACTTGAAACATTCTCAATACAGTCAGGAATGAAACAAGGATGCCCATTATCAACACTATTGTTCAGTATTATACTAGAAATGTTACTTGTTGCAATTAGAGAGGGAAAATAATTTAAAGGAATTAGAATAGGCAATGAGGAAACAAAACTATCATTCTTTATATAGGATATGATAATATACTTGGAGGATCTCTAGAGAATATACTATTAAAATACTTGAAACATTAATAATTTTAGCAAAGTTGCAGGATAAAAATAAACCCACGTAATTCATCAGAATCTCTGTTTATTACCAACAAAGCCCAGCATCAAGAGATAGAAAAAGATATTACAATTAAAATAACTTCAGACAATATAAAAATATTTGGGAGTCTACCTGTCAAGACAAATCCAGGAACTATATGAACAAAATTACAAATAAAGTCAGATCTAAACAACTGGAAAAATATCAATAGTCTGTGCTTAGGGCAAACAAATAAAATAAAAATGTCAACCTAAATTTATTAACTTATTCAATGCTGTACCAATCAAATTACCAAAGATTATTTTACAGAGCTAAAAAATAACAAAACTAATCTGAAAAAAAAAAAAAACAAGATATCAAGAATATCAAAGGAATTAATGAGGAGGAAAAAAAAAAAGATGATATCTCAGGTCTACCAGATCTAAAACTATATTATAAATAAAAAGGAATAGTCAGAAGCAAAACACTTTCTAAGATGACCAGGATAAAAGAAAAGAGAATGGAATAAAAAGGGGATGCAGTTATTAATACTTTAATTAATATTAATTAATTAGTTAATTAATATTAATTAATAATTTAATAAATAAAGTGATTACTTTATTTCTTAAACATATAGTGAATTGAATCAATAAAATAAGTATCATTCTCAATTGATAAGTGATCAAGGGACATGAACAATTTTCAGATAAAGTAATCAAATCAATAGCCTTATGAAAAAAATGCTTTTAGTATTGATCAGAGGAATGCAAATTAAAATAATTCTGATGTACTATTTCATACCTATTATATTGGCTAATAGAGCAGAAAAGGAAAATGACAAATATAGGAGAGAATGGAGAGGAAAAAAAAAAACATCAATGCATTGTTGGAGTTATGAACTGATTTCCCCACTGTAGAGAAATTTGGAACTGTGCTCAAAGGGGCATAATATTATGTATACTTTTTGACCTCGTAATACCATTAATAGATTTATATCCCAAAAGAGAAAATAAAATAAAGGAAAAGCATCCATATGCACAAATATATTTATAGCATCTTTTTTCTGGGAACAAAGAATAGAGCATCTGAGGGATGCTCTTCAATTGGCAAATGGCTTAAAACTGTGGTATGTGATTGTGATATTATTGTTGTACTATATTATTATACTATAAAATTATTGTATTATTGTGATATTATTGTATAATATTGTTGTATTATATTATTGTACTATGTTATATATTATATATGTACTATAAAATTATATATAAAAATGATGAGCAGGATACTCTCAGACTCTCAGAAAAGACTACCATGAGCTTATGCAAAGTGAAATGTACTAAGAACAAAGTAATAACCACATTATGAAGTGATCAGCTGTAAATTACTTGGCTATTCTCAGCAGTGCGATGATCCAAAACAACTCTGAAGGACTTGTGATGAAAAATGCTATTCATTCCCAGAGAAAGAACTGACAGTGTTTGAATACATATTGAAGCATTCTTTTTTTTTTTTTAACTTTATTTTTTTCTTGAGTTTTTTTTCTTTCCTTGGGGGGGTCATATGTTTTCTTTCTTAACATGACTTTTATGAAAATGTTTTGCATGACTCCACATGTGACTCCTCAAAAAGAGAGAAAATCTAGAACTGAAAGTTTTAAAAATTGTTAAAAATTGTTGTACACTTATCTGTGGAAAATTAGAATACTAAATAATTTGGAGAAAACAACTGAGTCAATTTATAAGTATATAAGTAATTTCTCAATTGGTAAATGGCCAAAAGATATGAAGAAGCAGTTTTTAGATGAAATTAGTTCTTTTTGTGGTGGCAAAGAATTGGAAATTGAGGGAATGTCCTTCAAATTGGGGAATGGGTGAAGAAGTTGTGATATATGCTATATGCATCCTGAGAGAGAACTATGGAAACTGACTATAAATCAATAGTACGATGTTCATTTTTTTCTTTTTCTTCTGTTTTTTTCCTTATGTTTTTTCTCTTTTTTCTGATTTTTCTATCCTAACGTTATGCATAAAGAAATGTGTATTTAAAATATTAATATACATATATAACAGAAAAAATAAAACAATAATAATGAAAAGAAGTTGTGGTATATAATAGAATATTATTGGTCTGTAAGAAATGATGAGCAGGAAGATTTTAGGAAAATCTGGAAAAACTTATATGAACCTATGCTGAATGAAATAAGCAGAACCAAGAGAATACTGAACACAGTAACAACCTCAAGAATCAAACAAATTCAAAAGAATGAAAAATTGAAAGGAAATATAAATACCTCATAGGAAAAAAAAAAAAAAAACTATTGACCTGGAAAATAGCTCCAGGAGAGACAATATAAAAATCATGGAATTACCTAAAATCCATAATCAAAAGGATTAACATATACAACAACAACAACAACTTTCAAGAAATTATCAAGGAAATCTACTCCAATATCCTGGAGCCAATGGACAAAACAGACATCGAAAGAATCTATTGATTAACTCAGAAAAGAAATCCCAAAATAAAAACTCTGAGGAACATTATAGACAAAGCAGAACTATCAGATCAAGAAAAAAAAATACTTGAAGTGGCTTGAAAGAAATAATCAAGAACTCTCAGACATGATTACACAAGACTTGGCAGGTGCAAAATGAAAAGATCATACTTCATAGAACAGGATATCCTGGAAGACAAAGAAGATAGAATTACAATTAAGAATAACTCACCCCCCCAAAAAAAAATTTAAGCATACTATATTAAAAAATGGATATTCAATGAAATAGAAGAAGTCCAAGCTTTCATAAGCAGATCAGAAATAAACCAAAAATTTGATCTTCAATATCAATATCCAAGAGAAGCATAAAAGGGAAAGAAAAAATAAGGGATGTAATTGAGCTTAACTGTTTATTTCCCTATGTGGAAAGATGATTCTTTTAATTCTCAAAAATCATATCTTTAACACTATAGCTAGAAGAAATATAAATAGACCCAAGTTACAGGTATAAAGTGAGTTTGAGGGAATGACATAATTAAAAAATGAGAGAAAAAAGAATAGTACACTGGGTGTAGGAAAAAAAAATGATGAAGAATGGGAGAAATTATTTCATGTGTAGAGGAACAAAAGACCAATTATATAAAAATGCAAACAGTTTATATTCATTTCCCAGTGTTCTTTCTTTGGATGTAGCTGCTTCTGTCCATCATTGATCAATTGAAACTGAGTTAGATCTTCTCTTTGTCGAAGAAATCCACTTCCATCAGAATACATACTCATACAGTATCATTGTTGAAATATATAATGATCTTCTGGTTCTGCTCATTTCCCTCAGCATCAGTTCATGTAAGTCTCTCCAAGCCTCTCTGTATTCATCCTGCTGGTCATTTCTTACAGAACAATAATATTCCATAACATTCATATACCACAATTTACCCAACCATTCTCCAATTGATGGGCATCCATTCATTTTCCAGTTTCTAGCCACTACAAAGAAGGCTGCCACAAACATTTTGGCATATACAGGTGGAAAGGAAAGAATTTGTAACCAAAGAAGAGACTGAGACCATTACAAAAAGTAAAATAGATATTTTTATTATATTAAAAAAAAACAAACCCAAACCAATGCAATCAATGTCAGGAGAAAAACAGAAAGCTTTATAGGAAGTGTCTTTGACAAAAGCCTCATTTTTCAAATATATAAAATATCCAGTCAAATTTATCAGAAGACAAAGCATGTCCCAACTGATGACTTGATAAATAAACAAAAGGATATGAACAGGCAATTTTCAGACAGAAATCAAAGCTATTTATAGCTATATGAAATAGTTCTAAATTGCCATTGATTAGAGAAAATTACATTAAAAAAAACTTTGAAGTACCACCTCACACCTATAAGATTGGCTAATACAACAAAAAAGAAAAATGATAGATGGAGAGTATATGGGAAAATCGAGACACTAATGTTCTGTTCTGTTAGTTGAGTTGAGTTGTGAATTGATCCAAACATTCTGAAGTACAATTTGGAGCTATTCCCAAATAGCTATAAAATTGTGCATCTTTTAATCCTGAAATAGCACTAATAGCTTTATATTCAAGAGAGATCAGAAAAATAGGAGACATGGGTAAATAAAAAATCATTTAAATCATGATTTATATTTTATATGATTCTAATTTTAGTAATAACTATTATGTATTTATTGTCTAAATTATTTTATCCCTATGACTAATTATAATATGTATATGATTTCATCATATCACAGTAAAGCATAAGCTTATATACATTTTTTCAGCATATTTACTTCCTATTTATGTAGATGAGAGAACTGAGGGCCAGAGAATTTAACCTCAGAGACTTATTTATGTTTGCAAAGCTAGAAAGTAGTGGAGCTGATATTTAAACCTGATACTTGGCCTCTTAATTCAGCCCTCCTTTTCACTTTATCATGTTGTATTTAGTGATGATTTATAGAATTTAATTGATTGAACTCCAGAAAAAAAAATATATATATATATAAAATTATCTCCCCAGATTCTAGGCTCATGAGAGCTTTTGAGGAGATAGCTGAGTGTGAGTCAATTCAATTCACTTCAGAATATTAACCACTTTTCATGTTCTAGTCCTTGGATGAAGCACTTGGACTAGAATGAAAACAAAACATTAACATAGGACTGAGAAGACACTGTGAATGATCTAAGATGTGGGTCTCTTTTGGTCAGTCTCTTATATTAAAAAAAAAAAAATTAGAGAATAAAACAATTCCCTCCATCAAAGAATCTATGTTATGTTTGCGAATATTAGTAGCTTACATTGTACTGATAAAATGTGTACCTGAATTAATATATGTAAGATTGAGGGCATATTCTCTTTCTTCTTTCTCTTCTCCTTCTCCTCCTTCTCTCCTAAGATTTTGGCTATGCAAAAGGAGAAGAGACAAGAAGATAATACTTTGCCATGATAATAAGGACAAAACAGTTGTATCTGTTTATGAATGTTTGAAAATAGGAAAGAGTAGGATATCTTTGTAAGATTAAAAAAAAAAGAAGCCAGTAAATCTGGAGAGACAGAACACTTGAGGAAAGAGTGATGGATTTGAAAAAGTGGGACAGAACTTAAATAATAGCATTTTAATTTTTTTTCAAATCACATGTAAAGATAATTTTTGACATTGCATTTTACAAAATGAGTTACCAATTTTCTCCCTCTTTCCCTCATCTCCCTTTCCTCCTGAAATAGTAAACAATTTCAAATAGCTTATGTATGTGTAATCATGTAAAACATATTTGCATATTAGTTATGTTGTGAAAGAAGAGAATAGAATGAAAGGAAAAAAAACATGAAAAACCTCAAGAAGATGAAAATAGTATACTTCAATATGCATTCTGTCTCCATGGATAACATTTTTCATCATGAACCCTTTAGAATTGTCTTGGATTACTGTATTGCTTAAAATATCTAAGTCATCCAGAGTTGATTATCATACAATGTTGCTATTAGAGTATATCATATACCCCTGGTTCTGTTCACTTCACTTTATATCAGTTCATGTAAATATTTCCAGGTTTTTTTTCCTGAAATCTTCCTGCTTCTCATTTCTTATATCGTGATATATTCCATCATAAACACATATTACAACTTGTTCAGCCATTCCCTCCATTTCCAATTCTGTACTACCACAAAAAGAACTACCATGAATATTTTTTGTACAGGTAGGTTCTTTTTTATTTATTTTTTTTTAATCTCTCTGGGATATAGAGCTAGTAATTGTTTTGAAGGATGGATAATTTGATTACTTTTTGGGCATACTTCCAAGTTGGCCTCCAAAATGGTCATATCATTCACAACTTTACTAACAGAACATTAGTGTCTCAATTTTCCCACATACTCTGCAACATGTATCATTTTCCTTTACTGTTGTATTAGTAAATCTGACAGATAAGAAGTGTACTTCAAAGTTGTTTTAATTGGAATTTCTCTAATCAATAGAAATTTAAACCATTATTTCATATAGCTATAGAGAGGTATGATTTCTTCATCTGAAAACTGTGTCCTTTAACCATTTTTCACTTGGGGAATGCTTTGTATTCTTATAAATTTGGCTTGGCTCCCCATATATATGAGATGTGTGGCCTTAAATGTTTCCCAGCATTTTGCTTTCCTTCTAATGTGGGTTGTATTGGTTTTGTTTGGCAACAAATTTTTGATTTAATATAATCAAAATTGTCCATTTTACATCTTACGATGCCCCCTCTCTCTTGTTTGATCATAATGTCTGAAGGCATGTTGTTACAGGAAGGAATGAGATCAAAGACCTCAACTAAGAAGCTGCTGGAGTATCTGGGAAATAAAGAAATGAGGGAAAAGAGATGATATTTAACTTTGAGTACTTGAATGCCTGTGTCCTATCACAGAGGCTGTGTGTATGTGTGTGTGTGTGTGTGTGTGTGTGTGTGTATGTACAAAGGAGTAGAATTAGCAAAGGAGATAATTACAAAGTTTAGAAAAACTGCCTGATAACTTCAGTTATTGTGGATTTTTTTCCTATGGTTTTGAGAGCTAATTAGATCCTAGTGACCAGATAACTTTAAGGAAAAGTCAGGTAGCCAATTGTTGTGCATGTTAAATGAGGATAATATAGGGAAAGTTAGATCTGATAGTTTCTAAGATTCCTTTCATCTCTAAAATTGTGTATGATTGGGAAACATTGGGACACTACAAAGTTATTTTTTTATAAATAAGTGCTTAATAAACACTATTCTAGCTGGTGAAAATATATTATCCTTAATGTCTAGGATTAAAATTGAAATGACTGTTTTGGAATGTGCTAATGAAATAAGTCATCTCTGTCCCTCAAGAAGCAGGCAGCACTTGGGTGTTTGGGTTAATATTTAGCACTTCAATTTAATGATCCTTAGCCACATTCCATAATTCTCCCATATGCACAAGGCAAAGGACTTGTGTTATCCCCATCATATTGCTGCTTCCTCACCTGGCTGACCGCCCACCAAGGGGAGAGCTGAAGAGTGATTTACGGACTTCAGATATCTTCAACTCTTCAGCCTTCTGCCTTGGCAGTGGAAAGATGTTGAAGGTTTCCTTTGCAGAGATGGGTGGAAAGGAACAAGTTTGAGCCCAAGATTTACAAGCTGTGACGTCAATGGAAATCCAGGGCCCCTGAAGGGAGAGCTCAGACCACAGCCCCAAAGGCCATCCCTTGCCAGGTTCAATGTTCTCTTAATGTCTTGAGCACTCAGAATGGAATTATTTAGGTGAGGTTTTCTCTCTGCACTTGAATAAATGTTTGTTGTTGGATTTTTCTCCATAGAGAAAGACAAAAACCCATCTGCTCCACACCCAGATATGTTATAAACATTGCATGCTTTTGACTCCTGAGCAGAGCCAGCTCAGCAGCCTCTCCCTAAGAGGAATCCCTGCTTTCCTTAAATACAACCATATAGATGCAATGTTAAATTCATCCAGATTTTATGAATCTCTAATTTCTTCAGTTTAGGTATGCTTTCCACTGACAGTGTAGCAAACAGTCATTAAATTTGCCTATTATATTCTAAGAGCTGGAGATGCAAAGACAGAAATGAAAGATTGCTCTTTTCTAGAGAAACTTGCATTCTACTGAAAGGCACAATACTTCAACACTCAAATACATGTGTATTCATTTATCTTGTTTCATTCAACTCATTGAAGATAAGGACTGTTAAAAGTTCTATCACATAGACTATGTTAGTAGGGCCAATAAGTGCTTCTTGAAATGACTTTAACTGAATTATATATATATATATATATATATATATTTTAAATAACTTTTTATTGACAGAACCTATGCCAGGGTAATTTTTTACAGCATTATCCCTTGTACTCACTTCTGTTCCGATTTTTCCCCTTCCTCCCTTCACCCCCTCTCTCAGATGGCAAGCAGTCCTTTACATGTTAAATAGATTACAGTATATCCTAGATACAATATATGTGTGCAGAACCGAATAGTTCTCTTGTTGCACAAGGATAATTGGATTCAGAAGGTAGAAATAATCTGGGAAGAAAAACAAAAATGCAAGCAGTTTATATTCATCTGCCAGTGTTCTTTCTTTGGGTGTAGCTGCTTCTGTCCATCCTTGATCAATTGAAACTGAATTAGCTCTCTTTATCGAAGAAATCCACTTCCATCAGAATACATCCTCAAACAGTATTGTTGTTGAGGTATATAATGATCTCCTGGTTCTGCTCATTTCACTTAGCATCAGTTCACGTAAGTCTCGCCAGTCTTCTCTGTATTCATCCTGCTGGTCATTCCTTACAGAACAATAATGAATTGAACTGAATATAAACTGATAACTAAATCTACAATAAAGAAGGATGTTTTGAGACATAGAAATGAGAAAGGAGTGTGTTCCAAATAAAATCGAAGCTTCTCAAGATTAGAGCATGTTTTGCTCTTTGTATTTGTGTTTCAAATATTTAGAACAGTGCCTGATATAAATCAGGTGGTATTGATTAATGGAGAATATTAAATGCTTATGAGACTGATGAATGATCATCAACATGGTGATGAGATATTAAATGTGAACAGAAGTTCTGGAACTAAAGAAATCAGATCTACATCCATCCATGACTGAACTTGTCCCAAAGATTTTCTGAATGACTAGAAGCCAGAATAGCCTATTTTCCACTAATACAGTTTTATAAAAGCCCATAGTTAAATATATACTTCAAGCATGGGTGGTGGTGAGTGAGGATAATCTAAAAATTAATCAAAATTAATGGTTCATGCTAAAATAAATAGAAGCTAATGCAAATTGAATAATTTCATAATTTTACTGCCTTGAGCACAGAGGAAAAGTTTAATACAGAGGATCGTAGTACCAACTGATAGTCATAATTCACTATGCATAAAATAATTCCCCATCTCTCTGTGGCAAGCTTTTTGTCTGGATACTTCCATTAACAAGAATTTCTAGGTGCTTTTGTAGACAAACTTCACTCCCATTATTTTCCCACATTTTCCCATATGAGATATGAAAATGTTAGTACTAACTTTGACTTAAAATCTAACCTTAGAGCTGAAAAGAACCACAAAGGCCATCTCATCCAAAACTTTCACATTTAAATATTATATTTTAAAATATAATTTTAATAAAATTTCATTTTTTAAATATAATTAACTGAATGTTAGGGCAGGGAAAGGGTGATATGATTTGAATCAAAGGTTTTGAGTCAATGAATTAGGATATGAATGCAGTTCCTCTGATTCCAGATATATTTTTTTTCCCATGTTACCACATTGCCAGTGTCTTAGAACAAGGCCCTTGGTAGCAATGTACCTAAGAGATAAATAGAAACTGATTACTATCTCCATCTACGAATCTGAGACAAGATCATGAGACTCTGAGAATTGAGACATGGAACAAGATTATGATAAAAATAGTAATAATAACAACCACAAAATGTTTAGCATCTATTGTGCACCAGATACTGTATGAAGTACTATCCAAATAAAAATTTATTTAATCTTTTTAAGACAAGGAGTTGATCTTTTATTATACCCATATTATAGTTGGAAAAAACTAAGACAAATAGATATTAATTAAAAGTCAACAGGCAATAAGCATCTTGGAGCAGATTTTAAATGAGTCCCCATCTCTGGCCAAGCATTCTACCTATGGTGTCATGTATCTGTCTCTATATCCACATGGGCTCTCCTGAATGCCTTAACTCCAGCAGCACAGTAAACAGCCCTTCCTTTTGAATCCCAAAGTATAATAAAGTGACAAGAGTGGCTAATTCCTTAAAGCAGCTTTTGAATTTGTGGTATTGTTACTAGAATGCTGTAAAGTCTATGTTGTGACTAGCCATTTTTTTTTTCACTTGCCTCAAGAATAGTTGGGCAGTTGAGGACGTCATATAGTATAAATGAGGAGTCTCCATTTTCAGTTGTCTAAAAATTCTCCTTTGGTGATTTCTCCTTTGCATCAGCTTCTTTTTAGCCAGAGTTTTAAGAGCAGAAAGAAATATACCCTCTGCAACTTACCCTTCTCATCTGTTTTCAATGAAAGGAAATATTAGAGAGAAATAACTCTTCAATACTCTCAGGATTTGTTTTTGTTAGTATGGGGACTCCTTCCACTAAGATGAGTGCAGCTGGATGCTGCAACCCCTCTACCCTTTAGTAGACAGTCTCTATGGATTTCTGCAACCCAAAAAAGTAGTTTCTGGTCGCCAACATTTGGGTGGAGTACACTGATTGTTCTTAGATGGGGTAATTTCTGGATACCAGATGTACAGTACAGTGCAGGGTCAATATAAGAAATCATTTCAATTGGTAAAGATCTCATAGAGCTGTTACATTCTCTTCTAATGACTTCTGGGAAATCAAAGGTTAATGAACAGTGGAATAGGACATTAACTGAGAAAAATACAGCCTATCCTTGGCTATTAGGACATAAATTTTATAGGGTTTTGTATCTTTAGTTAACAATAGTAATTTCTGGCTATTTTTCATTACATGGATAGGAAGCACAGATTTTGGGCTAAAAGTTACCTCAGATGTCGTCTCTACTCCAAGAGCTTAATTTTTCAATTGATTGAAGAAAATAAGACCCAGAAAGTTTCGATAATACTGTGGTTACTGGTCATGAAGTAGTTAGCAGGAATTAAATTCAGATCATTTGCCTCCAGATCCTTATTGCATCTTCTAATCATGGATATATCAAGGATAGATCATACATACCCAGAGAATCACAGAAACTAAAATTTGCAAGGGTTGACAGTGTGAAGTAGGTGGGATGCCAGGACAATTATGGATAGCTGGGAAGTTTCAAGGACCAGAGTTCTTTTATAACCTGATGGTCATAGTGGAAGCTGTTTCTGTGAACAGATGAGCCCTAGCCTTCCTCTACCTTATTAGCACTCCTCAAATACCTTTGCAAACTACTTCAGAAAAATTTAAAGATGTTGAAGATCACTGAGAGAGTTGTGAGTCTGTAACCCTCCATCACCTATTCACTGTACTCATGTTCACCTGCTTATTCAGTCTACTTGATAACTAGGTCATTCTAATCCCCTCTTTTTTGTATTTCAACATATGGATGGATTTTTTTCTGTTCTGTGAGTGCTATTAGCTAAGCAGCTATTTAGATGTTTAGTTTGTATTTAACCATCTCAGGTTGGAAATGGGTCCATATTTGGGATTTTGAGGGGTCCATAAGCATTACATGTGTTTTAATAAAATTTGAAATAGATTGACAAAATATATGTATGTATACACACTACATACATACACATATATATTTCTATATCTAATAATTCATAATACTATGTCTAATAATTAATATATTAATATAATTTATCATATATGTGTGTATGTAACTAAAGTGAAGCAGTGGCCATGTGGACAAGAATTAAAAAGTGTACAAAAATTTAAAAATAACAATTCTTTGATTTATTTCTCCAGCAAGGTGGGATGGAAGACAATGGCAATATTGTCTTAGAACAAAAAATAGTTTGTAAAATCTTATGGAGAAGAAAGATGAAAGATTGTAAAAAAATATTTACTCTTAATTCAGAAAATATAAATAAAAGATGGAAAAAAATTAAAGAAAATTTGATGGGAGATCCAATGAAATAAATTCATTCTGAAAACATTTAAGTGCAAACATAAAAAAGGATAATAAGCAGAACCAATATGGAAAAAGATCTGCTTATATGTATTTAGAGGTGATAGATAAAAGAAAGGAAGATAAACACAAATAGATAGATAAAAGGAAGAGAGTGAGTATTTATTATCTTCTAAATATCAGTACCTTTTGAATCTCAAAATATCTTAGGAGATTGCTAGTATTCTAATTCCCA
Organism: Antechinus flavipes; assembly: GCF_016432865.1. Lineage (NCBI taxonomy): Eukaryota > Metazoa > Chordata > Mammalia > Dasyuromorphia > Dasyuridae > Antechinus > Antechinus flavipes. The sequence goes on along the minus strand of NC_067400.1, from coordinate 5,365,659 downwards.
TTTTATAGTTGAATCATCTGAGATGCAGAGAGGTTAAATTACTTGGCCAGAGTCACACAAATAGTATGTGTCTAAGGGAAAATTTCAACTTTCTGCCAGATATATCAAGCATCAGCTTCTGTCTGCTTGACTCCAAACCAGATCTGGAGCTACTGCACCAACAAGCTGCCTGCTATATATGCTTTTTCTCTCTCTCTCCCTCCTTTCCACCCCCCTCTCCTTTCCTTCTTCCCTGTACCTCACAAGTTATTTTCACTACCAACTAACTATAGTTAGATCCTCACATCAAAATCATGGATGTGCTTACAGAGGAGTGAGAAACAAAGGAGAAAAAGACAGCCAGAAAGAGCAAGTGTGCACGAAAAATCCATATTAAAGATAAGAGTCAACAAGAAATTATTAAGCACTTACCATGTACCAAGCATTGGACATAGTTTTGGAAATACAAAAAAAAAAATAGCCTAGTCCCTGCTCTCAGAGGCTCCCAGTATAATGGGGGAGACAACATGCAAACAATTATGTGGGAAAAGATACTTGTAGGGTAAAGTGGGACTTATCTGAGAATGTTAAGATTAAAGAGGCCTGGGAGAAGCTTTTGCAGGAAGTGGGATATTACTAAGACCTGAATGCAGCAGAACAGAATGATGAAAGTACTGAGAAAATGATTTGTAAGAATTTGGAAGGTGAGCAATGAGATCAGTGATATGGAAAAAAATGTTCAGGTTCATTAATACCGGTGGAACATCAATGTTGATGGCTTTTTCTACAAAAACAATTTATAATATGATATAGTCTTTATGTAGAAATGGAATTCAGAACCATTACCATTTAAGATATATCATTATAGAAGGAGTCTGTGTGGAGATAAACATAGAACTTTTATTCTATATAAATGGTTAACTGTGATGTCTAGAAAGTGTACAAGAAAAAAAAAGCAAAGGAACTTGTTTCCTGAGATACAAAACTTAACTCTTATCTGTCAAGTAAACATGAATAGAAGCCTTGAAAAGTGTCTTTAATTGATATTGCAAGGAAAATGAATGGTGAAACTATTCCCAAAAATTAAAAAAAAAAAAAAGAGATAGCAGTTGTGCTGTTGTAGCAACAATGAAAGGCCCCTGGTTTAGTGTGTTTTCTCACAACTAAAATATCATTAATGCTTTTGTTTGCTTTAACACTGTTAATAAACAGTATAATCTGAAACAGAAATGCTGATTTTTCACCCTGGTAAAGCAGTATTAAGCTATGCACACATACATACATAAATATGTGCAGGTAAAATAATATATATCTGTAATACATACACAAATATGTATGTATGCACATCAGAATGCATATGTATACAAGAGAGAAAGAGAGATGAGTCAATGCTTATGGAAAAAAAAAGTTCTTACATTTATGAAATAAGTGATTTTTGCTCTTTAAAATATCAATGACTGTGAACATTTTATGAGCTATTAATTATCTAATTGTCAATAATAGCTAACATTTATATAATAATTTAAACTTTGCAAAGCATTTCATATATTTTCTGATTTGTATATTAGAATATCAAATTCTGATTATTCTATACATTAATGAGAAATTCAAGGCTATCTGATTAAGAGATGTTACTATGCTAATTAACATGAAAATATAAGCATATGGCCTATAACTTCCTTATAACCGAAAATAAAAATTAATAAGGAAAATAAAAAAAAAAGTGGCAGGTAGAGAGAAATTCAATGAACTCATCTAAGCTATATATGATTCTTGTCCATGCTCATTAAAAAAAATTCCACCAAAAATTAATAATTATTGGCCTATATAATTATTTTCCCATCTGTACAATGTTTGTTATGACCTCTCAAGGACTCCTTTCAGGAAAGAATTAGTGGAAAACAGGTAAAGTTTTTTACATATTTGTTTTCTGGCGAAGGATAATTTACTGAGATAATATATTTACCATCACAGACCTGAATGATAGATGAAGAGAATGATATGACTGTGATTTTTTTTTAAGTTTTCTTTAAAAATCATTTTATTGAGCATGCTCTTCACCAACAAAGTATATCCTATATATCAAAATCATTAAAGGTACCTGAAAGACATGATGACAGAGATTAGCTTGTTAAATGCCTTTTTGCTTTAAACATTAAGGGAATCATAAACCAGTGAGTTATATGCAGACCAAATATGTCATTACTAGAACTGAAAAGATCTAGCTCAAAGTATTGAGCTGAAGAGTAATTCCAGATGCACTGCAAATTTCTACATATGTTCTATTTGTGAATAGCAGCATGCTGATCATATTAGGTCAACAAACTGGAGTCCACAAACACTTGTGCGGTCTATAGGGAGATTTTAGGGAAGTCTGTGAACTTGGATGAAAAAAAAATACATCTTTATTTTAATTATTCCCAAAATGAGATTTATCATTTGCTTCAATTATGAATGTAGACAGACATGATTTGGAGAACGTATTTTCCCAACCTGTCAAAAGGGTCCATAACGAAAAAGGTGAAGAATTCCCTGCCCTAAAATATTTCAGAATTTCCTTCTAATCATTTGAAGACTTTGCTTTGCATCAATTCCAAATTGATCTCTTCACAACTTAAGCACAATTTTTAGCTTTGCCCTTTGAGAACATGAAAGACAATTCTAACAATTCCTTGATATGAAAGGCTTTCAAATGCTTGAATATAAGTCTAACTGTCTTCAATAATTTCCTAGCTCTTTATTCTATTCATGAACAAATTCCTTTAACTAATTCCTACTCGACTAATTCCTAGGGAGATCTTCCCTATTTGCTTCTGCAGGACAACTTAGAGCTTCTTTTTTCCTAAACTGTGACACCTAAAATTTATTGGGGAGTCAAGTTCATTGAATTACAATATATACTGTCCATTCTGTTTTTACTTCTCATTTTCCTTTTTTTTTTTTTCCCGAAGAGGAAGACCCTGCCCCAGTAACAAGCAAACATCACTGCCTCAACCATGGAGCAGGCCAAGAGCAGGTCCTTACTTCTGCAGCAAACCAGCAATGAGACCCTGTCTCTAGGGCAAGCTAATAGGAGGGCCCCTTCCCAAGTATCAGCCAGTGGTGAGTCACCCACTTTTGATGCAAATCAGCAGGGGAAAGTATGAGACTGTGCAGTAACGGCCCAACATTGACATGAAAGAATAAAGTCACAAAACAGGCAAAACAAACAAACACATGAGAAAATCATCAAGGGAAACTCAAGTCACAGACCTAGAAGAGGACTATCGTGTCAAAATGATTTATTTGTGAAATATCAGAGGAAAATTTAAATTGATCTGAGACCCAAAAAGAACTCATAGAAGAGAACAAAAAAAGAATTTTAAAAGCAAATAAGAGAAGTGGGAGGAAAAAAAATAGGGAAATAAATGAGAGAAATACAAGTGAATCATTTTTTAAGGCAACAGTCTGGTAAAGGAGGCACGCACACACACACACACACACACACACACACACACACACACAATAAAATAGAAAAAAATACACAAAAATTCACACACGGAAAAAAAACAACTCCCTAGAAATAGAATTGACTAAATGAAAAAGGAGATACAAAAATTGACCAAAGAAAAGAGTTCCTTGAAAAGTGAAACTGGGTAAATGAAAAGGAAGATATAAAAGCTCCTTGGTGAAAGTAATTCCTTAAAAATTAAAATTGGATGAGTGGAAACTAATGACTTGATGAGACATCAAGGAATGATAAAATTAAATAAAAGAATCAAAAAGTTTTTATAATTTAATTAAAAATATCTTTAAAATATTTGAGATTATCCAGGTTGGGATTTATTTTTGATTGTTTGCTTTTTTTTAAATTTTGTTTTGTTTTTCTTATACAGGTTTAAAAAAAAAACCCTGAAGAATGATCAAGAGTTGTACTGAGAAAAGGCTATTGGTTTTAATTCTTAATATATTAGTGGTAGCAGTGGTCATCAAAACCACTTGGTACTGGCTAAGAAATAGAGCAGTTGATCAGTAGAATAGATTAGATTCGCAGAACCAAATAATCAATGGCTATAGTAATCTAGTGATTGACAAACACTAAGACCCCAGCTTTTGGGATAAGAATTCACTATTTGACAAAAACTGCTAGGAAAATTGGAAACTAGTATGGCAGGAGCTAGGCATTGACCCATACATAACACTGTGTACCAAGATAAGATCAAAATGGGTTTGTGATATAGATATAAATAATGATATTCTAAACATATTAGAAGAATATAGGATAATTTACCTCTCAAATCTGTGGAGGAGAAGCAATTTGTGACCAAAAAACTAGAGATCATTATTGATCACAAAATAGATAATTTTGATTATATTAAGTTAAAAAGTTTTTGTACAAATAAAACTAATGCAGACAAGATTAGAAGGGAAGCAATAAAATGGGAAAACATTAAAAGATTATGATAAAGGCCTCATTTATAAAATATATAGAAAATTGACTCAAATTTATAAGAATTCAAGCCATTCACCAATGGTCAAAGGAGATGAAGACAATTTTCAGATGAAGAAATTGAGACTATTTGTAGCCACATGAAAAACTGCTCCAAATCATTATTGATCAGAGAAATGCAAATTAAGACAATTCTGAGATACCACCACACACCTGTCAAATTGGCTAAGATGACAGGAAAAGATAATGACAAATGTTAGAGGGGCTGTGGGAAAACTGGGACATTGTTGGTAGAACTGTGAAAGTATCCAACCATTCTGGAGAGCAATTTGGAACTATACTCAAAAAGTTATGAAACTGCATACCCTTTGACCCAGCAGTGTTACTACTGTGCTTATATCCCAAAGATATATTAAAAAAGGGAAAGGGACCTGTATGTGCAAAAGTGTTTGTGGTAGCCCTTTTGTAGTGGCAAGAAATTGGAAACTGAATGGATGCCCATTAATTGGAGAATGACTAGATAAATTATTGTATATGAATGTTATGGAATATTATTGTTCTGTAAGAAATGACCAGAAGGATGATTTCAGAGAGACCTGGAGAGACTTACATGAACTGATACTGAGTGTCATGAGTAGAACCAGGAGATCACATGACAACAACAAGACTATATGATGACCAATACTAATGGATGTGACTCTCTTCAACAATGACACAATTTGAACCAATTCAAATTGTTCAGTAATGAAGATAGCCAGCTATACCCAGAGAGAGAACTATGGGAAATAAGTGTGAGTCACAACATAGCATTAATACTCTTTCTGTTGTTGTTTGCTTGCATTTTTTTCTTTCCCAGTATTTTTCTTCCTTTTAATCTGATATTTTTCTTGTGCAGAAAGATAATTGTATAAATATGTGTACACTTATTGGATTTAATATGTATTTTAACATATTTAACATGTATTGGACTACCTGCCACCTAAGGGAGGGGGTGGAGAGAAGAAGGGGATAATTTGATAAATTGGCTTTGAAAGAGCCAATGTTGAAAAATTATCCATGTATATGTTTTGTAAATAAAAAGCTTTAATAAAGAAAGAAAAACATATATATATTAGTGGTCACCTTGGAGAGCAATTATAGATGAGTGGTGAGGACAAAATATATTGGAAGTAGTTGATAAATGAAGGAAAAAGAAGTACAAATAAGTGTGGATAGTTTTTTTTTTCTCCCTAATAATTTGGTTCTGAAAAGAAAGAGAGATATTTATAGAGGATAATAGTTTCATATATATATATACATATATATATATATATATATATACATATATATATATATATATATATATATATACACAGCATTGAAAATCCAATTGAGATTAGATAATGTGAATTTCTAGTGAAGCCAACTGTGTTTAGTGATGCAAAGATGGCAGCAGAAGTGATTCATGATAGAAACAGTCCAAGAATGGAGTTAGACAAGGCTGAGACACAATAGGAGGAGGGGAAAGAGTCTATATGCATAGGAGTGTGAAGAGTAAAAACTGCTTACCAAAAAGGACAATACAGCAGAGAGATGACAAACAATTACTGTCAGAATTAGCCCAGAATAGACAACAAAAATGAAAAACTTTTCACTGCTGCAGAGGAGAAAATGGAGAATCACATGGAAAGTTTCTTTCTGTGATAGAATTTTGCCTCATTGAAGCTTGTTCGACATAGCTAGAACAGCTTTCAGATTAGGCAAAGTTGAAAAATGCTGATTTGTCACCACCATGTTGATGAGAACCTTTGAGTTTAGATATTCTTATCTGACAAAGACATAATTCTGTCATTGGACTCTTACTTGAAGATTTGACATCTATACAGAACCTTCCAAAACTTAGGTTCTGGCCTCTGTCCAAAATATGTCTTCACAATTAGTTACCAATGTTGTTCCTCAAATATTTTAAACTAAATATCAAGCTTTAAATTTTTTACTAAACTATAACAGTGAACATTCGGTCTCTGTCAGTCTCTAGTTATTTATTCATTGATTTGTTTATAACAATCATTACTGGCTGAACATACATATTTGTTATAAAGAGTGTTTCTATTGGAAGAAGGGAGTTATTGTTTATTAGATGGTGATAGATATGTTCCCCCCCAAAAAATTCATCTGGTCTTCTGAAAGTCACTGATAATTGAATAGTCCTTACTCTTTGAAAAACTGAACTTAGAGTTTCAATGTAATTAGCACCATATTTTTGTTTTGTTTTCTTCTCAGATCATGTGATTGTTATATGGAGATAAACAAAGCAATGTCTGATGACAGGTGCTATCTCTAGCATCATCTATTACTCCAATTAGGAGTTTTCTGCAGAGATTCAAAAGGTGAAAAAAAATTTCAGCAGAATGAATAAGTTCTTGACTATTTTTTTTTTAAATAATGGAGTAATAATGAAAGTCAGCATTTCTTTTCTATGGTGTCACACTCCATGCTGTGGTGTTTTTCTTCCCCTCTTTTCACAGGCATAAATCTCCTTTTGTCATTAAAACTAGTTTTCTTCTTTTTTATTCAGTTAATTTCTCCTGTTTTCCCTCCTTTTTCTATTCTTGACCTTTCCAAGGAATTTGAGACTTTACAGATGGATACAATTGGTTTTTTCATGTCACTTTTGGCTATACATGCAGTCCTCATTAACATCCGCTTCAAAGGGTGAGATGAATGCAAAGCCTTAATCCTTTCCCGAAGGGCCAAAGATATATAGCTGTTTACTCAAGACCATACAGAAAGCAGAAAAGAAATGAGACCCTTTCATTAACATTCCACTGACAAAGAAAAATGAAGAAAAACTTTTCTTTAAAGAGCAGATGGGTGTAGACTGATGTGAAGTGGTACAAATAAATGCCAATAGTTACTGGAGAGTGTATACTGGTGCATATTGCTATAGATTAGGACAAACGGGTACAGATTGTAGCTGCTGGGTATGATGGCACATGCATACAAATGGATACATGTTGGCACAGATTGCTCCAGATGGGAGAAGATTGGTGTGGGTGGTTGCACATGGGTGGGCTGATGGGAAATTTGAATTTAAGCATCAGACTGTGTATTCACTGGCTACAACATTATTTTACATATGTCATCTCCATAGTCATAACAGCAATATTGTGGTTATAGAAAAAGTCAAGTAAGTTCAGAAAAAAAATATACATATATAGGTTTAGAAGTTGAGGCTCCCAATTTCTCATTTATACTAACTTGGTACATTTGATTTAAGTATGTGCTGCTATGATATAAAATTCAGTACATCCACCTACACTCTCACATTGAATTCATATGCCTACAATGAAGGCCAATTTAAGTAGTTCCTATTCCTTGAAGCCTTCCAGGAATACACCAATCAATAATGGCCATTTCTCTCTTCTGCCCCATATAAAATTAGACTTATTCCTCTATATTCCCTTCTATCATTCTACTTGGTGACTTCCTCCCCACTTCCTATAGCTCTTATTTGCAAGCCTGGATCTTTTGTGCCAGGTAATATTCAAATGACTCCCTCTTCTTTGGATCCTGCTGGCCCATCTTTTGCTTTGGTGAAACACAATCTCTAGTAACTTGATATCTTCTTAAAATAAGATGTTGTCAGTCCCCTGTCATTACCAAGGATTTTTCAAAGGCAAGCAAAGGCCTCTTTGCCTAACAACCAAGTTCCCATAACTGACCCAAGTCCTGCTTATTCTAAACAGGGCTTCTGAGACCTCACATTGCAAAACATAACTACCTTTCACCAAGCAGAATCTCAAAAGAAGGACTTGCACATTCTTGTCTTATGTCTCCCTCAGTAGATCCTTCTTTGATCACTCATACATTGCCTGAATTGATACTTCTGCACTACCTTATCTTAGCCAACGTCAGTGATTCTGAACCTCTGGCTACTGAAGTTTAAAAAAAAAAAACACACTACCCATCCCTAAATCAAACCTCCCTCTTAGTTATTGATCTCAACACCTCCTCCTCCTCCCAAAATCTAACTCTAGATTTCCTAATCCCTTCCACTTCCTTTCATCTTAAACCTCCTCTTTTCTTATTATTTCAATCTTCTGACTTTTACTTTTACTGGGGTATTTTCTGATATCACTGCTTCTCACAACTCCCTTTCTAGTAATGATTATTCTTTCTTCTAGATACCTGGACATAATGGTCATAGTAACAGGAGGAAGTAAGAGGACCAAAATATCCTACTCCCTAGACTCTACTTCCAGACTCTACCTTTATACATTTTATTGGCAATATATACCCCTTCTAAGTTAGCTATCTAAATTTATTACTCAATTCAGATCTCAGTGATTGTCATCTATAAATACTCTCCTTATCACTACATTCTTCTTCCTTATTCAATGATTTCAGCATTTGACTTACATTTTTTCACTTATTCCCATACCATGTTTTATAATGGGGAATTTCAGCATATGTATTGGTACTTTTCAAATGCCCAAATTTCTCGTTCCTCCTTGTATTCACTTCCCAAGAATTATTCTCCATTCTACCTCAGCAACACAGAGAGATGTCCATATCCTTTATCTTGCTAGCATCCATAAGTTATCCACTTGCTAGTTCATGAACTATCAAATTCTGTTAACTGTTAACTGATCATGATAGATAATCATTCCATTTTCCTATGCCTTATGTTTCCCAAATGTTGTTCTTTATCTGCACTCATATTGCTAATTCATGAACTATAAAATCCCATTATCTGATCATGGTAGATAATTGCTCCATTTTCCTGCATCTTGTGTGCCTCAGGATTTGTTCTTTATCTACACTCACATCTGTTTTTCTTCTGTCTATGAGTCTTTATCAGGCCATCACCTGTATACTGGTGATATTTTGCTCCCTTCCCTATCATAACTCTACTAAACTAACTCAACTCTACAGTACCCCTTACTCTGAACTCCCATCCTCTCTCCTACAACTGATCATTTTTTTCCTAATTTAAATGCTAGAATATTCCACTATTTATCCCCTTTGCTCTATACACAAATGGAGAAAATCATTAAGCTATGATAGTAATGTCCATTTGTTGTTCATTCTTTGTACTTAAAGAGGACCAAAATAACATCAAGATGCAATGTATTTCACTGTGGCTGATCATACAAATAGTCCACGTGAACATTTGGGATGGAGATGTCTCTAAAACTGTCCACATCCTATTTCTTTTGAACTACTACTATATGCTTTGCTCATAGAGTGCAATACCTTCTTTAATGTGGGCATACAAAGCTGGGTGATCCTGTGCAGAAATTCCAAGCATTTAAACTCTACTGTAAAGAGGACAACTTCAATGAACTGGTCACATTATCTGGATGTGAAACCTAGGTTTACCTGAAAAAGTATTTTATGATGAATTCATTGAAGGGTGGCACTCATACGGAGGTCAAAAGAAGTGATACAAGGACTTTTTGAAGAAATTATTCATTATGAAACAATGGAAATATTTAAATGCTTGGAATTTCTGCCCAAGAAAGGACATCAGTGTCTATTACTTATTTTATCAGGTAATCTTCACAATCTTCTTAAAACAATACAAATAGAAGCAGGTCAATTTTCTGTCTATCTCTTTCCCTTACAATGATAGTCTACTAAATGTCATTGCCTGCTGTGAGGATGCATCCCTGATGTTTTGCAGCAGTTAGTTAAATGAAAGACAGTATTTGTGATGAGAAGGTTGTTGATGTGCAAATCTTCAATAGTAAATGACCAGTGCTGTTTCTGTAGCTTTTTCCACTTCCATTCCTCCTAAGGAGTCCCTTCCATGTCTGATAGTCTATGCTTACCCAGTAGCTAAAGTCACTCAGAATTATAAACTTGTCCTTTTTTGCCCCATTGATATTGACAGTCTCCAAGTTTTCACAAATTTTTTGTTTGACCTGTTCAGGGTTTATCATACTGGGTGTTTATTCATTGATAATGATAACATGATGCTTTTCTTCAAGTGGAAGTCATATTGTTATGAGCCCATCACTCCTTTTGGTACACACTGCCACTGAGTGATACAAAGTGCTGCAATAATCATAGACTTATTCTCTTTAATCCAAACCTTCACATTCAACAAAACAAAAACAGCTTTGAGAAAAGACAACTGTCAGGAGACTTAGCTTCAACAGATAAGAGTGCCTCTACATGTGTGAATGGTTTATTGCTGACCTGGAGAGAAACCTGAGTCATCGTATCACAGTTAACAACAATGGAGCAGAAAGATTGGGCAACTTTCAGAGATTTGATGTACAGCTTTGCATTTGCTCATCTGAGCCAGAATACTTGGAAAGATTAAGGTTGGTTTGATGAAAACCATGGAGAAATTCAAAAAACAAAATGAGAACTCCACAAGGCTTTCCAGCAGGGTAGTTCATCATCATAAAGAAAATATAATTTAACTCTACCAAAAGTCAAGTGCAAATGCAGCTTACAGAAATATAAGATTCTTAATTTAGTAAAAAAGGTAAATTGGATTCAGTTTTATGCTGATATTAACAATTCAAAATAACAAATCCAATCTTTCTATAATTTCATGAAGCTATTTATTGGCCAAAGAACTTTGGAGCTTCATTGATCAGTAATAAGTGATAAGTGATCCATGATCCTATAGAGAAGGGCTAAATACTTCCATAATGTTCTCAATAGTCCAAATTAACCAATGCTGAAATCATTCACCATACACCTCAGGTAAAAGTCAATCTCTTTTTAGTTGAACCTCCAACTGAAAAATAAGTGGCAAAATGCCTGGTGTCAATTTCTTCCCAGGAGAGATACACAAGGTAGGAGGAATGGCTAAACAAACTGTGGTTTATGATTGCAATGGAATATTGCTGTGCTATAAGAAATGGTAAGTGGGATAAATTTAAAAAAAAAAAAAAAAACAGAATTTCTGAAATGGATAAGGGCCCATTAAACAAAATAACTCATTTAAAAATCCAATTGGCCAAATACAAAAGGAGCTAAAAAGGTAACTGAAGAAAATAATTCACTCAAAATTAAAACGGAACAAATGGAAATGAATAAGTCAATGAAACATCAAGAATCAGCCAAACAAAAACAAAAACTGAAAAAAAAATAGAAGAAAATATTAAATATCTCATTGGAAAAACAACTGGCCTGGAAAATAGATCTAGCAGAGATGATCTAAAGATTATTAGACTTCCTGAAAATCATGATGAAAAAAAGGCACCAGACTTCATCTATCAGGAAATCATCAAGGAAAACTGCCCTGATGTCCTAGAACCAGAAGATAAAATAGTCATTGAAAGAATTCACCCATTACATCCTCCAAGAAATCCCCAAATGAAAAATCAAAGGAGTATCATAGCTAAATTTCAGAATTATTGGATCAAGAAAAAAATATTGCAAGCATCCAGAAAGAAACAATTCAAATATTGAGGAACCACAATCAGGATTACCCAGGACCTAGCAGCTTCCACCTTAAAGGACAGAAGGACCTGGAATCTGATATCCCAAAAGGCAAAAGAACTTGAATTGCAGCCAAGAATCAACTATCCAGCAAAATCAAACATTATCTTTCAGGAAAGAAAGTGGACATTCAATTACACAGGTGAATTTCATTTATTTCTGATGAAAACCGAGAGCTGAACAACAACACAAAAAGATCTCCAAATACACAACTCAAGGGAAGCATTAAAAAGTAAAATTGAAAGAATTCTTGAGAACTATATTTCTGTCATGGGTATACTTAGAGAGTTCAGGTATAATTTGATTTTATTGTGATCATATAAAAATAAATTAGAGGTGGAAAGGGGATTGTATGGGAAAAAGAAAAAAATGAAGGTAAAATGAGAGAAATTACATATCATGAAGAGGCAAAGAAGAGCTATTATAATTGAGGGAAAGAAGGGAGGGGGGTGAACATTGCCTGAATCTTACTCTTATCAGACTTTGCTCAAAGAGAGAATATCAGGCATATTTGGCTTCACAGAGCAATTTGTATCACCATATAGGAAGTGGTTGGAAGGGGAAAGGAAAAATGAAAGGGGGAGGTTAATAGAAGGAAAAACAAAAGTAGTAGGAGAAAGGCTTAAGGAAGGGGGAAGTGCTTTAAAGGGAGAGGGCTGTTTGAAGAAGTGGTCAGAAGCAAAATATTGAGGAGGAGGGAAAGGGGTAAATAAGATGGAGGGAAATATTAGTCATTTTAACTGTGAATGTGAATGGAATGAACTTTCCCATAAAATGGAAGCAGATAGCTGACTGGATTAAAATCCCGAATCCTACAATATGTTGTTTACAAGAAACACATTTAAAACATAGTGACACATACAGAATAAAGGTAAAAGGCTGGATCAAATCTATTGTGCTTCAGGTGAAGTAAAAAAAAAAAAAAAACAAAGCAGGAGTAGCAATCCTGATCTCAGATCAAGCAAAAGCAAAAATAGATCTAATTAAAAGAAATAAGGAAGGGAATTATTTCTTGTTAAAGGGTACTACAGATAATGAAATAATGTCAATACTAAACATATATGCACCAAGTGGCATAGCATCCAAATTCCTTAGAAGAGAAGTGAAGAGAGCTGCAAGAAGAAGTAGACAGCTAGTCTACTCGTGTGCTAGTGGGGGATTTCAATATAGTTCTCTCAAATTGAACCACAAAATAAATAAGAAAGAAGTTAAGGAAGTAAATAGAATTTTAGAAGAGTTAGTTATGATAGATCTTTGGAGAAAATTGAATGGAGTCAGAAAGGAGCACACTCCTTTTTTGGCAATTCATGAAACCTCTACAAAATTGGCTATATATTAGGGCATTAAAACTTCAACATCAAAAACAGAATGACAGAAATGGTAAATTAATTTTTTTTCAGATCATTTTGCAATAAAAATTACATGCAATAAAAGGTCAGGGGGAAATAGACACAAAAATTAACTAGAAACTCAATAATCTAATCCTAAATTGATTCCCTTGCTATTTTTGATCTTTAGTTTTTTCGTGTGAATTTTGTTAGCATATTATTCTACCTCAATAAATAATTTTTTGGTAGTTTAATTGATATGGCACTGTATAAGTAAATCAACTTAGATAGAATTGTTATTTTTATTACCCAGACTTGGCCTACTAATGATCAATGTATATTTTCCCAATTGTATAGATTAGTTTTTATTTCTGTGAAAAGTGTACCATATTTTCCCCTGTCTTATTGTTTTTATTAGCATTTCCAGTACAATATTGAATAATAGTGATGATGATGGAAGTTTTTCTTTCACCCCTGATCTTAAGAAGACTTCAGGTTTATCCTCCTTACAAATAATGCTTATTGATAGTCTTAGACACATATTATTAATCACTTTGAGACAGCAAGATACCTTACTGGACAAAGTGCTGGCAGGAAAACTTGAATTCAAATGTGGCCTAAAAGACTTACTATCTTTGTGACTTCAGCAATGCATGTAAATTCTGTTTACCTACAAGACAAAACCTAGAAAATATAAGAGTCACATGCCAGGAAACTGAATGACTTTTATTTGAATTGTCTTAATTAGATTCTGGTGATCATCTTCAAGATAAAGTGCCAGATACTGAGGTTCTTCTTCCATCTAAACTATCAAGCATTCAAATTCCATTACAGAGAGCATAGCTCTGAGGGTCTAGCCACATTCTTTGAATGCCAAACATATTTGCCTAAAAGACTATTTTGTGAAGAACTCATACAACACAAGCATTCCCATGAAGGTAGAAGAAGTGATATGAGAACATTCTTAAGGTCTTCCTGAAGAAAAGTAACATGGGAGATACAACAAATGATCACCCAGAATGATATATCTATATCAAGGGCACTGTGCTCCATAAGCAAAGAAAATTTGTGGTAGTTCAAAAGAAATGTGAGATGCACCAATTTAAAAACAGCTTTATTCCAAATATTTCTGTGGACTATTTGTTCCCAAACTGTGCTACTTGATCCCTTATTGGTCAGTCATCCAAAATTAGACCTACTCTACCTTGACTCAAAAATAGAGATGTCCTCTTTGAGAACAAAGAACAACTAACTAAATAGTGGTTGTTTTTGGTGACTCTAAAGTGGAAAAGGTGTAGTTTACACTGCTATTTCTGATCTGAACTCTGGTTCTTAAGCAGGGTGCCCTCTTATCCTTTGGTACTGAAGCTGATATCAACCCTCTAGTTCCCCAGTTCTTGGGATGGAAAGTGATATTGTCCTTCACAGTCACCTCCTCCTCCTTCTTTTTTTTCTCTTCTCCATCCTCTTCCTTCTTCTCCTTTCCTTATCCTAATCTTCCTCCAACTCCTAATATTCTTCCTCCTCCTCTTCCTTCTTCTTTTTTTTTCTTTTTTCTCCCTTCTTTTATGTTGGAATTTACACAATAACTTTCTTATGTATTTAAAAATAATGCAAATTGTACATAATGAATTTAAAGTTTTAATATGTAATTTTTTTTAATTTCCAATATTCATTTTAATAAGATTTTGAGTTCTAATTATTTCTTCTTCATTTCTTTACCTCCCTCCTCCCAAAGGCAGGAAGAAATCTGAGAAAGGTTATATACGGGCAATTATGTTTAACATATTTCCACATTAGTCATGTGGTAGAAAAATAATCATAACAAAAAAGAAAATAAAACAAAACAAATCCAAACAAAACTAAACAAAAAAAAAAGTTTTTATCTGCATTCAGAGTCCATACTTCTTTCTCTGGATGTGGATAGTATTTTCGATTATGAATCTTTTGGAATTGTTTTGGTTCATTGTTTTGCTGAGAAGAGTTAGGTTTATCATGGCTGATCATTGCAATATGTTCCTGCTACTGTATACAATGTTCTCCTGATTATATTCACTTCATTCAATACCAATTTATGTAAATCTATTCTTTTTTTTTTCTGAAATCAGCCTCGTAATAATTTATTATTGCATAATAGTATTCCATTAAATTCATATATTACAACTTGTTCAACCAGTCCCCAAATTATGGGCACTCACTCAATTTCCAATTATTTGTCACCACAAACATTTTTGCTATGAGTATTTTTATACATGTGAGGCTTTCTACATTTTTTATCATATCTTTGGGATACAGTCCCAATAGCAGCACTCATAGAGCAGGGTATATAACCCTTTTATAACCCTTTGGACACAATCCCAAATTGCTCTCCAGAATGGTTAAATCAGTTCACAATTCTACCAACAAGGCACTGATGTTCCAATTTTCCCATATATTTGCCAAATTTTATCATTTCCCTTTTCTATCATATTAGCTAATCTGATAGGTGCGATGTGATAACCACAGAGTTGTTTTAATTTGCATTTCTCTAATCAGTAGAGACTTAGAGCATTTTGACTATGCATCAATTGGTGAATGACATGATCTTAAATTTAACTTAGTTATCTATACATTTGAGAAATGAGACCTTTATCAGAAACACTGGTTTAAAAATGTTTTTCCAGGTTTCTGTCTCCCTTCTAATCTTGGTTGCAATAGTTTTCTTTGTGCAAACTTTCTAAAATTTAATGTAATCAAAAAATTTCATTTTGAATTTCACAATTTTCTCTACCTCTTTTTGGTCATAAAATGTAGTGTTCTTTTCTAAAATATAATATTCTCTAGGAGCAGGTTTCTTGAGGGGTTTCTGGGAGCAGCCTTCATTTCAGTTCAGTGTAATCACAAATGTAGCCAGGGATTAAAGTCCAAATCCTTAATTGTCTCCTTCAAAGTCTTGTCTCCTTCACTTGGGGCTTGGCTAGCTTTTCTGGAGGGCTTCCAGAACTTAGTTTCAGTGTTCTCCACAGGACAGCCTGCCACCACTTCTCAGTCCTCCTTAGTTCTCCTCCTGGCTGAGCTTGTCCGAGCTTATATGGTCTTTTAATAAAGGTGTGAATCTTGTGGAACTCTAGTAAGTACTAAGTACATTACTGAACTAGAGAACTGTTAAATACCATGCTAAATTAGATAATTATTGTCTTTATCAATTCCAGTGACTTAGCACTTTGTAAGAATCCTAACAATAAAGTCTTTCCTTTTCTATAGATGTGACATGTAAACTATCCCTTGCTCTCCTAATTTGCTTATGGCATCACACTCTAGGTTTAAATCATGTACCCATTTTGATTTTACTTTAGTATATAGTGTGAGATGTTGGTCTATGCCTAGTTTCTGCCATGCTATTTCCCAGTTTTCCCAAAAGTTTTTGTTAATTAGTGAGTTAATATCCCAGAAGTTGCAGTCTTTAGGCTTATCAAGTAATATATTATTATAGATATTTTCTATAGTATTTTTTACATCTAATTTGTTCCACTGATCCACAACTCTGTTTTTTAGTCACTATCAAATACTTTTCATGATTGCCTCATTTTAGTATGATTTTAAAACTAAAATGGTATGGGTAGAACTTCTTTTGCAATTTTTTTCATCAATCCCTTTGACAAAGTATGTTATCCTCATGGTCAATCACTGTAATCTCTCCTAATTATTGCTTTAATTTCCTTTTCATTGGTGGGGAATTCACTCTTTCATTTTTGATACTAGTAATTTTTTTAAATTCTTTCTTCTCCTTAATCAAATTAACTAAAAGTTTATCTATTTTTCATTCTCTTGATTGTTTTTGATCAATAGTTGATGCCTCATGGAGTTATCAGCTCCATTTTTCCAATTCTAACTTTTAAGGAATTATTTTCCTTTTACATCCTTTTTCATTTGGTTAGTTCTACTTGTTGAGGAGTTTTATTTTGTTTTGTTTTGTTTTTCAGTGAATGGGTTCTTCCCCTCATTTAGCCAATTTTATTTTTAAGGAATTATTTTAATTTATTTTCATCCTTCCTTTTCCAAGCCATTGATTCTCTCTAGCATAATTCTTATTTCTTTTGTCAATTTTCTTTTTCTTTTATTTTACTTTTAAAATTCTTTTTGAACTCTTCCAATAAGATTTTTTAAAGTTTGATACCAATTCATATTCCCCTTCAAGTGTCCAGATGTAGGCATTTTAACAGCGTTGTCCTCTTCTGTGTTTGTGATTTGATTTTTCTTTTCTCCATAATAGTTTTCTAGAGTCATGTCTCCTTTCTGTTTTTTGTTCATTTTTTAGCCTGTTTCATGGTTTTTAAAATTGTGCTCTGTTCTTGGGGAGTGAAGGTGTTATTCCCAACCTTCTTGGGTGATAGGACAGGGATCTGGTCACTGCTTTCTGAATTAGACCTGAGATTCTTGTGACTTAATCAGTGCACTGTGTGGACAAGCTTATTTGCACCTGTTGTTCCCATGTATTCCAGGACTGGCAGTTTGCCTACTCTGCTGGAGGTGGAGACCTCACAGCTGGCCTACTGTGCCACTAGCCTATTGAATTAGGATCTAGGGGCTTTAATTACTGATCTGGGCTGGGATACTCCTGATTTCCTGAAATCCTTCTAAAATATCTTACACTGGATTTTTTTTTTCACTTTCTCTTTTTGAAAATTTTGAATTAAACTGGTTAAAACTTGAGTTAAAATGCACTCAGGAAACTTCTTTGCTTTTTTCCACCATCTTGACTTCTTGTCACTTCTATTTCCCCTTAATAAACAGTATTTCTTACTGTCTCTAAACTATGCCCCAGAAGTAGGTATAGGCAATGAAACTGCCAAATAGGATCTGTTCCTGTGTCCTGTGATAGCACATATGGTCTTTTCAGTATCTTTCTGACCAACTGCCTTACTCTCTCTGGCTTGAAAGCTTCTGAAAATGCTGCTGTTTATGTCACTACCATCTAGTCCCATTACTCCTGTTTCATTTATGTGAGCCCTAAGTCAGCACCTACAGAACATGTTAAAAATTCCCTTCCTGTTAAAGTCTTATTTTTAAATACTAAGCTCAAGTATGATGTTCTGAAGAGATTTAAATTTGTCCCCCCAGCTTCAGTGGTGTTTCCCTATAAGGTCACCTTCAATCTACTCTGTATGTACCTTGCATGTAAAATTTATATTCAGATCTTCTTCCACTTCAGAATACATATTCATTCATGGAAACAATGTTTTGGATTTTTTCTCTACTATCCAGCCTGCCATATAGTTAGTGCTTAAAAAATGCTTGCTAATTGATAGATTGAATGCAGATGAATTGCTCAGGGGAAACACGATGGACTTAGATGATCTGTTTGACACTAGAGGGGACAATTGGATTTGAACTAGAAGGTAATAATGGATTGAAGTTACAGGGAAATAAATTTAGACTTTATGTTGGAGAAATCTTATCATTTGAGCTATTCTTTGAAGAAATGGGCTGTATAAAGGGAAAAAAGGAAATTTCCTCCCTTGGATGTTTTTAAGCAGACTAAATGATCGTTGGATTGTCACATTTTACAAAAAAAAAATTTTTTTTCTGGTATTTGGTTTAAGAAAATGTCTCCTAAGATCATTCCAACTGTAAAATTATTTAATCCTGTGCTTCTTTAAATTTTCAATATTAATAAAAGTTGATAGTAACATTCCTTTTAGATTTAAATTTAATTTATTTATTAATTAAGTTGATAATCAGATAGCTTTATATCAGTTTTTTTTTTTTTTTTAAAATCAGGATACTTTATCAAGTGTTGATTATTTTGTGCACCTTTCCCTTTCTACTGTTGGTGGTGCATGGGTATTTCATATTCATGAAAATTTAATAAAACTCAACTCTAAGTGGGGAGAAAAGACCACAAAATACAAACAGCCATAAATACCATGGCTCACATTGACTAATGTAATGGTAGGCTATAATCATAGACTCTACTGGGCCCCAAACCAATTACACTGTGACAAAAACCATGTGTAAAGAAAAAAACAGATAGAGTCTAATGTTGGACCATACTCCAGTAGATGTTCCAGTAGGAGGGTTCCTCTAGATTGAATGAGTTCTGACAGGCTAGCCAGACCTTCCTCTTGGATCCACAGCATGGGGCTTTATTGTAAGGCTGTGCTTGAATGTTGGCCTAGAGAGAAGAAATGCCCAACACAAGCCACAGTGGGGATTGGAGAACAGGGCTTTGCCCATAAAGGTTAGTGATGATGAAACCTCAAAAGCCTCAGAGGTTCAAATTGGGTAAGTGAGTATTTTAGAGTGGTGGGGTGGGGTAGGAATGGAGTTCTGCTGAGTAGCAAAGAACTCAGTAAACTGGAAGTAAAATCTTCCAAGATCTATTTCCCCTCCTCCAACCCCAATTTTAAGAGGGAAATCTATGAAGACCTCTATCCTTTTCTATGATCCAGTTTTGGCTGTCCATAAAATGAGCTGGTAGTTCTCCTCTATTAAAGTTACGAGGACTTGTTGAATGCTTGGAGATCTTAAATCAAGAGGTAGGCAATCTTTTTGTCTTCAAGTTTAGACATAGAATCTCCACACTTAAGAAATTCCTTGAAAATGGTTTCCAAATCTCAAATAAGTTATATTCACTCTTTTTTTTTCTTTAACAGATATTTATATACTAAAATTGGAACTTGTAAATGAATAAATTAGAATGGTTTGATAATCACATTAGAAATGTTATTCTTTCAACTTTGATTACATTAAATTCAAAAAATTTTGCACAAACAGAACTAATGCAGCCAAGATTAGAGGGTAAGCAGAAAGCTAGGAAATATTTTTTTATAGTCACTATTTCTGATAAAGGCTTCATTTCTAAAATATATAAAGAAATGTATAAAAGTTTAAGAGTACAAGTCATTCTCCAATTGATAAATGGTCAAAAGATATGAGCAGAAAATTTTAAATAAAGAAATTAAAGCCATCTATAATCATATGGGAAAAAATGCTCTCTATCATTATTGAATAGAGAAATGCCAATCAAAACAACTCTGAGGTATCATCTCACAACTCTTAGCTTGGATAAGATGACAGGAAAATATAATGATAAATTTGGAGGGAATGTGGTAAACCAAGGACACTAATACATTGTTGATAAAGTTGTGAAATGGGGATCCAACCATTCTGGAGAGCAATTAAGAATTATGCCCAAAGGGCTATAAAGCTGTGCCTACTCTTTGATCTAGCAGTTCCTTAACTGGGTCTGTATTGCAAGGACATCATGAAGGAGGAAAAAGGGTCCCCTATGTGCAAAATATTTGTAACAGCCCCTTTTATGGTGACAAAAATGTGTAGATGTCCATCAATCGGGGAAGCTGAATAAGTTATGATATATGAAAGTAATGGAATAGCATTGTTCTTTAAAAAAAAATAATGAACAAGCTGATTTTAGAAAGGCCTGCAATGATTTATGTGAACTGATTATGAGCAAAACAAGCAGAACCTGGAATACATTGTATATTGTAAGAGCAAGTTTTTGCACTGATCACCTATGAAAGATTTGGTTCTTCTCAGTGGTTCAGTGATCCAAGGCAATCCCAATAAAAAAACATCATCTGCATCCAGATAGAACTATGAAGACTGAATGTAAATCAACACATTCTATGTTCACTTTTTTCTGTTTTTCTGTTTTTTTTCCCCTCTTGTGGTTTTTCCCTTTTGTTCTGATTTTTCTCTCCCAATATGATTCATAAAAAAGTGTTTAAAAATGAATGTGCATAATAACCAGAAAAAAAATTAAAAGAAATAGTGTCCTTTAATCAACTGATCTACTAGTGAATTTGAACAAAGTTTGATTTAAAATAAAATAATTTCTGGATGGGAGGAAAGGATGGGATTGGATTCTTCATCCTTTTTCTCTCATTAAAAAAAAAAAAAAAAACAAAAACAAAAACAAAAACAAAAACAAAAACTTAGGTACACCTTTACAGTGAGAATACAGCCACTATTTCTCATTCTTGGGAGTCCTGGGGATCCCATCCTAGTTGTGTGTTTTGAACCCTACTTGTCCTTAATGCTTACTTTAGGTTTGAACACACCAGTCTTGTTTGAATTGCTGACAGAGCTCAGGGAGTCTCCAGTGACACAATATAGATCCTGAGACTTTCAGGACAAATTTATAGGGAAGAATGTGATTTTTTTCTTTCCCTAATCTATTTTTCATAAGGAATAACAGCCTCAGTATAGAAATAGATTTAACAATACTGTGAATCCTATGACCTGTCATATTTGCTAGAAAAATTCTCCAGTACATAATTTGGCAAGCTCTTCTGTATGCTGTTATAGAGCTCAACATCCCAGTGGGCTGAGAGAGGCAGAGAAGGTGACTCCTGAACTGACTGTGAAATTTCATGATTATTTTAGCCAGTGGGATTTGAGCATGCTTATAATGACAGTCATTCATTCACTGACAAATGACCCTTATCCAGGGAAGTACAGAAGAATAGGACATAGAAGTAGATGGGACTTTAAAGGTCAAATAAAATCTCTCAATCACTTTATAGGTGAGGAAAACATTTGTGTGTTGGAGGGCACAGTGTTAAAGTTTATTTAATTCAATTAGCATGTAATTAGCGGCCACTTTGGAAAATACTTTCCTAGACAATGGAAATAAAAAAAAAAATACAAGTATTTGTCCTTGGGAAGCTTATACTCTACTAAAAAGGAGGATGTGACATTGTATAATGACACTAGTGAAAATGCTTTGAAGTAAAAGCCCTAGGTTCAAATTCTTACTTTCTCTCTTGCCCCATGTATAACTAATGGTAAAACACTTCAGTGCCCTAGCCTTCCATTTTGTCATCTGTAAATAAGATGGTTGTTTTTGCTGAACTCTGAGTATTTTAAGTGGATGAATGGAGTCAGAAGCCAAATAATTAAAAGTTGAAGGAGGATATCATTAAAGGGAAGAGAAGGAGCCTACTAGAGATTTATTCTTCTAGGCATTTAACTATCACAGAAATGATAAATAAAATGTGAGAATTTAAAAGAATTTAAAATTCAAGGGAATATCTTTGAAGAGAGGATATCCCTTTGAATATGTTCATTGGTAGTGACACTGGTCTCCTTGTTCCTTCCAAAACATAGTCCATATACATATTGAGTAATTTCATTGTGAGTCCCCCTTTTCTTTTTTTTTTTTTTTTGCTATCTACATAACCTTAATGCCTTCTCTTTGAAATAATGTCCCATTTTGTCTGAATGGAACTTCTTTGTACATAGTTATTTGCATGTTTTCTTGCTCATTACACTGTGAGAGCTTAAAGATGTAAACTGCTTTCACTATGATTTTCTTTCTCTCTCTAGTCTTAGCACAATGCAAGATGTACAAAAAACTTAACATGTGATTGTAGCCTTGACTTGAAAGAAATAAGTAGAGATGGGAAATAGAGATATAGGGGAAGAATGGGAAGAAAGAGAAAGAATAGAAAGAAAAATGAAGAATTGGTGAAGGAGAAAAAGGAGAAGGACAGAAAGAAGAAAAAGAAAGAGGAAGGAGGATAAAAAGCAGAAGAGAAAATGAGAAGACAGAGAATGATGAGGAGGAGAAGATAATAGTTGATTAGGTAGTGGAACTAGGAATAAAAATTAAAGTATTTGAAAAGCTGCCATGTGAAAAAAGAATCAGCTTTATTCTGCTTCCCAGAAGAGGACAGAACCAAGATTCACTGCAGTGGAATATGAGGGTGGAAGTGGGGAGAGGTACAAAGAAACAGAATTAACCTTAAAAAAAAAATTTCCTCACAATCAGATAGCTCAAAAATCCAGTGAGCTGAATCCAAATGAATGGCACTTCAATATATTTTCCCTTCTTTATTCTACCTCCTGGCTTGTTTCTATTCAATACTCATCTTAAATTTCCCTCTCTGAAAACAAAATCTTTACTTGGTCTTTTCCTGCCTCTCTTCCCAACCCTAATTATTACTGCCTTGTACCTAAGATTAACTTCCATTTACACCATCGATACACATCTGTGTTTATTCTGAGATAGATTTAAACAGATAACTAGAGAGATAAAGACTTCTATATAAGTTATGTGTACAGATTAATTTGCACATAAAGTGTAAACTCCCTGAATTCAGGGACCATCGTGCAATTTTTTAAAATTTGTATTGTATATAGTGCCTAAAATTTTTTTTAATCGTTTTTTTTTTGGTTATTAGGTTTTTCTTCACTGGAATCCTTATTAAATCACCACTTGTCAAGAATGTTGGAAAGAAGATCCATGTTCAGGTATGTTTCGGACTAGAATATTCATATGTACCTCAAGATCTTTACATGATCCTTCTGCATATCATCACAACTCTGCCTAAAGCAGGCTCTCCTAGCTTGTACATATAGGAAAATCAGAGGTACTCTGTATCTACCAAAACCTTATTACATGATCTCATCATGGTCATTGGATATCAGCATTGTTGATGATAATGATGAAGATGATGTTGGTGATGATGAGGAGGATGATTTTATAAACCTCCAAAAGGTGAAACTATCATGGATTGTTTGTCATCTATCACACAACAAACTACTTTGTGATCATCTGCTGCTCCTTTATGCTTTTCTTTATATCTCCAAAGTTCAGTAGTTATAGACACAGAACAAATACTTATTAAGTCCTTATTGATTAATTACTTGCTATCAGTATAATGACTTTCTTCACAGCCTCAGAAAGGATTAGGACACAAAGCCATTGTAAGGGACAGGGGGAAACTCTCTTATGATCTGAGAAGTATGGAAGATGCCATACAGAGGCACAGGTCACTGGGCAGCCCCAATCCTTACAGTTTGAATTAAGCACCATAATTTAAATAAGACATTTGTACTGGCCATTGCTTTTGTATTTGTGTAGTTCAAATTACATTGCATCAGCACTTTATCTGAAATCTGGAAGTTCACTGGCATGGTGGTACAGGGGTGGGGGAGGTGGAAGGAATAGGGGAAAGTTTGTAATATTAAAAAATCCGGATACAACTTTCAACTCATAAAATATGCTTTATAACCTCCTTCCTCTGGAATAAGCCAAAGGTTCAGCAAAAGCATGATACTAGAAGAACAGTCCCTGAAAAGTGAATCCTTTTCTTATGTTGGTGCTGAACCTAATCTTCTCTTAGGGTACCCCAGGGAACTTTATGACACCCCAATTCTGGGCAAAGATCGAATCCTATAGCTCGAGTGTTGGGAGGCCCATATTTGCCAAAAAGGGGGCTCTTCCTGAAAGCTGCAAGTAGAAGGAAAATCCAAAACCCGAAGTACAGTGTAGCTAGCCAGCTGGCCCATCTCCCTGGGCCACAGTGCACTTTGGCAGGTCTCCACCCCTGAGGTCACCAATGGTTCTGAGGCTCCCACCACAAGAAAATCATGGGTTTTAAAAGACAGTAATTAAAGAAAATATTGATGTCATTTTAGTGCATGAACATTTTCAGAGTCGTGTGGTGTATGTCTGGATGTGTACATTTGTTAACCTTGGAGGGTCATTTGTGCCCTTTGTAATGGGCAGAGGCCAAATGCTCCTGTCATGAACGATGAAGAATCAGTCATTTTCATCTATTGGTAGCAGGGGCAATCCCATCTCCCCATGGCCAATTCTTCAGGTACTGAGCCAAGTCTCCTTCCATCAGAGTCTGTTCAGTGGACTTAGCTCTCTTTGAAGTTGATGGAGTGGAATATTGGGGGGGGGAGGGTGGGTACTTCAGAGAAAGAAACGTGGCAACTTTATATAAGCCTAACTTCTACGAGTGCCTGGTCATTCCATTTTTATTTGATTCCTGAGTTTTCAGCAAATAAAAATGGGACTTAATGAATTCCCATGAAAGGACTGGAATTCTCTGACTGACCAAGGGCAAACAGCTTGTTCTCCATCTGCCATGTACAGTATGACAACAGAGCCTTTGAGGCTCTAAACTTATAATCTATTATCATGTCACTGAAAATGTTTACATGACAAATGACTTCAATTAGGTCTGTAACTATCAATTCTGGTGCCCAGTAAACATACCACAAACACTCTCTGGGACAAGCCACACTTCAGATTGACTTCTTAAGAATAATTTTGTTAGTTGGGGGTGTGGGTGGGTAGATTTTAGGGAGAGACATCGGATCTTAGGACAAAAGACTTTTTGTTGAGAAACATCTTAGTATACTATTAACTCACAGATATGGAAGCTGCTACAGGAAAAGGGAGGATTGTGAAACTAGACCAGGGAGGAGCTGACCCAACCTTCTGAGGTATTGTTGAGGATGGGAGAAAAGCACTATCTAAGAAGATGCTTATTTTAACTGATCACTCTTGTTAAATGAAGCTTTGGTAAGGTTAATTATTTCTAACTGCTAGAGGAATAATATCAAAATACTCTGAAATCTGACACACCTGAAGAAAGAACTAAATGAATGTCCCATTCTAGCTAGAATAAGAATTCAACATGTTATTCAGATTCCCACTAACAACTGCATACTCTAAACAGACTTTCTAAGATTTGGAGGGCATATAAACTGTTCATCCATTCTATAATCAATTAATCATTCATCATTTAATAAGGATTTATTATGGCTTATACACTCTGCCATGTGTTGGGCATATGAACACAAAAATGACAAAGTAATGGTGTTTAAGGAGTTTGTATTTTATTATGTTAAGATCTGTATACTTGTATATGTATAAAGAAAATTTTTAAATAATTTATATTATATGGTTGAAAGAGAAAAGTCATTAGTAGCTTGGGAGATCAAAGAACAAATTCACATAGAAATTGGTATTCAAGATGAGTATTGAAAGTAGATTAGACTGACTAGCAGGTAGAAATGAGAAGAGAGTATAATATATTCTTAGAATTATGGACAGGCTTTGTTGAAAAATACACGATTCACTAGAAACCCTATGCTCAAAATAAAACACCAATATGTAAAAACATGTTTTAATGAAAATTACAAAAAAAAATCAGTATGGGCAAAATCCCATTACAACAATGCTATTACAGGAAGGAAAAAGTGTCCTGTTTAATCAAGACATTTTAGATGGCGAAAAAATAAAGAAAAAACAAAAGCTTATATCAAGAATTCATACAAAGCACTTCCATAGACACAATCTCATTTATCCTTGTCAACAACACTATGAAGTTGCTAGGATGCTTTTTATAAAGCAGGTTTTGTGGATATGCAAACTCTGGTATATAGAAATTAAGTGACTTTTCCAAAGATATACAGATAAGAAAAAAAATGAAGAACTTACACACATCAGACTCCTCGTCTATATCAGCTCTCTTCCCATCATATTTTCAACTAACATTTCCATAAGGCTTTTACCACTACCAAAGACATTTATATACATAGCATTCTAATTCATATGCAGATCAGAAAGGGACCTAGATCTCTATCTAAAAAAAATAATAAAATGATAGGCCATATAGATTCACCTCCCTTCAGGAAAATGAGATCCATTTTCCATATTGGGTTGACTTGTCCAAAGTCATGTAAGTAGCAAGCAGTATAGGTAGGGTTAAAATTCATATGCTTAGCCTCCTGAATCAAGATGCTCAGCACTATATCAGACTGTGTCCTAATTTGTATGGTTATGGAAGCTAGTATGAGCAAAGTAGAGTAAGTGTGACATAGTAGAACATAGAGTGGCCTTGAAGCCACGGATACCTGAGTTAAAATCTTTCCTGGGACAGATGGTCCTTTTATCATTTTAAAATATCATTTTATTTCTCAGTAATCCTTAAAACTCAAGACTTTAAGTTTCAGAGAAGATACAATTTGCATGAACAAAGTTAATTTCTTCATGGGAGAGCTCCCTATACCAGTGAAACCACAGATTTACCTCCTATTCCTATGTACAAGGAATCATGAAAGGTAGGGTTTTCTTTTTTGTTTGTTTATTTTTTCTCTTTTGAGAAAAAGAGGATCCCAGAATAAAATTATATGCAAATCACAATCTACTAAGTTAGTTTTAGATAAATTAAATTGGAACTGATTCAGAGGCAGAACTTCATCCATGTTCTGAACCCAAGGAGCCCTGATAGCTGTGTGAATTCAGTATGTCCATTCCTAGGTGCCAAGTCATCATGAATCCCATGGTTTCTGTATCCACCAGCCTCAATGGTATGGAGCATTATATCTGATGCTAATCCCCATGTTCTTGTTCTTTCAATAAAGTTTTCATCATTATCCAGGTTCTGATGACTAGCTTGTTCCCTGAATAGGAAAAAAAATGGATGCTTTCTCACTACTGACTCTAGTCCTAACCTATAAAAGAATGGAAGAACAAAATAAATTACAGAAAGGTTAATAAAGAATCCAAATAGATGAGGCTCCATGAGAGATGGAATCTTTTTTGTTACTTTATTTCCCTTTTTTCTAGCTCTCTTTCTCTGTCCCCTGGATTAGACCGAGACTCGACCTTCACATTACATCCTTTCCTATTCCACAAAATAATTTTCATTTTATTTTAATAGACCATAGTTTAATCAAATATAAGGATCACCTGATAAGAAACTCCATCTACCAGTATAGATTTGCTCGTTTATTTTTTTAATTTGTTTTTTTTCCACAGAATTACTTGTGGCCCTGAGAATAATTTGATTGGATCAATATGTCTGGGATGGGACTTGAAAGTACTCCAAATTCCCAGCCTTGTTCTCTATCCATGTAGTGCTTTCCACATTTCATTTACCTTGTATATATTTACTTATTAATTTTTATGTTCTCCAACCTCTCCCTCCCTAACCCCAAATGAATGTCAACCCTTTGAAGTCTATTTTTTGTATATTTCTAGTACCAACACTAGTACATGGTAGCCTTTAATAAGTACTTAGTAAATTAATTAATGAGTGAAGAGTATGAATGTATGAGTATTCCTTTGCTCTACTGAAAGGATTGGTCCCACCTGATGGCTCATTGCTCAACAGGCTTGGCCCTTACTTCTTTAGCAATATCTAGTTGAAGTCAGGAACCATTTCCTTTGGTCTCAGTGAAGCATGCATTAAACATTCTTACAACATCTCTTTCTCTTCACTATGTTATTTCTACTTGCCTAATCATGCATATCAATTCAAATAAATAGAACTTGTGCTGTTGTCACTCATTCACTAATAGAGGTACCTGTGGAAAGAATATAGTAAATCAGTCTTACATTGTCTACTGTCACTGGCACTTTGGTTACTATTCCATGCAACAACCGTTTAAGGGTTAACTGAAAGTCAGTCTTTGCCATCTCTTATTAGGAGATATCAAAGAACTGACATAGACATCTAGAGCTTTCTTCACACCACCAAAATAGCGATTCACTTAGGGACATGAACTTTCAAGAAATGAATGAGATCAAAAGCAAGTATCTTGAAATGTTCCATTTTTTCTGCCCCTATTGTCCAAAGCTTCTGCAATTTTTCTATGACAGGCAAGGTAAGACTCAAAGATTTTCCTCTTCTAGAGGGTAGTCAACTCCATTCGCACTGAAAATGATCTAATTTTCCATACTGTGTCTTATATAACACTATTAACAGGCTGATAATTTTGCTTTGTTTTTTGCCTCAGTGAATATTTCCACTACTCACATGGGTTATGGGTTACTGAGAAAGGCCTGAGCACTAGGTCACAAAATTATTACTGACATTTATGATTCATTTCACTAGGAAATTCAATTGTTCTGTCCTATCCCCTCTCATCTTCCATTCATGAAAGAAGTAACTTTACTTTCCTGTCACCTCTGTCTGTGGGTAGAGCCCTTCAGAAATGGTTCAAAACGAGCAGATGGTTATCAATTGGGAAAAGGTTAAATAAGTTGTGGTATATAAATATAATGGAAATACTTTGTTTCTATAGGAAACAAAGAGTAGGCAGATTTCAGAAAAGACTCAAAAGACTCACATGAACTGAATTTGTGGAAAGTGAGCAGAACCAGGAGAACAATGTATATAGTAACCATATAATTGTGAGATGATTAATTGGGACAGTCTTACCTCTTCTCAGCCATGCTGTGATACAAAGTAATTGCAATTGTCTGTGACAGGCAATGCCATCCATGTCCAGAGAAAGAACTATGGAGACTTAATGAAGATTGGAACATATTATTTCCATTTTTGTTCCTGTTGTTTTACTTTTCCTGTGATTTTTCCTATTTGGTTTGATTTTTCTTTGTCAGCATGACTATTGTGGAAATACGTTTAAAAATATTGTACATATATAAACTATATCAGATTGCTTGTTGTCTTAGAGAGAGGAGAAAAGAAGAAACATTTGGTACTCATGATCTAATAAAAAGACATTAGAAACTATTTTTACATGTAATTTTGTAATATTATTAAGTGGAAAAAAATCACACTCTCTTAGCCTGGCAGTTATCCATTTTTTATCCTAGATACTAATTTTAATTTCTTTCTCTACATAAGCATTAATATAGTCTAGCAAATAAAGAAACACTCCTTCCCCTTTTATTTCCTTTGTTTTAAATTTCTTTTCTTTTCATTTATTTAATTTTAGACATTATATCATCTTTGTTTCCAGTTTTTGCAACCACAAATTGATTTTCAATCAGTGACAGTTATATTGTATGGCAGGAAGGGGCAAGGTAAATGATAGTCACTAATAAGCAAAGCCTTTAGGGAGATTTGCCTCTTGTTCTCCATCAACTGTCTGTGAAGCTACTCACAGATACTTACTCTTATGCATACACCACGAAAGGATGGCATAGAGCAGACAGCCAATGGATGATCATGGCTATGGACAAAGCAAAAGGCTGCCTCTGAATAGATTCTATAATGAGAACTTATGTTTGCCTTATTCTAAGGACTAAAAATTGACCTATACTAAATGGATTTAAAATTCTGCAATTTTCTGCAATACATATAAGGCAACCTCTTTGGGTTGGAAGGAATTTCAAAATCCATCTAATTGAAGCCATATCTGTCATACCATAAAATAGAGTAGGCTCCCAATTGTTTCCAGGATCAAATATGATATTCTCCAATTGCCAGTCAAAGTGCTAACAAACTGACCCTCTTCTACATTTCTCCTATTCTTTCTTGACATGTTTCACATAGTCTACAATCCAGCAAAAATTGGCTTCCTTGCTGTACCTGGCATATAGCACCCTAACTCCTGACTGGATTTTTCCTTGGCTGTCTTCCATGACTAGAATGCTTTTCCTGTTCACAGCTACATGATGGATTTCCTGAATTCCTGAAACTCAAAACCCCTCTTCAATAAGATGCCTTCTTTGCTGACCCCAGCATTCCTACATTCATCTTAGCTTTCCTTCCTCTTAGATTCTATAGAACTCACAGAAAAATATTTAACTTCATGTGATCTTTTCCCTTACAATATGAATTCAAGGGCAGGGACCACGTTTATGTTTGTTCCTTACTCACCACTAAGTAGAGAATCAAAATTACAGCAGATAAATACTACTTGAATGACAATACAAAAAAATGACGAAATTGTCAACTAGCCTTTGCATGAAAACCTATTTTAAAAAAAAGAAGAAGAACCCAATATTGTTGAATGTTGAAAGATTTTGTTTATTTGCCCCCATCTCCCCATCCCACCCCCAAGTCTGGCTCAGCATCTCAACATGTCTGCTCATTTCTTGCTCCCACCTCTATCTTCTGGGGCCAAGGAAAACAATTCTAATTTCTCCTTCAAAAAAATACAGCAACTAAGATGTGGTCCCTAAATCTTTTCTCTAAGCTACACATCTTTATTTCTTTGATTAATCATGGATGGTTTGGAGGTTCTTAGCAATCCCAGTCACTCAAGAGAGTTCAGAAGACTGAACATTCTTCAGATTATCAATTTCCCTAAAATGTAATATCTACAACTGAAAACAATGCCCAAGCTGGCATCTGAAAAAGTCAGAGTATAGCATCATTATGCCCTCCCCTACCTATGCCAAGATTAGTCTTACTTATTATTCAAAATTGTATTAATCTTTTAAAAACAATATAAAATTGATTAATTTTTATTTTCCTACATTAAATTATTCATAACTTTTTTTTGAATAAGTGATTATCATCCAGCAATAATTCTTGCGTCTTGAATGTTTCATACTTTTAAAGAAGTTTTTGGGCCAAAGTGAAAGAATTTACATATTGTGTATATTAAAACTGATTTTATCACATATTTTCTTAATAACTTCAAAAGACAGCTAAGTGGTGCAGTGGCTAGAGCTCTGGGCCTCATGACAGGAAGACTTGAGTTCATATTTGCCCATAGATACTTAGATATTTACTCACTTAGCCCTGTTTTCCTTGATTTCTTTATGTATAAAATGAGTTGGATAAGGAAATAACAGACCACTCCAGTATCATTGCTAAGAAAATCCCAAATGAACTCGCAAAGAGTTGGACACAAATGGAATAACTGAACAATAGCAACAATTATCTTTGGCCTGATTCCAGCCTGTTGAGAAGTTTGGGGCTTTTTTTTTCTTTTTTTTAAAGTTAGGCTTTTGCCTATCTTAAGGCCATTTCAAATTCGATCTAAATATTATTCTTGCCTTTTATAACTCATTGATTAAAACAAGAATGTTCTAACTCTATGGAGACACTGAATTAGGTATTTCTATCCAAAATGGCATTAATTAATTTATATTTTGATCTACATTTTGATTCTGACAAAAAACTAGTTTTTAAACTTCTGAGTTATCCAATTGTCTAGCTGTCTATATGTCACTAATTTGTGGGCAAGAATATCATGAGTAACTTTGACATGTTTCATTGCAATCTAGGTCTGATTTCCCAGCTTTATCCTGAACTACCTTCTCCAAAAACAAAAAAACAAACAAACAAAAAACTATAGTTAATTCAGCTTAATTTGTACTTTAAAATCTATATCATGCTTTCCTTTGCTAAAATATGTATTTACCATGTACTACACTAATCTCTACTACATGCTACACCTATTTATTTCTTTGATTAATCATCAAAAAATGTTCAGAAGAGCTTCTGGAATTTCAATAGTAATCATGAATCCAGAAGCATTTCCTAATTCTTAAGAATGATGATTCCATTTTTAGATTCTTCAATAAGTATGTCTCTGAAAATGTATGTATTGTAGAATTTCGACAGCAGTTAATGTCAACCAATCAACGATCATTTATTAAGTGACTACTAGATGTTATGTGTTTTCACTTAAAATTTAATAATTCTCTATTTCTTCCACTTTTGAAAATCAAGGCAAATTTTTTCTTTCTAAAAATCAATTTGGAATTGTATCAAAAAAAGTTACTAAACTATAAATACCCTTTGAGCTAATCACACTTGTACTAAGTTGATGTCACAAAGAGATAAATGGAAAAATGAAAAGACATGTATGCAATATTCATTATATTAGCTCTGATGTTACAAACATTGGAAACTATTGAAATACTGATGAATAGGTAAAAATTATGATGTATGAATGTGATAAAACATTATTGTGCCATAAGAAATGACAGAATGGATAACGTCAGAGGAAATTGAGAAGACATCTATGAACTGATGCAGGGTAAACAGAACTAGGAGAATAATATATATGATGACAACAACATTAAAGAGCAAAACAACTTTGAGAGACTTTAGAACTCTGATCATTGCAATGATAAACCACAAGCCCAGAAAACCAAAGATATAAGGAGTTACCCATGATGAACAAATTCAGAGGTATAAATTTTGGTCATGACCAATATGAGAATTTGTTTTGCTGAAATGTATTTACAGTGAGGGTTTTTGTGGTTTCTCAATTGAGGGGCAGAGGGAGGAAGGACAGATTATAAATTCATATAAACTATACTTATATTTATAATATAAAGAAAAATAGAAAATCGGGATAATTATTCTTCCCCAAACCTTCAGCACCCCATTCTCTAAAAATTTCCAAAGATTATTGTAAGTGACTTAGAAATTACATATTCTCATTCTTTTAGTCCCAGAGGATGTAGTACATTTGGACCAGGTGATATGAAATTATCAAGTCACTCATCACATCAAATCATACTATCGACATACTTATCTTAGGTTTGAGCTCTTTATTTTTTCTAACTTTCCAGCCTAAATTTTAGCAACACCCACTCCAAATACCACTATCATGCCCATCATCTTCCCAGAGAAAATAGAATCAAAATAAGAGCTAAATAATTCTGTTTTTCTTCCATTTTTGTCAACTTGCTGATGCAACCAATGGTCCCCTTTTATTAAAGCTTATTTTAAAACCAGTGTAGCTATTTTTTTTACAAGTCTCATTGGGGAGGGAAGGTAGGGTCAATATTCTTATTTGTTCATGGCTCCGCATAGGTATAGAAACATCAGTCTTAGGTTATGAGGAAATGGTTCAAATGAAGGAAAGGAGAAAGGAATGGATTTTTACATATTTCCAGATAATGAAAGCACCTTGTTACTATTATGTGATGTCTCTGTATCAGGGTCACTATTTCTTCTATTGTTGAGATCAGTATACTCCTACAAAAATAGCCCTTGTATTGCTTTTCTCTTGAAATTCACTCAATAAACCAAATATAAATTCTATATTTATTACATATTAGGCACTATTTTAGAAACTGGTGATTTAAACACAAGCATGAGACAGTCTTTGGTCTTATGGAGTTTACAGCTTATTAAGGAAAGGTATAGATAGCATATAAAGGAAAGAACTGGTCAGGAAGGTAATATTATTCTAGGCTTAACTTTCTTAATTTGTTCATGTCATGAATCCCTTTTGCATTTTGGTGGTGGCTTATGTACCACATTTCAAATTCATATTTTAAGTGATCAAAGTAAAATTCATAGGACTGCAAAGGAAACAATTATATTAAACTACAGATATCCAAATATTAGGGAAAAAACAATATCATGGGACATGAGTTATGAATCACAGTCTAGGAAATGGCAGTTAATATATATGAAGTTGCATCAAGTTATTTCTAAGCAAAATGGTGTAATGTTTTGATTACTATTCCCAGAATAAGAGCAAGAGGTAGAATTGATTGGGGATGGGACCACATGTATCCAGGGATAAGACAAAGGTCAAGATATCCATTCTAGATAGTCTTGATTAGAATAGGACTAAAAGATGATGAGCTAGATACAGTATAATGAGATAGATAAATTTTCAATCACTTCTTTACCAATCAGCAGAATCCCAAAGTAAATAGATCTATTCTCCCAGGATGGAGAGAACACTCAAGGAAAGGTGGTACATGATCTCTAGAAATATGAATCAAGAAAATCACTTCATCCCTATTTCTAGTGAGAAGAGTTAGTAACAATGCAAAAGGTATTGCTATAGTAACAGTGAAAAGACATCCCTGATATAACATTATTTTTTCCAACAATTATCTTTTCAGTGGAATCTATTTTTCTCTTACTTAATCCTCTCTTCTTCCTTGTTTCCCTTTCTCTTTTCTCTTCTTCCTCCTCTTTTCCTTTCCTTTCCTTTTCTTCCCCTTCTTCCTCTTCTTTTTGACAAAAATCTATTTTTCCAATTCTAGAGTTAGGAATCATTTCCCATATTTAAAATCTGCCTTCTTGCATTAAGATCACTGGTCCTTATATATTGTTAACCATAGGAAGTACAATCTAGTATAAATATTCAATCTCCATATCCTTAATTATTTCCTTTATAATATGCACAACTTTAGACTTGTTAAATCCTTTTATATTTATACTCTTAGTATTTTATTTTATATAGAGAAAAGAACCAACCTGCTGTGTTATATTTCAAAAAGCCTTTTCCTAATTCATCTTTAAACAGAATGCTATACCTATAAGTCCATTCAGTTTATCAGACCTAAAAAGACATTCCTTTTCTATAATTGATTCTTGAGAATCCCTGTCTTCATTTTTAGATGTATTATTTCAAGATCCTAAGATTTCCTGCTCATATTAAATTATCTTTCTTTATACTTATATTTGGCTTCCCATTGAAACCATCCATTTATTCACAGTTTCCATAAAACCCCTAATAACTATTTTAGTATTTTTTATCTTTGGCTCTACCCCAAAACATAAATACTGGTTTGAAAACTAAACTTGAATTCTGGGCAAAACCTTCATTTCCCTATATCCTTATCCACTAATTGCTAAGATACAATTGCTGTGTCCATCAGTTTTATTTATGAAAGGTTAATTACTTTTATTCCCCTAAAAGGGATCAATTTTGACCAAATGGAAGACATGTGGTAGATCTGAAATGATCCAAACTGCATTGATCCTTGATATTAATTGAAAGAGATGTTGTAAATAATCATCAAGAGTTCAGGTCTCTAAATTACTATTTTTTATGGATTTTTTTTAATGATTTATACATGGAGCCAAGATGGTAGATTACGATCAGTCACCCAGTTGAACTCTCAAAACATTCTTCTCTAAACACTTTCAAAATAACATCTCAGATCAAGTTTTGGAGAAGCCTAGCCAACAAAAGGTAAGGCTGACACATCTTCAGATTGTAAGAAAATTTAAGCTGTCAGTAGGAGAAATCTGTGACATCAATGTAAAGACTTATTCAGAGCTCACAAACTCTGTCAGCAGCAGAAGCTGCTGCAACATCAGCCACAGCTTTGGGGGCTCTCAGCCCAGAAACTTTAAGGATATTGGATCAAATCAAAAAGAGAGCTTATTCACAAGATGGAGTCTGATAGTAGAATCAATTAGTTGTTACAAGACACATACTTGAAACAGAAAGACACACAAAGCTAAAGAACTGAAGCAGAATAAAAAAGTGTCCATTGCAG
This sequence comes from Antechinus flavipes, assembly GCF_016432865.1. Classification (NCBI taxonomy): domain Eukaryota; kingdom Metazoa; phylum Chordata; class Mammalia; order Dasyuromorphia; family Dasyuridae; genus Antechinus; species Antechinus flavipes. The sequence goes on along the minus strand of NC_067400.1, from coordinate 5,329,757 downwards.
TGAAAAATTAAAAAAAAAATAGGCAGAGATACAAACAGGATGTCAAAAAGAGCATATATATACATAGATGTGTGTGTGTGTGTGTGTGTGTGTGTGTAAATAATTGGAGGAAAAAATACATTATGCTAAAAGATACCTTAGATAAAGAAGTAATGTTAGAAAAAATTACAGTTTTCTCTGAAAAAGGTTTCATTTCTCAAATAAATATTGATTATAGAACTGAGTCAAATTTATTTCTCTAAAAAGAACCATTTCCTAAGATACATGGTCAAAGGGTATAAACAGGTTTTCAGAAGTAATCAAAGCTGCCTATAATTGTTCCAAAAAATGTTGAAAATTATTATTTAGATTAGCTAAAAGCATTATTTAGATTTAAATTAGAGAAATGAAAAAATTTAAAACTCTGCAGTACCACTGCACAATGATCAGAAATGATAAATACTGAAAAGGACAAGGGGAAATTAGGTATATTAATGAATTGCTGGTGCAGTAATGAACTGGTCCAATCATTCTACAGAATAATTTGGAAATATTTCCCTGAAGTTGTATATACCTTTTGGCTTAATAGCAACATTACTAAGCCTGTATCCCAAAGAGATTAAAGCAAAAAGAAAAGGTCCTATCTATAAAAAAAATATTTATAGCAGAAATGAAAAAAGTCCTTACACTTAAAAACCTTATTTTTATTGGAGGAAAACAATATGTCTACAGATTGTGATATATATAATCAGAATTGGTAACATCAACTGAGCCTTAAATTAAACTGAGAGGAATAGGTGATGAAGAAATGACGTTTACATGGACTTACTGCATCATATGCAAAGAAGCAATGAAGAAAGGGATGAAGTATACAAGGAATACAAATACAAGAAATAACTGTTAGACCAGATAGGCTGGAAAGTGAGATTATGGGAAAAGAATAATGTGTATTCAGATGAGACACGATGGAACCACATTATAAAGTTATTTGAATGGAAGAGCTTGTATTTTTTCCTGGAGACAATAGAAAATCACTGAAACTCCTTGAGGGCAAAGTAATATGGTCATATCTGTGCATTAGTAATAGCATTTGGTCAATAATGCCATGGATAGATTTGGACTTTAGGAGGACATTTTAGTACATATATGGAGAATGGATTAGAGAAGGGAGAACAGGGCAGAAAAAAGAGGAAACAATTTCAATAGTCCATAGAAACTGGGATAAAGTCATAAAATAAAAGGGTGATAAGTCTGCATCCATGTATTTCCAAGGCTGGAAATTTATGTAATGGGAAAGATTGGTCATACTCTTGACAGAAATATACAAATTCGAAAGAAGTTTCAGTTAGATCCTGAGATCTAATAATAATGAGGTTTTAAAAATTATTATTATTTTAGCAATTTGTGTGGGTATACATGAACACATCAAATTTAAATAACATTGCACTTAAAAAGAATCATGATGATTTTTATGAAAGTTGAAAATATAATTATGATCATTTTATCATTTCTTTATCACTGATTCTTAGAATTTTTTGCTAATTTTTTTAATGTTTTAGTCTAAGAAAGTTTAGATGTATGTCTGGAGAGTAGAGTAGAATAGTAACTAGAAAATAATAGAGATAATGAGTTTTAGATGCATGTTGGGCATATATTTGGGAAACCCGCATTGTCAGTTGATGATATGACACTAGAGCTCAGAAGTGTTACTCTCCCTGGACATATAAACTAAGGAGACATCTGTATTGGCAAGATTAAATTGAATTCAAAGTTCTACTAAAGTCTTCCTCAGATACTTCCTCATGGTGAATCAGCCTCCTGTATTTCTTAAATATTATCCTAAGATTCCCCCAAGTTCTGGAAGGTCCTAAATGGAAAAGCTTCTAGTAGAGGTCTGTCAATATCTATGTGTTTGTTGTTTAAGGATTAATACAGATAGTTCAGAAAAACCTGTTAACAAGTAGGTCACAAGAAATTGAATTTCTTAGCTAAAGAATTTCTTGAAGGACATCAATTCAATATAATGTTAGTTCTGTGTTTGGGGAAAGAATAGCCACATTGACAAAATTCTATAATCTTTGAACATCAAAGCATGTTGTTGTTGCTCTTTTGTTTTGTTTTACTAGACCCTGTGACAACTAGTACCATCTCAGCTGTCTTAGATATTTTATTCACAGAAGAAAGACCATTCTTATTGCTTTGACCTACAAAGTTTCATTTCAGGAAATTCTCTCCATTCAGTTTTGTATTTCACATTTAATAGGTCTGGTTAGAAATGAGTTCCCATTAAATTAATATTTAGTATGTCATGCATGAGGCTAAAAAACAACTGGGGGAAGGTATCGCTCTTCCTTTGATCTGAATTACTCATGGCTCTCCTTATCAAAGAACCACTGACAGAATCAAGATTCAGCTTTGAAAACTATATTTTCTGGCATCTGACTATTTTTTTAATGTCCCAAAATTTGTTGGGATTGACTCCAAACCCCACTCTGGCTTCCTTTTTAAATGCATATAGGGTTGTTAGGGTGCTAGGCCCTCGTTTTATCTAATATCATGTTCTGATGGAACATAGACATGGTTTTCTAAAATACACACTCTGGTCAAATGCAGCCCCTAACGTCAGCATAATCCTCTGTGGTAAAGCAACAGCCTGGGCCTAATAAGCTGCCCAGCCCTCTAACCTCTGGAAGACAACATCCAGCATATTGCACATCTGATATTTTAAGTTCTACTTTTGTCTCTGCAGTCTATTAAAACACTGGCAGATAGCAGGAGCTGCAGGGAAATTCAGAGCAGGCAATCTGAATGAAACTTGAACTCTACTTTGATGTCACCTAGGTTTGGACAAGGTCCTCTTCCTGAGGCTTTTCATTTAGTGTACACTTTGAAAACACATGTTGGTCACTGGGCTTCTTGGCTTTGAATGAAAATTTGTTAGGAAAGGCTAAACATCTTCAAATTGGGATTGGAGATTGGAGATATGTGGCAAGAACTTGGCTGTGGGCCTAGTCAAGCAAAATAAATTTAAATATAACTATATTTTGTTCTTCTCAGTGACTATGTTTTACATTGAGTGTGTCTCCATTCAGCCACTGGTCGTTCATTGGAAGACGAAGAAATTGCCAAAATTCAAGTCAATTCACCAACATTTATCGAGTATATAATATGTGCAAGGTAATGTAATAGTGGAGAGGGCAAAAAGAACAGAGTAGAGTAAGAACTCCAAGAGGAGTTATACCCTGAGGAGAAGAAGATAGATATAAATATATGCAGATGTTATACTATACAATATGAGGACATAATTGGGACAAAATAGTAATAACTGATATTTCTATAGCACCTTCAGATTGGCAATGCTTATTCTCTAATTGTCTCATTTAACAATAATAGCTAACATTTATATAGAGAGCTTTGTAAAGCACTGTTCAAATATGATTTCATTTCATCTTTATACAAATTTAGGAGTTGAGTTCTATTATTATCTTCATTTGGAAAATAAGGACACTGAGACAGACTACTGCTACTAAGTGACTTATCCACAATGACATAGCTTCTTAGTGTTTGAAACTTCATGGGTACTCAGGTCTGCTTGGCTGCAAATTGAGCATTCTTTCCACTTTGGTATCCCCAGCTGTCTTTCAGTGCTCTATCCATTATGACATTACTTGACTTTTGGTGTAATTTTCACATGTAAAGTTACATATATGACATTATGATCCCATTTTCCCATAAACCTGAGATTTCATTTATCTAAAGCTGACATTCTACTAATGTGAGAAAATATTGGCTAGAGACAATCCCTAGTGAGCCTTGATAACCTGACTAACCACTTGAAATGCCAGACAAAAGAAAAGTATTCTATATTCCAGAGAAGAGAAAGTGTGTGATAAACAATGAGACACATTATTTGTTTAATAGGTCTTTGTTGATTTGCATAGAACTATGCAATGTATGTTGGGAAAGATGTCAGACAGTGTGCAAAGGCTCTTTGCCTATCACATCATGTCATACTGTCCATATTAAGCATTTGAATATTAAAGTTCATGGATCATAGTCATTTTGACCTATCAATCAACAAGTATTTAATAAATACCTACTCTGGTTCAGGAACTGTGCTCTGAGTCTCCATAATATCATATTGGCTGCTAGAAGAGTTGTATTTTTTTTTTTATCTTTGTCTCTTTCCCCATGATGCACAACTCATATATAGGTATGTATCTGTGAATATGTATGTGTGTGTGTATATATCATACTTGATATAGCACATTGACATGTCAATCTAATTCAATCCAAAATCATATGCATTTCTTAAAACTCTACTATGTTCAATGTGGAATAGTTCTAAGAGCTAAAATATAATGTACCAGTACTTAGCTTCAAGGTGATTAAATCTATTTGAAAGGATATGTGAACAGCTAAATATATACAAGATAATGAGAAATAGCACAATAATTGTACCAGCAATTAAAGGGATCAGAAAATGCTTTTCTTAAGAGCTGGTATATAAACTAGGTCTTGAAGGAAACTTATTCTGAGGACATCTAAGTATCACAGCAGATAGAGGGCTGGGTCTGAAATTGTAAATTTTCATCTACCCAAGTTCAAATCCAGCCTCAGACACTTACTACCTACATGACCCTGGCAAGACACAATCCCATTTTACTCAATTTCTTCATCCACAAAATGATCCAGAGAAGGAAATGGCAAACCACTCTAGTATCTTTACCAAGAAAACCCAATGATTCAGATCCAAGTAAAATGATTGAACAAACAAAAGCATACCTAGAAGTGAAAGAGGAAAAATGCTCCATATATGAGGGAGAGCCTGCACAAAGAAGTCCAAATAATCAATCATGTTTCTAGGAATGAATAATAAGGGGACGGCAAATAAGGCCAGTTTAGCTTAGACAATGAGGGCATGAAGAAGGTTAATGTGATTGGAAACTTGGAAAGATAGAGTTGGCCCAAATTGTGAAGGACTTTAAAATTGTAAGCTAAGACATTTGTACAGTGTCCTAGAGGTGATTGAAAGATCACAAAGGTTTTTGATCATGGGAGTGACCCAGATTTGTGCTTTAGGGATTTTATATTAGATAAATACAAAAGGGAAGAAGTTGGAAGCTGAATACCCATAAGAATAGGTAGCAATTGTCCAGGAAAGTTGTGATGATGGCCTGAAGAAGGGTTGGCAACTCTGTGAGAGAACTGAATCATCTAAACTTATTGAGTTTAGAATCAACAACACATGACCGATAATTAGATTGGAAGGGAAAGGCAGGAGTTGGGGATGACTTAATGAGTGGTAAACCTGAACTATAGACAAATTTGGCCTTTTAACAGAAAAGTGGAAGTGATGTATGGTAGCAGGTTTGTGGAAAAACATCACATTTATCTGCAATGTTTCTTCAATTGGTTAAATTGAATCTGATAATTTAGCAGGTGATAACAAGGGATGAACTTATATAATTATTGATGGAGAAATGAAATGAAAGTTGACGCATCCCCAGTGATTGATCTCACACACAAGGAAAATTCAGGGAAAAGAAGTAACTAAGGCCAGACTTAAGCCTGGTTCTATAGTTGCTCAAATTGGATTCGGGGACAAGTTGCTCTACTTTTCAAAATTAACTTCTGCCTTTTAGATATTATTATTTCTTTTTGCATACCTTGGAGATAGGAAAAAATGTGTTAATTCAGTTTTATTCCATTCAATTAAACTAACATTAATTAAGTGACTACAAGATGCCAGGCACTATTATGAGGTAAAGACAAAATTAAAAATCGACCCTATCCTCAAAGAGCTTACTTTTTATCAGGGGAAATAGCATCTGCAGAGACAAATAAATACAAGACTTTGGCAAAATAATTTGAGATGGAGTGATTCCTAAAAGGCCTTATCCGTGGAATTGCATCTCACCTGAATCCATGAAGAAAGCTGGGCTTCTTAAGTGGGAGTGGGATGGGTGAGCATTCCAGGTGTAAGAAGCAGCCTATGCAAAAAGTTGTGAAGGATACACAGAAAAAAAGGAGAGAGAATTCATGGAGGAATACTGCTTTAGTATTAAAGGGCTTGTTTTGCTTCGATGAACTCTCTAAATCATTCCTTGGAAACAGGTTAATCAAATAACATTCACTACTCAATGACAACCCATCAACAAGCATCTATATTCTACTATGCATTGAGTGCTGTGTTAGGCACTGTGGATGAAAAGTCAAAAGTGATAAAGAATTTAACCATAAGAAGCTTTTGAAATGCCAAATGAAGCATTTTCCACTGAATGGGTTAATGATTTCGAGATATGGGTGAAGTTTCTTATTCATCTAACATCCTGTTACTTTCAGTACTTCCATGGAATATTTGCTGAATCTATAAAAAACAATCCAAAGTTGATTTTCCAAGATGCAAGAAATTAATTTAGACACTACTGAATGAATACGCAGGCAATTGCTGGGTCTGGGGGAGACATTTATTATGTGAAGCACAGAGAGCATATGTTTCTTTTTCCTCTTCGGAGAGAGAGAAGAAGGGAAACTGTTCCAATTAGAGCATGATTCTTTCTGTGTAAATTTCCAGTGGAATCAATTGCAATGCACACCTGCCATAGGAACAAGGCCGCAGAGAAGGAGGCATGGTAGACTCATCAGACGAAAAAGTGGGAAGGGCCCCTTGGATCATCTTGCCTTTTCCCTGTAACATTTGAATCCAGTGGGGATTTAAACATGCTTTTCCTTGCAAAAAAAAAAAAAAAAAGACACTATATCCAAAGAACTAAAAGAATCAATGCTACTGAAAACATCCAAGACAATCTTGTGTTTTTATAGGTTTAATTCATTTATAGTAAATACATTTATCCAAGCTATCCACACATATTTGAAGAATTTTTATGTTTATTGATTGAAATAGTACTTAATATCTCAAAAGATAAGGAAAAAAACTTCTTTTCTAATTACCTGTAGTATCACTGAAAGGGTCCTGAACTCTCTCAGACTTGGGAGTTTTTAATATCATCTTATCTTTCTGAATTATTTCTTTCTTAAACAAGATAGAAATATGAGAAGTTCTGAAATAATAGCAGTTATTTAATTGTCTATCACATTAATATATCAAGGAAAACCATAGCTCTGAAAGAGTCAATTAATTGGGACAGAAAACAATAATAAAGCAAGAAAAAAATGATATTAGATCCATTCCTAAATGGGCGTACTTCATGGGGTCATTGATTTAGAGATAGAAGGAAACACGGTAGCCTTTGCATCCAACCCTCTTATGTGAGAGATGAGGAAACTGAGACACAGAATAACTAAATGACTTAACCAGGCTCAAATAACTAGTAATCACCTAATGTGGTAGTTGAGTTTATGATTCCTGACTCAAATGTCTGTGCTCTATCCATTCTTCTATTCTACAACTGCCTCATCTCTTTCCAGAGAGAATAGTCTGGCACTAAATTCTTCCAATTTTCACTAGACTGATAGCTCTGTATTTGGGCAAATCCTCGTTTGGTACTTTGGGGTAACACACTGCCTGTGGAGTTCAGAGAAGGATCCAATCTGCATCTACTCTATTATTTTCTTTCTTGCTATCATGTAATCTCCATCATTCCATCACTTTATAGCTGTTGGCATAAATTGTTTTAGGCACTATTCTCTGTGTGATTGTGAAATCTCCTGACATTCAACACCAACACCAACAATAACAGCAACTCAACAGTGTTACCAAGAACAACATTTCAATGTATTCACCTATAATACTCTATTACCAACTGACTTATGTTGAGCATAGAAAAGATAAAGGATATCCTAGAAATCTTAATGCAGTTTTAAAACTGTACAATGACCCTTAAGGTTCAATTGACTTCTTTGATATTACAAATTTTATTATAGCTTTTAAAAAAAAAGTTTTGAGTTCAATTACTTTCTCTGAGAGGCCTCATTTAGTAATATTCTTAAGCATTTAGAGAGAAGTCAAACAATTTATCTAACTTTATTTCTGTATCTTTCTCTAGTTAACCCCTGGCCTTGTGATTGAGGCAAAATTTAGTTTCCTTGAACTATTTGGGTGAGAAAATTGAAAATTATTGTATAATGTCTATGGATAGACAGATGTAAGAAGAGAAAGAAGGAGGAAAAGCTGACTTTTTCTTGATCCTCCATGCAGCCTAAGTTTTACTCTGAAAAGTTTGTAAAGTCAATAATTTCATTAATAAGCTGCCTTTGTATGTTTCAACTCCTTCATCTTTTTGCTCCTCAAAGGTGTGCTGAAATTCCAAGCTTGCTCTACTTGACTCTCTACCCTCAGCATCTAAATTTTGTTAATAATTTATTACTTTAAAAAAATCCCTGAGTGTAACTAAGACTTTCATCCAATAATTTTGAGTGAAATAAGGAAGTCCTTGTCCATCTCTTCCTCTCCTATTGGCTGTGCTCCTTTGGATTTTTCCATCATGCTTCTAGGAATTGCATTTTCACAAACACCATCATTCTACAAATCACAGCAGCCTTGGTACTCATACTACTCTCTGCCCTGGCAACCATTTGATTAGAAAACATATAAAAGAGCTCTTCCCTAAACCTCCATTTCCTAGAGTGTGTCCAACCCTGACATCTTTCCCATTACTATTTAACTGTACCCCTAGCTCTCGCTTTCTCTCACTCTTTCCTGTCATACTGCTCCCCTTCTTATGTTGGAAATCATCCCTGCAACCTTAATTTGGATGTGGCCTTCCACTATTAGATTCACAACTCCTTGAGTGAGAGCAGGGGCTTACTTTTATGCATTTGCATCCCCAGAGTTTGGTATAGTTCCTGGACCTTAATAAATGTTTCACTTAGTTTTATACTTGGATCTGATTGTTTGATTCATTTCCCAAATGTTCTCACCTGATAAAGAACAATCCTTTTAAATAGATCACATAATCAATGTATCTCCACTGTTACGTATCAGTATACAAGTCTTTATTATGTCTTTATTCTGAATCATTATGCTGACTAGAGATTAAAAAAAAAATCAAACATAGATCTCCCCTTCAAGAAGCTTCCCTTCAAGAAATTAATGGTTAGAGAGACTATGTATACTAAAAAGAATACATGAGATATGTATTCCTTGGGCCATTTATTTGATTCATAAATACAGAATGTATAGCAAAGAAGGATAAAGTCAATTGTTAGGCCTATAGCTGGCAATATAAAAAAAATAAGGGAATCAACAGCAATTTCTTACAGACAATTGTCTTTGAGTTCAGCCTTTAAAGAATTTAGGGATTCTCAAAAGAAAAAAGAGCATTCCAAATGTAGGATACAGTCTGTAGAAAGACACGAAGATGGGAAATAGAATGTCATTTAGAAGGATCAGTTGTAAGTAAACTAGCTTGCCTGGAATACAGACTACTTGAAAGGAATGATGTGTAATCAGTCTGGAAAGCTAGGCTGGAGACAGATTATAGTCAGATAGAATGACTAATCCTCTGTGACTTGATTGACACACTCAAGCTTTTCAGTTATTATTGCTCAGCTCCCCAGACTCAAGGCTTACCCAGACTGGATTCAACTGTTCAGGACAACATGTTATATACCTGTGTGCTAGACATACTCCATTATCTCACTTTGGCAGTCTGAAACAGGTAGTATTTATATAAAACTCACAGAATCCTTTTCAAACAACTTCAAAACAAAATTCATTCATTCATTAATTCATTCACAAATAGTTAAGAGCATTACAGTGGACCCCCACTGATCTCTTTATGAAAGCTGGTCCTGTTGGAATGTTTGGGGGGGAGTATAAAGTGATCAAGGGATTTCAAACTATCTTTTGTAAAGTGCCAGCAGAACTTATTTTTGAGGGGATAGAAAGGGGAGAGAAAGCAGGAGGAGGCAGGCATTGAATTTCCTCTCTGTGGAGCTTTGAAAGCCTTCAGTGCAAATAGCCCATTATTATCTGCTTGAAAGTTTTAGCTGAAATCATGTAGTAATCAGCTCACACTAATTAACAGTCTAATGACTCCTAGAAGAGCCATTAAATCATTGAGCTTGCCCTTTTGTCTGTACCCCTGCATGTTTTTTTTTTCATTTTTAATCTGAATTAGTCACTCTAATTAATCTTCTTTTTAATGTGTGTAAAACAAGCTATCCGAATTTTTGAGAAAAAAATTACAATGACTGGACCTCCCCAAACTCCCTATTTGGATCTTTATTAGTAGTTTTTCCTATGTTTTTTGAAGTCAGAATGATTGAGGGAGAAGAAGACAGGCAACTTATGATAAGAGATTGTAGAGAGGAAAGATTATGGTACTGATCACTTCCTAGGCAAGGAAGGCCTTCACAAAATGTTCTGTGAATAATAAAGTCAAAGGGCTTCTGGGGGAAAACCACCAGCAGAAAAAAAAAAAAAACAGTTCTAAAATAAGATGGAGGAGTATAACTCTTCATAATTTTAACTATTAGGGACAGTCTGAGAATAAAATCACCACCTCATGTTTGATTTTGGGAAAGTAAAATAAACTAAGAATGGATGCTGCCACATAAAAAATAGAAACATCTATTTGTGAGTGATGGCAGCTACATTTATTAAGAGTTTATTGTGTGCCAGATAATGTGCTAAGTGCTAGGGAGTACAATAAAGGTATAAACATGCCATCAAGAAACTTGCCCTCTGTGAAATGAGCAGAGCCAGAAGAACATTGTATGCATTAACAGCAAAATTGTGTGATGATAAACTTTGAAAGACTTTAATCTTCTCAGCAATACAGTGATCCAAGACAATTCCAATAGACTTGGGAAGGAAAATTCCATCCATATCCAAAGAGAGAACTTTACAGATTGAATGTGGATCAAAGCATACTATGTTCACCTTTTGTTTGTTTGTTGTGGTTTTACCTCTTGTTTTGATTCTTCTTTTACAACATGACTAATATGGAAATATGTTTAAAGTAACTGTACATATATAATTTATGTCAGAATCTTTGCTGTCTGGGGGGGAGAGGGAAAGAAGAGAGGAAGGGAAAAAATGGAACTCAAAAATCTTACAAAATTGAATCTTACAAAAATGAAGCAATATGTAATTGGAAAAAATAAAGTAGTATTAGTAAAAAAAATTGCAGATAATATCCCAATAAATCTGACAAACACAATGAAATCTACAATAGAAAGACATTGCATTTTAAAGGAAAATTTGCCAATGGATTTTTGTTCAAGAAAATCTAGAAAGCATTATCTCTATTTTCTAATATTTATCTCCTATTTATATTAAAGCAGAGGAAGACATTTCAAAAGACGCTCACATTCTAATGGGAGAGGTTTTTTTTTTAATGTACACATATAAAATATATAAAGTGAAATCACATTCAGAAGGCACTAACAATGAAATGAATCAGGAATGTTCCTTTAAAAATTGGATTTGAGCTACATTTTAAAAGTGTAGCAAATTGAAGAAATGGAAATAAAGAAGGAGTACATTCTGGAGGATGGGAGAAATCAGGTAAAGGGCTCACAGTTGGATGAAGAAGGGTTAAATTTGAAAAAAAAAAAAACAGAAAGTAAGCTATTGTAGCTGGATCATAGAGTAAGTGGTGATTAGTAAAATGTAAAGGTGGAAAGGGCCACGTTTTTAAGGAATTTAAATATCCCAATAATTTATATTTGGAAATACAGGTTAGAAGGACCTCATTCAGTTTATTTGGAGGGGGCAAAAGGGGTCACCTACACTATAAGAAAATCACTTTGGCATTGAGTAGAGGATGGTTAGCAGTGGGCAAAGACTAGGGTTAGAAAGGGCATCCAAAAGGGATGGCAATAATCCAGTTACGAGATGATATTAATTCAGTGCATTTATATTGTCCCCATTTGTGTTACACTACAGTTCCCACACTAAGGAAGTGACTTTGTGATCTGAGAGAAAGGAACATAAACAAGAGATTCTGTGGAAGTAGAGATAATAAGAAATGATAGGTTGCATATGTGGATGAGTGAGAGTGAGGAGTATACAACGCCTCCAAGGTTCTGAGCCTGGAATAGTAGCAGATGATAATGCCCTGGCCAGAAATAATAATGTTTCAGTAATCAAAAGAAGGGAGGGCTGAGGGAAATTATGAGTTGTGTTATGAACATAAGGAGTTTGAGATATCTACAATCTACCTAGTTCAAGATGGCCAATAAGTGGATGATGTCCAAATGTTTAGAAGCAAGACTATTATTGGATATATAGAACTGAAACTCATGTACAAAGAGATAATAACAAATCAGAGAAGTAATGAGATGGCTCAAATGAGATACTAAAAAAGGAAAAGAGAAGAATGCTTATGATAGAATCTTGAGGATTATTCATATTTAGTTGGCTGATATCAATCAGTAAAAGAGAATGAGAAGTTGAAGAGTTAGGAAGGGACAGCACGATAGATCAGTGCCAGGAAAAAAACCCAAGAGAAGAGAATTTCCAGGTAGACAATGTGATCAATAGTGACAGGAGCTACAGAGAGATCAAGAAGATGAAGTCTAGAAGGAAAAAAAAATTACATAAGATAAATAAGAAGTTATTTGTAAATTTGAAGAAGTAAATTTAACTTGAACGATAAGAGTGGAAACCAAATTTGGAAGGGAGAAAAGTCAAAAGTGAGTCGAAAGAAGTTGAGATAATCATTGTAGATGATAGACAGGAGAAACACAGGTTAATTTCTGGCAGAGATGGTAGTATTAAGTATGAGTTTGTTTTGTTGTTTATTTTGTTTTCTTATATTATGTTTTTAAAAGGCATACTTGGACATGTTTGTATTGAGCAAGAAAACCAATAGCCTAAGAAAATAAGAATAAGAGGAAGGAAGGAAGGAAGGAAGGAAGAAGGAAGGAAGGAAGGAAGGAAGGAAGAAGGAAATAAAGAAAGAAAGAAAGAAAGAAAGAAAGAAGAAAGAAAGAAAGAAAGAAAGAAAGAAAAAAGAAAGAAAGAAAGAAAGAAAGAAAGAAAGAAAGAAAAAAGAAAGAAAGAAAGAAAGAAAGAAAGAAAGAAAGAAAGAAAGAAAGAGAAAGAAAAAGAAAAGAAAGAAAGAAAGAAAATACAGCAAGCAGGGGGGGAAAGAAGATAAGTGGGATAAGTTGTAAGTTTGCTGAAGAAATCAATAGAGGCTAGAATTGATTATGAATGTAGAGTTTGGGCTTTTTAATACAAAGGACCAACAATCTCTGTAAGTGAGGCAGGAATGAAGGAGTTACTGAAGCACGATGTCTGAGTAATGTGAAATGAGAAGAGAAAGAAAAAAGAAAGCGGTCTCAGTCTTTTCACTGAGGTGTGTAGTCAGTTCCTTAGCAGAGATGGAATGATAGAATGATCTAGGAGGCTTGTGGACAGAGGAAAATATTTGGAACAGCTGCCGTGGAGATTCAAGTTGGAAACTGAATTGAGGACTAAATGTAAAACATGAATCCAGGTCTTCCTTCTGACAAGCTATGCACTCTCTTTGATTTTGTCAACATTTTATTTTTAAATTATTTTCAATTGTGTAGACTCTATCAAAGTTTGATCAGTTCTTCCTGTATGAGCCTGTCACTCTTCTCAATTTATTGAGTCTCATTAACTCAACTACCATTCAAGCATCCTATAAAATGTTCAGAGCCTGGGTAGTCTTGAGGGATGAGAAGACTAATGGAATAGTCATACCTGTCCCCTCCTTCTCCAGAGTTCTGTCTCATTAAAAGAAGGCTCTACCAAAATAGTATAGGGAACCATTTTGGTCTATTAATGCCTTTGTATTGTCCCCATTTATGTTACACTATTTAAACCTAAAAGAGTTACCTAATATTTAACGATAAATTATTATGTTTCTCCAGCATTATAAGACTCATTGTTTTTTATGCTCATAGGGGAAGTTTGAGTATAAAGAAGAAATCATGGAAAGAAGTAAAAATTGATGTATCTAATGAAAGATTTCTTACTACCTGACTTCCTCTCTTCTCTCTCAATTAAAACAAAGGCCTCCCAAGGACATAAATCTTGAGCCAAGACAGTTCTCAGAGACTATCTAGCCAGACTTCCTCATTCTATACAAGCTTGTATAAATCACTTTTACTCTCTGGCATGCCTCTGTTTCCCCAAGTGTAAAATGAAGAAATTAGCTAGATGTTTTCTAAGGTCCCTTCTAGCTCTGGAAACTTTAGAACTTATGAAATTATATTACACTGTTTGAAAAGATCAGAACGCCCTGCAGGCATCAATACCAAAGTCTTCCATTATTTTATATCTGCAGAAAATGTTTACCCAAAGATCACCATTTACCTTGAGATTTTTATTAAACATGTCAAAAAAAAAACCCTTTTAGATATCTCTAGGAATATAGTCAAAACGTATTACTTCACTAACAGGTCAAGGGGAAATCATCATGTGATCAAGATAATAACTGTCCATGATTGTTCCCGAGAATGATCAGGCCACCATGAGGAAAACAGCATGGCCACCAACCACAACCAGGCCCTGAATGCTGAGATCCATGCAAATATTTCCCCATCCCTCAGCAGTATTTGAGCAGGGTGTGCCAGGGTCAGCCAGACCTAGCAATGTATGTTTAAAAAAAAAGTATGGTAAGAAAAGGAGTGTTGCCTGGAACTGTCATCAGGAGGAAAGGAGCTCTGGGAATGAGGTTTGTGTAAAAAAGGAAGGAGAAAGATAGCAGCCCAAGGCACACCCAGTATTCTTGCCAGGTGGAAAATCTGTATAGGCTGAAATGTATAGTTTGGATGATTTTTTAAAATATATTTTAAGGAAGATATTGGAGGGAGCCAACGATATATAAAGATGGCAGATGTTAAAATGGCATTCTCCAAAGAATGCCCTTTCTTTTTCATCATTTCTTTAGGGGTGGATTAGCAACATATGCACAGGAGAAAAGGGCAAAATGAGGGCAGAGATGGGGGAAAGAAAGAAAAGAAATTGGAGAGGGAGAAAGAGTGAGATGAGGCAGACTGTGATTCAGTGACTAGAGAGTTTGCATCGGTCAAAAACAATTGATTGCAGGTCCTTCCTCTGATGAGTACTGGCTGGATGACCCTAAGTAGAAAACAACCTCTCAATACAGTTAACTAGAATACTATAGACAAGAGCCTATCTGCAGTGGGGAAAGGAGTTTCTCATGGGAGATTCCTATACCAGTGAAATCACAGATCCAAATATATGTATACTAAAATATATGCAGTAAGATGGTGCAGTAGGTGAAGCACTGTCTCTGAAGTCAGGAGGATCTAACTTCAATTCTGTTAATACTTACTAGTCTTGTGACCTTGGGCAAGTCACATAACCCAATTGCCTTACAACAACAACAACAACAACAAAATACAAGTTGGGCTTTTTCTGATATAATCAGTAAGTAAAATTGGGGTTTTTACTACAATTTATTGAGTAAGAGGTTGACATATGCAGAGATATGATTTAAAAAAATATCATCTTGGCACTTTAGTGGAGAATGGACTAGAGTTTAGGAGAGATTTGAGTCACAGAAAAATGGTTATAAAGCTATTTCAACAATCTAAATAATGACAGAGTGTACAATAAACATGGCTGTGTGAGCCAAAAAGATTGGACAAGTATGAAAATTGTTGTAAAGTTTAAAATGTCAAGATTTCACAACAAATGGGATAAAGACAAATGATGACCCCAGTGCAACACTAAAACTCCTAACCTAAACTCTACTAGACTAAAAGATAATATAGGATAGGAGGTGGGAATTTCAGTCAGACCTTTTTCAGACCAAGTACTTTACAAGCCCTGAACACATGGAGAATGCATCTTATGGATCTGGGGAAACAAACAAACAAACAAAAAGAAGAAAATGAGTTCCATTACCTTGAGGGGCTTGCATTTATGTCGGTGAGAAGAACACCAATAATTCTAGTATGAAGTAGAAACATGATAAGCATAAAGAAGCTGTATAGACAAAGTTCTATTTTGACTTTATAAAAAGCAAGAAAGATGGTTTTCAACTAGGGAATCAAGAAAGACCTATCCATTTGTTCTATATGCTGTCACTATATCTTTCTTGTCCCAAGTCAAGTGTCACCTGAATGCCATTAAATTTAATAAACAACAATTAAGTATACATTCTGTATTAGACAAGTATTAGACACCATGTCAGTTTCTGGAGATACAGAGACTAAATTTAATAAACAACAATTAAGTATATATTCTGTATTGGATACCATGTCAGTTTCTGAGATACAGAGATGAAAAACAGTTGCTTGCTTTTCAAGGAGTTCACATTATTCATAAGTTTCCCTTCTCATTCCAACGTTCAGTGGTCTCCACTTTTTCACATTCCTAGAGCATACACTACCTGAACCACATATTTCCATTAGAAATCATTTAATATTTACATGATCAGCTAATTAAAATCAATGAATGCATCAGCAAGTTTATAAGTTAATGAAGGATATGTGTATATAGGCTGTCTCATCATTTAAATGGTGAGGTCTTGAAGGGCAGAAAAAAATTCTGAGTGGTACTTGGGGTCTCTAATTTTTTTTCCATTTCTGTAGGGTGCACTTGGAAAATAAACAAATAATAATTATTTTTTAAAAATTTATAGGAGGCCTTTAACTAATCATTTCAAAGTTCCATTCTGGGGAGGAAAAATAAATCTACTAATATAGCTGAAAAATAAGAGAGTAAAACCAAGAGAGGATTCCTGAGAGTAATCATCACCAAGAGGATTTAAATGCCACTTTAAGGTTGGCAAACCATTGTACAGTACAAAGTAAATTGGCATGGAATAATAAAGATTATAATCTTTAATAAGAAAATTATGGTAATATTAAATAGGTATAGAACTGTCCAAAGGCTTTCATTACAAGATTTATAAGTCCTCCCCATGAAAAAGCAGAAGCCCCATCTGGGGAGATGCTTAAAATCAAATGGACAAGAAACTTAGAATGTCTCTCACTACTACAGTAACAATCTTTCCCCTACAAGGAAATAGATTGGGTTTATCTATCCTGGCATTTCCATTAGCATCTTGTGATTCCAATGTCTCTTTTTTTTTTCATTAAATTCACTTCTAATTTCCACAAATGTCATGTTTCATTGTCTACAAAACCAGGACTTTAAATAGCAAAATCAAAGCAAGATGTGGAAAGAACAAGCTGTTCAGACCTTCCTTTTTCCAGACAGCATAGCTCCTTGAAATTGATTATGACAGCTAAATAATGCAACAAAAGGTGTATCCTTCTCAACATGTGCTTTGTGCACCAATATGTAATGTTCATGTGTCATCTTTAGCTTCCACTGGCCTGGAAATTTGACTGTGTCCAAGAACTAAAGTGTTTACCCAGACATACTAAAGGTATTTTTCATCACTTAAATGGCTTCAAGAATTCATTCACCAGTGTTCATAATAGCCCCTTTGAGCTTTGTAAATGAAATGTTTCCTCATCAGTATTTGTTTCTCTCTCTCCTTTTCCTCAGATTTTTAGATGTGGTACTAAACAAGGAAAAAATTCTCAGGTAAACACTGAGCTAAAAATAAGAGATATTATTATTTGAGAATGGTTTGTTTTTCCCTCAGTCATGTTGAAAAACTCTAGTATTTGCCTTCCAAGGTAAATGAGGCATTTAAGGAATGCAAGGTCACACTAATGGGCAAGTAAGTGATTAATATATCAGTCTGGATAGAGATAATTACCCAATACTGTTTTAAAGAAACATACAGAGTGAAGAAGCAAAAAAAAAAAAAATAGCATATCTCTGCTCAGTAAGACTAATAAACTCCTAAAATCATAGGATGTTGAGCTAAAAAAAGATTTTAGACAACCCTTTTTCCTGAGGTTCTTAATCTGAACTAACTGAATTATTTTAAAGATATGTTTCAATAACTGTATTTCAATGTAATTGTTCTCCTTCTTAATTCTATGATTTTAAATTTTAAGAATTTAAAAGTATTCATCTCATAAGGTATCCCTAGGCTTCTCCCAGATTGCCAGAAGGCTACAAGATTCAAAACAAATTTAGTCACCCTTACATTAAATCAAACAGCTGATGTCATAGGTAAATATTTAAAGATCTTGGAGGATCTAATGGACTTGCCTTAGGCAATTTTAGGAGGCAATTTTTAGGAAGGCAATTTTAGAGGAAATTGGGTAGAGTTTATATCCATGATGTAGTCAAGTAATGAAAGCATCTGGGAAAAGAACACTTGGCAATTGCTGATACATTCTATAATGTAGACATTTGGGGACAAGACTGATACATTGGATTAAAAAATAAAATTATGTGACATTTTTGCAATATATAGATGTGATTTTTACCACATGATATAATAAAAATGAAAACAATACTTCGAGTCAGAAAACATATTTATGCCTGTTCTATTATATAAGTGTATAATTTTAGGCAAGTAGGTATCAATTTCTTCAGATAGGGTTTGTTCCTTCTAAACTTTATGATGAAATAGTAGAAGAATGCCATAAATAGTTTTTGAAGACCCTCAGTATGATAAAAAAAAAATTCAAAAGGTTTGTAGAGAGGCAAGGTAGCACTCTATAGTTAATTAGGAAGATTTGCCAGACCAAGATAATTAGAAAATTCTCAAATAAAAGAATGGTTTATAAAATAAATGAAAAGAAAAGGAAAGCTAATATTTGTGTGAAGACTATATTGATGCACAAGGAAGTCATTAATCAACTTTGATTTTTTAAAGATAGATAAAAAAAATGGAAGCAAGGCCAGATAAGAGTGGCTACATATAAAAGTAAGTTACAATATTGTAAAAATATTATAAAGAGTGCTGAAACTCATAATGATCTAAAGCTTGTGAGGAAACCAAAGTAAATTGTCTTTTTTTTTAACTGTATGAAGAGAAGATGAGCACACAGAAAGGAGAGAAACATTGCTCAGTTGTTAAGAGGTAAATGAAACAATAATTCATAAAGAAATAGTTGTTCTCTTTATGCCTGTTTTGCTAGATTTTTCTTTTTCAGTTTCAAACTATAAGCATTAGAAATAGCAAAATTAAAATAGCTAAAAGTAAGTTTGTATTTATCATAAACATAAAACCCTTGGTTTCCCTTAATGATCTCATCACCTTATCCCAAATGATCTGTGTGCATGAATGCTGAAATAATGTATGTACATAATTCCTGAGACATTGTCTATCCTATTTGAAAGACAAAAACCAGAGAGAAATAGGTGAAAATTGGGGGGAAATTAAAAAAAAATACTGTGCTAAATCATGAAAAAAAGTTTAAAAATGGAATTTTCAAACTGTGAGCCTTTTTTTCCATTTCTGGGGAAAATCTAGTATGTATTTAATACAGGATAGATTAAATGAATTGTTTTATCTTTTGGATTTTTTTTCCATTTAAAAAATATGCAACTGAAGAAGCAAATTCCCCAGTTGGCCATTTCCAGAAATATATGTTTGTTCTACAGCTTCAGTTCATCATCACTCTGTAACATGACTATCAATGGGTTAATTGGATTTACGGTTAATCATTCCAGTTATCAGTGTTATTAGGTCTGCTTGTAAATACAAAGTTGTTATTTTAGATATCATTGCATCTCTAGCATGTAGAGAAGAGAAAATTTCAGCATGAGGAATATCAAAGAATCGAATGTCACAAAGATGTGAAATGTCTGTCATGTTTTACGAACAGACACCAGTGTCATTGGATCAAATACATATATTTTGGAGTAACACATAATTAGTCTGGAGAGCCAAGGGTGAAAAGTTATGAAGGATTTTGAATACCAGAGAGAGGATTTTTTATATGATTTTACAGGTGATAGTGGTGCAAAAAAAGTTTGAATTTCTCCCCCAATTTCAAAGGTAGGAGACCAGTGCATGATGAAATGGTGTTTCTCCTCCTTTAAAAAAAAATAGTTTGATATATGATGAGATGGCTCCATTCTTTACCATTTTTTCATTATTTTTCTTGATACTGTTAATTTTGTTTCTACAAATGAATTCTATTATTTACTTTTCTATATCTGTAATGTAGCTTGATTGGAATTTCATTGAGTAAGTAAATTAATTTAGGTAATACTTTCATTATTATTATCAATTATTATTATTATTATTATTATATTAGTTATTCCTACTGAAAGACAATTATTTTACCCATTATTTAAGCTCATATTAATATCCATGTACAGTGCTTTATAGAATCTTAAGTATTTAATACATTTTAGATCTATTTTAAATACATCATATCTTTCTATTCCTTTCTTACTCAGTTTTATGAATGAAATCCAGATATGATGAAAGTATGTGTACATTTATTCCATATCCTTTGATTTTACCAAAATATTTCAACTAGTATTTTTAGTAGCTCTACAAAGCTTTCTTATTAGAGCTAAGTAGCTTAGGATAGATCTTTCCCCCACCTCTGCATGCCTAAAATATTCTTTCTTTGTAATTCTGCGCCTTAGATTCCTTCAATTTGAACTAAAATCCTATCTTATTCAAGAAAACTTTCTCAATCATCTTAATAGTAGTATTTTGTCTCTGATATTATCTCCAATTAACTATCTGTGTGTACAAATACTTGTATGTTTATTAATCATATTGATCTACAGTTTTCTCTATTTTAGTTCACTGTTTTATTTCTCATTGTTTTGATTGAAAGAATGGGGTAAAAAACCTTTCCCTATATTTTTAAATAGTTTATATATTTAGGAGTAATTACCTTTTTTTCCTTTCTGGATTCATTTAAAATTTTTTCTATTTTTTTGTGAAATTGAATCGACTATTTCTTGTCAGGAAATTTTTCTTTCAATCAGGAAATTTTATAGTTTTGTAAATATTTAATGATTTCTTTAAGTTTTTGGAAACATAATGGAGCAAAAATAGTCTCTAAATACATCTTTTTATCCTTTGTTATGCATTATCATTTTGAAAAATCATTTTTGATCTTGGTATTTGGATTTTTCTCTCTCTTTTTAAAATCAAGTTTTTAAAAATTATATATATTGACCTTCTGATGCCAAGATGACAGAGTGAAGAAGGAACTCTCTGAAACCCTCCCATGTCCCCCTCTAAACAAGTAGAAAACTTCATCAAATTTTATCTGGGAAAATAGAAGCAGCTTTCCAAATTGTCAAAAAAAGGTCTGTCTCATTGGAATAGGAGGGGAGCAAGATTCAAGAGCAGAAGGATCAGCAGCTTGTATTTAAACAGGGGACCTGGAAGAAGACTTTATGCCTGGAGAAATAAACCATCAAGATCTTCATTTTCTTGCAAGCCAGCAGATCCCTAGGCAAGTGAGCAGTCTGTACAGCTCCATACCCAGCACCCTTAAAAAATTAGAGTTGTACAATGACTCTATAAAATATCAAGATACAACAAAAAAGAAAAAAAAAAGTAGAAAATATGAAATCTCACATTTCAAACAAATCTAAAAATTAGATCTAGAAAGACAATATAAGAATTTTTGGCCTACTTGAAAGTCATGATTTTAAAAAAAGAAAAAAAGAAAGAACTTGTATTATATCTTTCAAAGATATAATGCCCTGATATATTAGCTATATTAGAACCACATTTAAAAAAAGAAAGCATCCATTGATCATCATATGGAAATGTACCCAAAAAGAAAACTGCCAGAAACATTATAGCTAAATTCCAATGCTCACAGATCCAGGAGGAAGTATTACAAACAACTGAAAAGAAATAATTCATATATACAATATCATATAGAGCTGCAGTAAGAATTGTACAGGATTTGGTAGCTTCATGACTTGGAATATGATACACCAGGAGACCCAAAGTTATGTTTACAAACAAGAATCACCTATCCAGCAAAAGTGAATAAAATTTTTCAGGGGAAAAATGGGTATTTAATGAAATGAAGGACTCTCAGTATTTCTTATTAAAATACTAGAAATGAATTTTAAAATTGAACTCCAAATACAAGAATAAAGGGAAATATAAAAAGGCAAAAATGAAACAAGAAAGAGAATATATTAGAAAATAAATAAGGATAAATGGTTTATATTTCTGTATGGCAAGTAATATGTATAACTCTCAACAACTTTATTATTATAAAAGCAATTAGAAGGAGTATGTGTAGCCAAAGAGAATGACTGATGGGATGATACCCAAACATACAAAATAAAAATGTAAAAAAAATACATCGAAAAGGGTAGTGTGATTGGGGCAAATTACCCCATGTAAAAGAAGCATGAAAAAGTGATTGTAATGGAAAAACAAATTGGGTGGACAGGATTCTGATACCCAAACCAGGAAGAGACAAAACAAAAAGAAAATTATAGACCAATTTCCCTAATGAATTTTAAATATCATATTATCAAAGAGATTGTATCACAAGGAGGACTAGGTGGAATTTATACCAGAAATTAAGGGCTGGTTTAATATTAGAAAATTAACATAATTGGCATATCAATAAAAAAAAACAGAAATCATATAATTATCTGAATTGGCACAGAAAAAGCCTTTTGCAAAACAGAATACCTATTCCTATTAAAAAAAAAGAACAGAGAAGAATTATAATTTTTAAAAACTTGATTTTAAAAAGAGAGAGAAAAATCCAAATACCAAGATCAAAAATGATTTTTTCAAAATGATAATGCATAACAAAGGATAAAAAGATGTATTTAGAGACTATTTTTGCCCCATTATGTTTCCGAAAACTTAAAGAAATCATTAAATATTTACAAAACTATAAAATTTCCTGATTGAAAGAAAAATTTCCTGACAAGAAATAGTCGATTCAATTTCACAAAAAAATAGAAAAAATTTTAAATGAATCCAGAATACCCATTCCTATTAAAAAAAAAAAAAAGAACAGCTCTCTTTAAAATGATAAATGACATTTACCTAAAACCATCAGCAAGCATTATTTATAATGGGGACAATCTAGAAGCATTCCAAATACAATCAGGGGTGAAGCAAGGATGTTGACCACCATCTCTATTATTTAATATTGTGCTGGAAATATTAGCTATTCTAATAAAAGAAGAACAATAAATTAAAGGATTTAGAATAAACAATGAGTAAATAAAACAATAATTCTTTGTAGATAATATAATTTTATACTTAGAATATCCTAGAGAATCAACTTTTTGGTGACTTGAAATTGATGAAAAAAACTTTTTTAAAAGTTGCAGTATACAAAATAAACCCACATATATCATCAGTATTTCTATATATTACCAATAAAGTATCGAAACAAGATAGATAAATTCCCTTTAAAATAGCTATTAAGAATATAAACTACTTGGGAGTTTACCTGCCAAGAAAAACCCAGACCTATATGAGCATAAGTATAAAACAATTTTCACACAAGTAAAGGCAGATCTAAACAACTGGAAAATATTAATTATTCATGGGTAGGACGAGCCAATTTCATAAAAATTACAGTTCTACTTAAATTAGTGTATTTATTCAATGCCATACCAATAAACTATCAAAACTTAATTTTATAAAGTTAGAAAAAAAAATTCATCTGGGAAGACATAAACTTCAGTATCAAGGAAATCAACTGGAAAAAATTGTCAAAGGTCCTCTAGCTGTATTAGATTCAAACTATATTATGAAATAGACTGGTAAATAAGTGCAATGAATGAGATACACTTCACATTCTAGTAGATAATCATCTTAGTAATCTAGAATATGACAAACCCAAAGACCCAAGCTTTTGGAACCAAAAAAAAAAGTGATTATTTGAAAAATACTTCTGGGAAAACTTGAAACAATATGGGCATAAACTAGGTATAGATCAATATATCACACCATTTATCAAAATAAGGTCAAAATATGTACATGGTATACACTTAAAGAATAATAACAAGCAAATTGGGAGTATATGGAATCTTTTTCTGTCAGATTTATGGACACAATTTATTACTAAAGAAGACATAAAGAGCATTACAAAATGCAAAATGGATAATTTTGACAACATGAAATTAAAAAAAAAAGTTTTGCAGAAATGAAACCAAGGAAACCAAATTTATAAGGAAAAAAAGACAGAAAACTTGGGGAAATTTTTGCAACAAGTATCTCTGATAAACCTTTCATTTCTCTATTACTTAGAGAAACAAATTTATTTTAAAAATTATTATAATAATTCCTCAATTTACAAATGGTCAAAGTATATGAAGTTTTCAGACAAAGAAATCAAAGTGATCTATAGTTATAAGAAAATGCTCTGAAATCACTATTAATCAGAAAAATGCAAATTAAAACTCTAAGGTACCACCCACACCTCTGAGTATCTAATTTGACAAAAGGAGGAAATATTGGATATTGAAAGTGATGTGGGAAACTGGAACTCTAATGTACTGTTGGTAGAGTTATGAACTGATCTAAACATCCTGGAAAGCAATTTGGAATTATGCCCCAAACGCGACAAAACTGTATACCCTCTGATCTACCTGCTCTCAGGTCTATATCTGAAAAAAATTCAAAAGAGGGAAAATGTACAAAAAATGTACAAAAATATTTATAGAAGCTATTTTTTTGTGGTGGCTAAAAATTGGACATCAAAGGGATGCCTAACAATTGGAAAATAAACTAAACTGGCTGTGGTATATGATTGTAATATTAATGGGCTATAAGAAATGAATATGATGATTTTGGAAAAAACCTGAAAGACCTACATGAATTGAAACAAAGTGAAGTGAACAGCACCAGGATAATGTTCAAAGTAACAATAAAATTTTTGAATGAAGAATTATGAATGACTTAGCTATTCTCAGTAATTTAGTGATCTAACACAATCTGAAAGGACGATGAAACATACTACCCATTGCCAGAGAAAGAACTGATATTGGTTTAATAAAGACCAAAGCCTGCTATTTTCCCCTTTTATTTATTTTTTTTAGTTGTTATCTTATGCAAAATAACTAATATGGGAATGTTTTGCATAATTGTACAAGTATTACCTCTGTCTTTGCTATATTAGTCTCATTCCATGCAGATTGAGAAAAGCAATTAATAAAGTATCTTATATTATTCCTGTATAAAAGTCAAATAGTTATAGATTGGATGGTGATATAATTAGTTGGATTTTTAACTGATTGAATGGTTGATTCCAGGGGTCCTCAAACTATGGCCTGCAGGCCAGATGTGGCAGCTGAGGATGATTATTCCCCTCACCCAGGGCTATGGAGTTTCTTTATTTAAAGGCCCCCAAACAAAGTTTTTGTTTTCACTATAGTTCGGTCCTCCAATAGTCTGAGGGACAGTGAACTGGCCCCCTATTTTAAAAGTTTGAGGACCATGTCTTAGTTATATTATTTTGTGCTAGAGCTATTTTGAATTTTTGTAAATGATTTATTTAGTGGCAGAGATGGTTTGTTCATTAATGACAGAAAGCTGGGATGGATGAATAACATCAGTGATAGTCAAAAAAAAAAAAAAAAGCTTGGTAAACTATTTTTTAAAAATCTAATGATACTCATTCAGCTTTCCTTTAGAATTCTAAAATAAATTGCATTTGCACAATATATAATTACATGCTCACATTGAAAAATAAGATTGGGAGGCTTTACTGGGCATCACTTTTCCTGAATGAATCAATAGTGTAACATACCAAAAAAAAAAAAAAGAAAGAAAGAAAGAAAGAAAGAAAAGAAAAGAAAAGAAAAAGAAAGCTCATGAAATCTAGGGCCTTTTGAAGACAGCTTTAACTACAAGAATTATATATATATATATATATATATTGTTTCTTTGATCAATACCTTTGCTATACCATATGTATAGCATGATTTGTTCTGTTCTAAAAACCCTCATTTTGAAAAATAATTTTGAAAAAAATACATTAGGGTCAAGAAGCAAGCAACCAGAGCAACTAACTAGAGTTAGTGTCTTTTAACAGTGTATTACAGGAATTATGTAAGTTTAGATATTTCAAGAATAAAATGTAATAGTCATTAAGAGTCATTTAAAAATGGAAAGTAATATGATCCTGTAAGCAGAAAGAGTTTAAGTAAAGGGGATACAATAACATAATGGAGTAGAGGAAAAATGGAAAGGACTGAAATATAATTACAAGGAAAGTGATGTCTGATGACTCCATAGAACAAAAAAAAAAAAGATAATTCTGAGGAATTATTTTAATTTGAGAGTCCTTTAACATCCCCCTTATGTTCTAGGTGTCTCTATTCAATTCTATTAAGTAAAATTTGAATAAGCCCCAACCCAGTGTAAGATACTTTGCTGGCTACAGACTGAAAGCAAAATGTCTTTAAGAATTTTACATTTTATTGGGAAATATAATCAATACAAAGATCACTGGATACAAAGCACATAAAAACAAATATCAAATATCTTAGACAATCAGGAAAAGATGTGTATAGGAAATTGTATTGGGGTTATGCTTATGGATCATGTACTACATGATAAGTCTAGTCCTCTGTACTACAGGGGAGGCCCAATTGTTGAATAACCAAAATGAACTAATAGAAAAAATTTCCATTAAATTATAAACAAATATGGATAAAAATTCAACAACTTTAAAGTGTGAATACACTCGTATTTGTTTATGTCACTGAAGAACATTTTGGCTTCCTTGATGCCTTTAGCTTGCATAAATTTCTGTTACTGTTTATACATATCAATTCTTTCTAATAGACCTGTCTAGTACCTTCTTACTGACATTCTTCTACCCCTTATATTTAATAGGCAATATCACATTTGACATAGTCATGCAGTACTAAAAGTGCTTCTTGTTCAATTACCTGGAAACTTTTCTAAATCTAATTTAACATGATCTAAGATATTATCACCAGCCCTGTCAAGCATGGAACAAAAGAAGAAAGTATTCAGATCTGAAGTCAGAAGAACTTAGTTCAAATCCTGACTTTCACCATCTAAATGAATTTGGACACATAATTTTATATTTGTAGTTTTTGTTTCTTCTGTGCAATTAAATTTGGATAAGATTATTTCCCAAGTATCTTCAGGCTCTCAAATCTATAAAAACAGAAGTTATACATGTATGAAACTACCTGCCATCTAGGGGAGAGGATGGGGGGGAAGGAGAGGAAACATTGAAAAATTACCCATGCATATGTTTTGTCAATAAAAAGCTATAATAAAAAAAGATTAACATAAAAAAACAGCAGTTATATGAAAAAAAGCAAGAGTATGTGAAATTTTAAAATAAATAAATAATTGAAAAGTACGGCTTAAGAGAAAGAATTATGCTATTAAAAGATGGCAAGTGATAAACAACATATTAAATAGCTTTGTTTCTAAATCCCATAGTTTAATGGAATGTCAAGGATAAAAGCTTTATTCATCAATTAGATACAAAGGCAATTTGGATACAGATAAACTATTCATTATCTGATTTTTTTTTTTTTTTTTTTTTTTTTTGCTCAGGTGTCAGAGTGAAGCATCTGCTTGGTAATGGGAAAAAAGGGAAAAGTTTGTTTTTCCTACAAAGTGTCAACTATTTTTAAAGTAATTGTATCAAGTAAAATGTCTTTTTTGAGGACACAATGAAGCAATTATGTTTAATTTTAGATGTTTTACTAACAGAATAAAAAGTAAACTAGGGGAGGAGAAATGTCACAGTGATTCTTATCTCCTGTTCCTTTATAACTGGTGGAAGGCAAACAAAGTATACTGAGAAGGGTGCTCTACTTGTAGTCATGGAACCTATTAAATCCTACCTTTATTCTTTTTTTTATTAAAGCCTTTTAATTTTCAAAAAGATATGCATGGATAATTTTTCAACATTAACTCTTGCAAAACCTTTTGTTCCAATTTTTACCCTCTTTGCTCCCAACCCCTCCCTTAGATAGCAGTAATTCAATATATGTTAAACATAGTAGAAAAAAATGTTAAATCGAACATGTACATAGATATTTACACAGTTACCTTGCTACAAAAGAAAAATCAAATCAAAAAGGAAATAAAATGAGAAAGAAAACAAAATGCAAGCAAACAACAAAAAGAGTAAAAATGCTATATTGTGATCCACCCTCAGTTCCCACAGACCTTTCTCTGAGTGTAAATGGCTCTCTTCAACATAAGATCATTTTAATTGGTCTGAATCATTTCACTGTTGAAAAGAGCCACATCCATCATAATTGATCATCATATAATCTTGTTGTTGTTGTGTACAACGATCTCCTGGTTCTGCTCATTCTTCTCAGCATCAGTTCATGCAAGTCTCTCCAGGCCTCTCTGAAATCATTCTCCTGATTGTTTCTTATAAAACAATAATATTCCATAATATTCATATACCATAATTCATTCAGCCATTCTCCAATTGATGGACATTCACTCAGTTTCCAGTTTCTTGTCACTACAAAAAGGGCCTCCACAAACTTTTTTTTTTTCATATATGGGTCCCTTTCCCTCTTTTAAGATCTCTCTGAGATATAGGCCCAGTAGAAACACTGCTGGATCAAAGGGTGTGCACAGAGTTGATAGCCCTTTGGGAATTGTTCCAAATTGCTCTCCAGAATGATTGGATCACTTCACAATTCCATCAACAATGTATTAGTGTCCCAGTTTTCCACACCCCTCCAACATTCATTATTGTCTCTTCCTTTCATCTTAACCAATCTGAAAGGTATCCTATCTTTATTCTTTATCTTCTATGTTACATATGTGATCAAATGTTCCTGAGTCTCAATGTCTCTGTCTGTGAAATAAGGGCAGGGAAGTAAATGTAGCTAAAGGAAGGAAAGACATATAGGAATCAAATCCTATGCAGAGTCAAATCAATGCAGAGTACCAATAGCCATTGCCCAATGGGTAAGTGGCCAAAGGATATGAACAATTATAAAACAAATCAAACTATTGTCAACCACATGAAAGACTGCTTTGATTCACAAATAATGAGAAAAGTGATTTTAAAATAAAAATTTTATAAATATATACTTCACCCTCAGAATATCAGCAAAAATATTAATAGTAAATGTTGGAGGGGTAGGAAGAAGATTTGGAACTCATTATTGATGGAGCTTTGAAATGACCCAAATATTCTGAAAAATAATTCACCATTATAGAAGATGTCATTAAATCTTTCATATTCTTTAACCCATCAATTCCATTACTAGACTCCAAGGAGGTCAAAGATAGCGGGAAAGCCTATAATATGCTAAAATAGTCATGGCAGCATTTTTTTTTTTTTTGGTGGGGAGAGATACTAGAAACAAAGCAGCTGCCCTTTGATCAACAAGGTACAGTATAGATTGTTATAGATAAATATATTGGAACAATATTATATAGTAAGAAACAACAACAAAACTTTCAGGAAAATAATTGCACAAAGTTATTTAGAGTAAATCAAGTCAAAAAAGATGTATGTATGTATGCATATATATGTATATACAGATATATGTTTAGATACATTGAGAAACATGTACACATGTATGCATACATACACATATGCATAGCCACATGAATGACTACAGTAATGAACCAAATGAATAACCAAATGCAGCAATTCTAATACCAAATTTGGGCTGTGGATAACTGTTTAGGAAACATTTTCAGTAATTTTGGGAAAGAGATAAGTGCTTAAGGATACAGAATACTGCTTTAAAAATTAGACAGGCAGTGTATCAATTGGGTTTTATTCTTTCTTTCTTTTTTTTTAGAAGCATTAAGTGAATAAGGATACGGATGGGGCTCTATATTTGTAATTCAATGACAAAAATAGTTAAAATATTATTTTAATTAAAAGATTGTAAGAAATAATCTCTAAGTTCAGCTTCATATCTTATCATATTGAATTGGTTGGTGGATTTTAATATCTGTTTTTTAAAATCCAATTGGGTATGATGAATTTACTTGGATGTCTATGAATCAGATGGCAAAGCTTAAACTTCTAGTGTGGCAGCGGCCATGTACCATTTCTCCTCAGTTCCTCCTTCTCTCCCCTGATTCCTCCACAAGAGATCCACATTTTAGGTTTTATTTTTCTTATTAAGTTTCTGTTTTCCCTGGAATCAGTTTTTTCCTTCTTTCTCAAGCCCTATACAAAGCCATCTTAGGAAAGATTTCATATTGAAATAGTGATCATGAAAGAGCTGGGTGAGGGATTTGGCTGGTGTCTTCTGCGCTGTGGGAAGTAGCCTCAGTGGAAAAAATAAATCTGGTTAGGTTAGTATACTTTTCTACCTAGCCACTGATGGGGGGGAGGGAAAAAAAAACTCTGAATGGGTGAAGAGGTGCTCTTTGATACATTCATTAGTGTGACGCTGGTCCCAACTACCACATTCCATTCCCTGTCTTATGTTTACAAGGCCTGTCATATCACTAAGAACTGATGATTAGAAATTCAAAGTGACACAAAGTTGTTCGGGTGGTCAGTACGGGATTTCTATGGAATTGTACCCACTAGGGAAAGAGTTGCAGTAAATTTTTATCCCTGGTATACCTACAATAAAATTTGCATCACTTTCTAAGCATAAGTTTCTTCTATAGTTACTTTCTGCATTTCTCAAACTGAACCTGAGAACTGATGGGTTTACCATCAGGCTAATGCAAGACACAGTGGAGAATTTCCTAGACTCTTAATTTAAGGGGGGAATGACATATACATTATTGAATATTTCATCCACTGGGACAAGTACTTGGCTCTTCTCTGCAGAACGTTTTCCTGGTGTGTTGCCCAGTTCCACACGGAAACACACAAGTTTTCTCTTTATTCCTCACTGAAATAATTCCTTCCACAAAGATTGATTGAATGTCTGCTGGCATATAGCATGGTATGAATTCTAGTATAATATGGTAGGAATATAACAGAATGAGAAAATAGCTTTGTCAATAAAAAGCTTTTAGCTAGGGAAACAAAACTTTGCTATTTCAATCAGTTAAGTAATAATTTAATCTATGAATATTTATTAAGCACCTTTTGTCCTCCAGATGTGGTGCTAAGTATCCCAGATTCCTAAGGAAGTCAGAAAAGAAGAGGGAGATAACATGAAAACAAATAAATACCAAGCAAGCTTTGGAGAGGATAAATAGGAAACAATTAACTGAAGGAAGGCAATGGGATTGTGAGGTTGGAGAAGGTTTGATGTGAAAGATTGGATTTTAGTTGAAATTTAAAGGAAGCCAGAGAAGACAGCAGGCAGAGATGAGAAGGAGGAGATTGTCAAACGTGGGGTATAAACCAGAGAAAATGTCCAGATCTGAGAATCACAGGTGTAGCTCAATGAATAATTAGGAATCCAATGTCACTAGGTTGAAGAGCTTGTAATAGGGAATAGAGTAGAAGAATGGAAATTGAGTGGGAGGGGGTAGATTATGAAGGACTTTGAATGTCACAAATACCATTTTATATTTGATCTTGGAGGTGATAGGAAACCACAAGAATTTATTGATTAGGAGAAGAGAATGGTTGAACCCATGCTTTAGAAAAATTACTTTGGTGATTGAGTGAAGCATAGTTTGCAGTGGAGGATTACTTGAGTCAGTCAGACACACCAGCTGACTGTTTCAATTATTTACACATGAAGTAATGAGGGCTTGCACTAGAATGATGGCAGTGACAAAGGAGAGAAGGGAGCAAATACAAGAAATATTGCAGAGGTGAAATTGGCAGGCTTGTCACCATCTTGAATGTGAAATACTGAGAATTAATGAGGAGTAGAGAATAGCTTCTAGGTTGCAATCCTTGGAAGTGAAAGGGTGGTGTATTACTGTACAGCAAAGGTAAATGAATGGGGAGGGTCTAAGGGAAAAGATAATGAATACTGTTTGGGAGATATCCACTGGACATCCAGATCCAGATGTCTTTTAAGGCAGTTGGAGATGCAAGACTGGAAGTAAATAGAAAAGTTGAAGCAGAATAGGTGGATTTTAAAGTATTATCAGTATAGAGACAATAATTAAATTCATCAGATATGCTAAAATCACCAATTGAAGTATTATAGAAGAAGAGAAAAAGCTGAGGAGCAATCGTTGAGGGACGTTTGTGATTAGAGGGCACAATCTATAGGAAGATACAGCAAACGATATATAGAAGGAGTATTCCAGAAGAGAGAAAATTAAAGTGTTGGCTCCCAAACCTCCCCCAAAAAGAGGAGTATCAAGGAGGAGAGAGTGCTCAACTTTGTCAAAGTGAGGTCAAGGAGTAAAAAGGAAAAAAGTCTATTGAATTTGGCAACTAAGAAATTATTGGTAATTTAGAGAAAAGTTTAAGTAGAAGGCTAAGGTTAAAAGCTGGATTGTAAGGAATTAAGAAGTTAGGAGAGGGGAGGAGGAGAAAGGGGAAAAATGGATGGAGAGGATGAGAAAGAGAGAGAGAAAGAAAGAGGAAAACAGAGGATCACCTTGTAAATGAACTTTTTGAATTTAGCTACAGAGGGCATCAGAGAAATAGGATTATAGTTGGCAGAGGTAATGGAAAAATAAAATGAGGATTTTTCAGGGTAGGAGAGACGGGCATCTTTGTAGTTGGTATCTATTGCAAGAATGGAATGGAATGGTATTTCTCAAATATGTAGATGGGTTAGTCTTTTAGAGTAAGATCACCTCATCATGAGAGAGAAGTTGAGGAAGAGGGTAAAAGAGGAAGCACATACAAGTATCCTTTTTTTTTTTTTCCTGTAAAGTAGAAGGCAAGAATCTCAACTGAGAGAATGGAAGAAGAGGAAGTCATGGGAGGTTTGAGGAATGAAAAGATTTAGAAGAGCCTCTATAAGAGTGGGATACTGAATTGAAAAGACAGATATAATGTGATCACCTTGCAACAGTGAGAACCAAATTGATTCATGCAATTTCACTGCTTCTCATCACCAAATTGTTTTTTGTTGTTGTTGTTTGTTTGTTTGTTTGTTTGGGGGGGTATGCAAATGACAACCTTGTCTTACTTTCTCATTCTGGCCTCTTTCAGAATATGTCCTCCTATAATTTATCTATTGACCATGTACTCAGATCCAGAAGTCTCTCTCTGGTTCTTTCAATGTTTGCAGATCCTGGTATGGCCCTCAGTCTTTCAATAAGACCAGTCTCCTTCCCTTTTTCAATCATGTACATTTTTGAAGACACATGTCTTTCCATTTGAATGAAATTGCTTTTTATTGGAAATATGATACATCTTACTTACACATATGTTATTTCAGACATTATCTGGAAAATATTATATCTTCCTATAATTGGTTTATCCTATGTGGATTTCTAATTAGATCTTTGGATTTTACTAAGAATTTTCTATAATGTTTCAGGGTGAGATCACTCTTCTATATAGACTTTTCTTGGAACATTTTTGGAAATGCTAATGAACATTTTTGTGAGCAATTGTTACATTGTTTTGTGTTGTACTTGATATCAAATACTGTTGAATGGATTTATCATTCTGCTCACATCTACTAAGGGCTCCTTAATATATATACAGCAAAGTCCCAGTTATATATGTGTATGACAAATATCATTAAGGATTCCATGCATTCAAAATTAAACTAGTGGAAATCATCTCCCTCGTTTTGTGGTCCTCTTTGAGAATGAGGGATAAATAACAACTTTTGGGAGTAGAAGTAGAAGCTACCCACTGGGGACCCAACTTGAATTGGCCAAATGGGCAGCCCAGCTATTTTCTTTTCTTTTTTTTTCTTCTTTCTTCTGTTCCTTCTTTTCCTTTCCCTCTGTCCATATAAAGTATTATACCCTTACCTGAAAGTATTCTTTCCAAAGGAAGACAGATTTTGATTGCTAAAATGTCTTGGATTTTATAGGTTAGGACCATGCCTTAAACTCAAATCACTCTAGTTCTCACTGATTGATCAACAAAAAGTCCCCAGCCAAGCACCACTTACTCATTGTTTGGATCCTGATTGGCTTAGAGTAAATGTAAAAAGCAATTGCTGCTGTTTTGGCCAAAAATCCTGAAGGTCTTTCCCTCTGAGTAATTTTTGTGACTAGGTAAAAGAGGCTAACCTTTTATTTCTTACCCTAGCTTTACTTACTGATTAAGATTTACTTACTGATTAAAAGAATATAAAGGAATCCTAAGAACCAAAAAGTTTAAGAAATGTTGTTTTAAACCAGTGTTCTCTTTCATTGCCATATCTCCATAAATGAAAAAGATATTAGGTTCACAACTGACAAGGTTTGATGCCATCTAAACAAACTTTCTCATTTTATACATTCTCATTGCTTCAGTAAAACTGAAGCTTGTTAAAGACCTTCCTTATTTAAAAAAAAAATGGCCTTTACCAAGATCTAGTCATCCTGAACTACATTTTGCCATTGTATTCAGATGGTTTTAGAAGAGAAAGTGGAAAGTGACAGGGATAATTTTACACAGCCCTCTTTCACTTAAATCTAATTCACTTGTATGTCATGAAATCACTTCTCTGATGTCATAGCCCTCTTTGTAAATAAAGAACAACAGTGGAAGATAATTTTGTAAAATATTATTCCAATCCAATGGAAATATGACATGTAAATATGAATAATGAGATCACCTTAGGGGGATTCATTTTTCACTAAATTAATCATTTCTGTATCTTCTTGAAGAGAGGTTTTGAAATTGGTTTTCAATTCTTGATCTTTGATCTAAATCTTGTTTTATCCATACTATAAGTTTATAAGCAATAAGCAATAAATGTAAACTATACCTCATACTGTGATTATAATGATGCATTTCATTTTAGAAAATATTTTAATACTACTTTTTTCCCTTTTAACATTTAGTATAACTTCTTTCTGAATGAAGATCATTCATATATCCTATAAAGATGTGAAAAGAGGCTCATAGATTGGTATTTGATAATGTCATCTGAGTCAGTTTATGTTGTATAACAATTCCATTTTGATTATTTTTTTCTTTTTAACTCTTCCTCCTTTTAATATGTTAAAAATTCATTTCTGTTGGTCACTGAAATTCTGTTATATTTTACCAAGTTTCCTCTCATAAATATTAGATTACATTAAGCTACTTTTCCTGAATTTTTCTTCTTAAAATTTCTTTACATAGAACCTTGAACACTAAAGTAAGAGCATCCATATACAGTGTTTCCATCATCACCAACATTGAAAATAGAGAATTACAATGCTAGCAAATGTATTTCTTATCTTTCCTTCCATATTATTTAAACACCCTAAATTATTCAATATAAAATATTATATAATAATGATATAATTCATAAAATATCATTCTATATATTTATATATTTATATGTTACCTTTGCATTTCATAATATTTACATTTTATAATAGTTGCCATTTTATTTTAATTACTATTTAGCATTTAATTACTATTTTACCCACAATAATATTACCATATAATTATGTACTATGCATGAATGGTTCTCAAAGTGTTATCCAGAAAATCCTTGGAGTCTTTGAAAACCCTTTCAGGAAATCTATGCTCAAATGTTTTAATTTCTAATAAGATAAATAATAATAGATATAATGCAAAAAAAGAAGGTCATTGATGATCCTCAATTATTTTAAGAATATAAAGGGATCCTAAGAACCAAAAAGTTTAAGAAATGTTGTTTTAAACCAGTGTTCTCTTTCATTGCCATATCTCCATAAATGAAAAAGATATTAGGTTCACAACTGACAAGGTTTGATGCCATCTAAACAAACTTTCTCATTTTATACATATGGAAAGAGAGGGTCAGCAAAACTAACTGACTTACCCATAGTCACACAGCTTACTCATTTCCAAAAGAATATTTCAACTCAGGTCTTCCTGATCCCCATCTCATTTCCAATATTAGTTATATGATGCTGCTATTCTTTTAGAAGAAGAATGTGTTTGCTGACTGGTCATTTCTTGAATTATTTTAGACTCCTTGTGGCTACAATTAATATTGTGGTGAAATACCTTTTCACATCTTTAGAAGACACGAGAATGATTCTCATAAAAATAGAAGTTGTCCTAAAGGATAAAAGAAATAAAAATCATTTAAAATATTTTCTAAAATGAAATGTATCTTCATAGTGATCTTCAGTTAGCATCTTTATCTTTGCTCACTTCCCATTTTTTTCAGAATCGATCAAATAGGTCAAGTTGAAACATATTTAATTACAGTGTATTATCCTTATGTTTTTAATTTAGTGTTTCATTTTGACCTCTGCCACAAAGAATATCTGCAGTTAAACCGAAGTTGCTGTGGCAGTGAGACCTTCCAGCTGGATATAATGCCCTCACCAGAGAAAACATTAGACAGGAAAGACAGCTGAGAAATCTGTGTCTGTGTGTAGAGACAGATAAGAAGTCAGTAAATTAGTTCCTCTGTGTCTTTAGGGGGAAAAAGTTTAAAAAGCAGAGATATTTTCTTATGGAAAGGCCCTAAATTGTTCTTGCAGAAATGAGTTTCCATGGTTTCAGTTTTGTATTTTTATAGACAGATATTCAGTTTTTTTTCTTTCTTTATATATTTCAAATATTTATTTATATGTACATATATAGATAGCTACATACACATGACACACACCCACACCCATACAAATTCATATGTATATGTATATATATATTATATATATATATATATATATATATATATATATAATATATATATACATTCATACCTACACACAGATCCACACACATAAAAATCTCTATAAATGCATGCATAGAACATGCATATATATCTATATATACATATACTCCGATACATATATATATGCACATATATTTATTCACATGTAAACATGCATCTAAAATAGTATAGTATGGGTGGTATATAATATAAATTTCTCTCTTGAATTACTCTTTAAGTTTTACTCTAAGATCAATGATTTCTAGCCATATTTTTTTTCTTCTAATAAATTCTACTCCTGATCTTTGTTGCAACATTTATGTATTTTCTTCTTTCCTTTCCCTGGCACCTCTTCTCCCTTAACTATGCTCTTTAACTTGCCTTGCTATTACTAAATTTTCCCCACACTTGGATCCTTCTCTTGTCTTTCTCTCCCATCCTTTGCTTCTCCCTCTGCCCATCACTCCCTCCCTATTTCTTTATAGATATTGGAGGATGATATATCCTGCATGGTATATATGTAGTGATGCCTGTTTAACCCATAGTTTTCAGAACTATGAGCCCTCCTCTCTCCTTTGTTGCCTCTGTGCCTATTTTTTCTTTTCCTTCATTTTTATAACATTATTATTATTATTTATCTTATTTTATTTACTATTATAATTATATATTTTTTAGCTTTTCTTAAACAGTTCTGCTTTTTAGACTCAGATCATATTCAACTCTGCCCCAATCTTTCTTTTAAGTTATTCAATTTATGATGTCAGTCTTAAACATATGTATACATTTCCATGTTTTAAAAAAGCATAAACAAATGTAAAAATAAGCAATTTGTCCATGTTAAGTTTTTTTGAAATTAATCTTTGACATTGGCTCATGTATGTTAAATTTTCATTTAATTTGGGTTTGATTGAAAGTCCTGAAAATCTGCAAGTTTGTTGAATGTCCTTTTTTCTTCATTCAATATCATGCATAATTTTGCATTATAATATTTTTGGCCAAAGGCCTAATTCTTTTGATGGCTAGTATACATGTGGTCTATTATTGTGGCTGCTGCTGAGTCCTGCACGATTCTAATTTCAGCTTCAGTGTATTTGAATTGCTTGGGTTTTTTTGGTTTATTTGTATGTTTCTTGGCAAATTTTCTCTTTGAGGGATTTCAAAATTTGGCAATAATATTTCTATGTGTTTTCCACAAAGGATCTCATTGAAGTAGTGATTGGTGGATTTTTTTTTTTTTAATTTCTACTTTCCCCTCATGTTCTATCACACAGGGAAAATTTTCTTGGATTATTTCTTGCATTATTGTATCAAGATTCTTTTTTCAGTCACAATTTTCCAGTAATCCAACTATTCTTATATTTTCTCTTCTTGATGTGTTCTTCAGATCTGTTGTTTTTCTTATAGAATGTTTCATATTCTGTTCTGTTTTTTCATTCTGCATATGCTATTTTAGTTACTTCTTGATATTTTATAGCTTCACTGGCTTTCCCTTGCCCAATTCTAATTTTTAATGAGTTATTTTCATCTTTAATCATCTGTATCTCTTTTTTCTAGTTCGTTAATGATTTTTTTCATAATCTTCTTGCTTTTCTTCGATTTTTTTTTTTTTTTTAGTTTTTCCTCAATGTCTCTCATTTTTTTTTAAAATTAATTCTGGTTTTGAGTTTTATAAATTCTCTCTGGGCAGGAAGCATTTAATATTACTCTTTGGGGTAGAAGAAGCTTTTTTTTACTTCAGTGTTTTCCTCTGAAGCTGAACCCCAGTTTTCCCCATTCCCAAAGTAAGTTTCTATAGTGGGGTTCATTCTTTTTTGCCAGTTCATTTTTTTCATTTAATGAGAAATATTAATGTAAATACCCCCAATAGTGGGGTAGGGTGATATCTTTAGCTTCATTCAGCTCCCCCTCTGATCTGGAATCCCAAACCAAGACTGTCACCTTTCTGCAAGAGCCCACAGTCAGCAAGGTCTCTGTTCCCCTTCTTCTGAATTCACTGGATGTGCTGGTTCCTTCTCTCCCAGGGCGGTGTTTCAGCAGGATAGCTGGGCCTGACATTCTTAATCAATGTTCC
Organism: Antechinus flavipes; assembly: GCF_016432865.1. Taxonomy (NCBI): domain Eukaryota; kingdom Metazoa; phylum Chordata; class Mammalia; order Dasyuromorphia; family Dasyuridae; genus Antechinus; species Antechinus flavipes. The sequence continues at coordinate 5,291,322 of NC_067400.1, read as the reverse complement.
CTCAGTTTTCCTATACTCAGAGCCCCCAAACAGTCTGGGAGGTGGAAATCTCTGTGGTTCCTGCTGAGGCTCCAGCCAAATCCACCTTTCCCCAAGAGACCCTACTTGGTGTTTATTTAGAGCTAGCCTAGAAGCATTTGAACTTTACATTGGTTAATCAGGAGCTGAAGTCTTTCTTCAGATCTTCTTGGATTGTGCAAGGAGGACCCCAATTCTGTCCCAAGTTTTATTTGCTTTTCATCCTGAAATATAAATTTGTTCTGTTTGTGGGGGAAATCTGGAGAGTTTGAAATTTACTGACCTATGCTTCTATCTTCCCAGAATCTGTTTCCCCTCACTAATATTCAGTCTTATAGGGAGAAAAAAAAAGGTTAGGAAAAGTTGACATATATGAAGACCCCTGGGTAGACCTCACAGTTGCCATGAAATATCCAAGTTATAATGCAAAGTCAAAATATGTGCATACACAGATAGATATGTGCATACATAACTGTCTATTATGTCTTACACATATATGCATATAAGTGGTGTATATTCACATACATGTACTTATATATATATATATGTGAGTTTTGACAAAAGTTCAATTTTTATTGAAAATCAATTACATATTTTTTCAAGGCATTTTTTTACAGAAAAAAAAAACTAACAACTTTCCTTGTGTGTTTATATGTTTATAAGCAAACTACCCCACTGATCAGAGAGGGATGTGAAGCTCACACAGTTCTACTTTTAAGTGGAGCCAGATGTTAAGACTATATGTATGACTAAATTTTATGTTAGAAATCCAAAAGCAAACCACCTCTGAATGTTATAATCTCTGTGAAAGCAGTGGAATATGTGTTTCCAGGCTTCTTGTTGGTCTGAAAGCTCTGAATGAAACTAGGCCACTTAGATATTAGATTTGAAGCCAACAGTTTGCAATAGATTATTGTCATTAAGTACTTTGAATGAGTAACAACTCTCATTTCCATTACATTTTATGGTTTGCAAAGCTTAAACACATATTTTCTGGTTTCCTTTCCAATTGTAATGAATGTTGTGTCACAAAAGCATGGACAGGAGCAGCATCCTGGAATACCTGGGAAAGTCTCCCATCTCTATATCCAATGTTCAATACTCATTCCTTTCTTAGTGGCCCAGATCCAGTGTTGCATTTTTAATAATGCTTTCTTTGAATCCCTCAGATTAAAATGATTATTTTTTTTCTAGAAGTTTTCATATCACTTTACTTAGACTCATTCTATGGATTTATATTTGCTTTGGAAGTTACTTATTTATCTGTCTTCTCCTGTGTACAATATCATAAGCTTCTTGTTAGTAGAGAATGTGTCTTATTTAACTTCAAATTTCCAAACTCCATCACAGTACTTTGCATGGACCAGGTTTATTAAATAATTATTGATTTCTTTTGAATGAAATAGCAAGATATTCATGGTGGATTTATGAAATGGGCTCTCAGGCATCTGAAAAATAAGGCATTACAAATAGTTTATTTCCTCTCATAAATGGCCTAAGGTCCTTGCCATTTAAGACAGGGAGTGTGAACATAAAAGCAGTGTCCAGATACCAGTAAATGTGTCAGCAATCTTGCTCATTTCCCAGATACCATGCTGGAGCATATTCAGGAAGTCAATGAGTTTCCAAAACTTCCCGTGAAATGACATAAATAACGCCATAGAAATTGGTTTGTTTCCTCATTATCCCAGAGGGTGATTGAATATACCTTCAAATCCCTTTGTAAAACTTGTAGATGAGGAGTTTTACAGGAACCATAAAGGAGTCTATGCCTGGAGGGTACAAGCAGTTCTGAAAACTAACAATAGTACCCTCAATAATCAGGCGAAGAGGTGGCCCTACAGAGAGATTCCAGGCTGGAAGTGGGGAGCAAAATTGAGAATAATGGATGTTCTTCCAAAGATTTGTGAAAGAGAACAATTCATCAGCATAGGCAACTTATGCCTCTCCCTCTAAATCACTAATTTTACTATTTCTCTCCTATGGATGTTGTGATGTTTATAATTTTCATTATCATCATTCACAAACAATAATAATAAATGATATTTCTATAATTCAGTAAAGTTTGCAAAGTATTTCAATGTGTTATTTTCTTGGAATCTCATATTCACAATGTGAATTTGATAAGTGATATATTGAAAGTATTAATATCTCTTTTTCACAAATAAGAAAAATGAGGCAGAGTAAACACATTTCCCAAGATTATGCTAAGTTCAGATTTGAAATCCAAAATTATTTACTCTAACATTTACTCACTAGTCAATACTGCTTCTTCACTATTTAGTGGTGCCATATAAATGATCTTCCTCTTAAGCACTTAAGGCAACAAAATAAGTCTCCTAATTACTATTATGTTCATAATACATATATACATATACACACACACACACACACACACACATATATATATACCTTGAACTAAACCTTGCAGTAAATTAAAGATTCTAAATTCATAAGCCAGGTAAGAAAAATAATATGTTCATAGGCAAGAAATAAAAGATGAGTGTTGATAGGATGTCATGCAAGAGGAATTTTAGTACTACAACAATGTGATCTGTTACAGAAACAATTTGCAAAAGCCCACCTATGCTCTTCTTACATTCTCATCAAAGATGTTCTGGTACATGAAACAGTATCATCAATAAGCACTTTTTTGTTAAATAAAATAGCTAGCAATTCTATAGCACTCTAAATTTTGTGAAGCACTTCACATATATTATCTCATTTGACCCTCACAACAATTTTGTAAAGCTGGCACTATTATTATTCCCATTTTGTAGATGAGACTAACATCATTTATGGGATTTCTCAGGATCACATAACAAAATAAGTGCATGAGGTAAGATTTTAACTCAGGTCTTCTTTATTATGAGTCTATCAGTTTATTCACTCAGCCCACTTAACTATAATGAAAAGAAAACCTATGGGTTACTAGATACTGACAACCTCTTGATTACTTTTTTTTTGAGTAGTAGCATCATCCATTAATATCCCTCCTTCTTTTCACGGTATCTCCAAATCATAAAATTATAAAATGTTAGATTGAGGAATCTCAGCAGTCATCTCATTTAATTTATATACCAATAGTATCTCCACTATAATATGCTTGACAAACAGTCCTAAGGCACATCCTTGAAGACTTCTTTTTAAGGGAACCTCACCCCTGTCCCCAAGGCAACCTAATGCATGTTGAATAGCTCAAGGTAGATTTTTAATTTGAATGAACCAAAATCTTTCTATTTACAACTTCTACCTATTGCTATTAGTGCTTTTCTCTGGACCAAACAGATTAAGTTTAACGCCTCTTCCATGTGGCAGTCTTTCAAGGTACCCCTCCCTGAGATATCTTGAAATAAGATCTCTTATGAATGCTTTCAAGATGGTGTCATGTCTAGCATGGATTTTTGCTCTGTGTATTCACTCAATTCCAGCTGCTCTGCCCAGGTCAACTTTTTAAGAGCCATTTTTACTTCTTAAATAGCACATTGGGGATGAAAGTATCAAGGTCCAAACGTGGTGGTTCTAATAGTCATTTAGAAGAACATGGATAATTAAAGAAATATCATCTTAACTGTTCCATTTTCCATCTATTTGTTTTCCTTCCAGATCCATCTATTTGTCTCTTGGGATGGTGTGGTTAAGTTAGCTCTCATGCCAAGCTTTCTGTGGATTTATTTTCATATCCACTGATTTTTGTTGTTTTATGAGGTGATAGGACTTGTAATCTCCTCTGTAGTATTTAACAAATGGGTTTGTATTCTCAATGAATGTTGTCTTTGGCTGCCATGACTCTCTGCTTGGCAAGCAAATCATTTGCTGGCTAACATGATTGCTGGTTTTTTTTTTGTCTTTTTAGTTTTAATAAATTGTTAAACTTTTTCAAGAATTGATGATAATTAAGATCATTTTTTTTAAAAAAATCTTTTCCATTTTCTATTTTTTAAATGATCTGTTGTAATCTTGTGATACTCTCAGCTTTATCCTTTTCTTCCATCTTGGTAATTGTGAATCTTTGTTTTGACCTCTAAATATGACTGTACCCAGAAAATTGATTTGTATGTGAGTCTTATACCTACAATTTGTCTATTTCTATTAAGAACATAAATTTGGGGTGTTTTGTAAAGTGATACCTAAGGAAGAAAGCATTCACAATATCTAGTAATGACTGTTCAGCATACTAATAGTATTTGGTCTCTTCAGTTTCTTGACCCTATATTACATTTTTCACCACCATGTTAGCTATTCTGCTGTGCTATCTCTCAACTGATGTTACCAATGTCCAAAGTATTGTTGATTCAGTTTGGGGCATTTTAAGTTCTTAGAAATTCACTTTTTTTTATCTTCTATGCGAATTTGGGGGGAGATGTTAATTTTCTCCATGGTACTCTTTTTATGTATGTTCATTATGTACTCTGCAAAGCAGGATGGTATGGTTTACATGAAATTGTTTTTCTTGATAACTTAAAAGGCACAGTGAAAGCAACTCCCTAGGACTTTTGTTTGCTTTTCCAATAGATTTTATTAATTGCTCTTCAATTTATATGAAATGTTATTTCTTCTATGTCTTCTCTTTGTCCAAAGAGGATCAATAGTGATATGGTTGAATTGTTTCAATAACCCATGTTAATTTACTAACTTGCTCATTTTTCAATGGGTCACAAAGAATTCAATTTCTAGTAGTCAACCTGCTGGCACCATGATTCTTAGTACTCAGTTGATTAAACTTTGTTAATTAGGCCTGCCTGTCACGGGCCCTATTCCCAAGATCTTTCTCCCTTGGAAAAAGATTCTAGAGCTTAAGTTTTGCTACAGCAGCCTTTAAATACCCAGCGTCATCCCCTTGCCAAAATAAGGAATCGGAATGAAATCTTGTAGTCAAGAATGTTATAATAGGGGAATAATATTTTGAATTATATCATATATTTAAATGGAACTCTTTGGTTTCCAAGATATGTCTATAGAATTATAATCTATAGACATATATAAGGTAGGATTACTTTATGATGTATTGTAAGCTTTTACTTTCTTTGTTTGACAAATAAAGTGACTCCTTAAAAATTAGTTATTCAATCGAGGTGAGAAAGCTAATGAGTAAAAGTTCTTAGAAAATAATTTCAATCTCTAATCATTAATTCATTCATTTTGCATACTTTTTCTTTAGCTACCTTTCTAATGCACCAAAAATGAGGGCACTTTAGTTGTCAGACAGTGGCTTTGAGACTATTCCCTACATTGTGCAGACACAGGAATTTCAATAATTATTCCTAAAATATAAGTTTCCAAAATGAATCTATCAAGGGGAGCCTTGAAAAATGATAAAATATAAAATGTAGAAGCTCAGAATTGGATGAGAACTTTGGGATAATTTAGCCCAATATGTATCTGTATATTAATGCCCTCTATAGCAAATCTAACAAGTGATAAGCCAAGCTCTGGTTGAAGATTTGCAGTGGGGGGAGGATCCTTTTCCAAAAGAATACCATTGCAGTTTTAGATAGCTATATATTGCAGGAAACTTTTATGTCCTTCTATCAAGCCTAAACCTAAATTTCCTTTTTGGAATCACTATGACTATGAGAATTTCACTTCACCCTTGAACCTCAATTTCTGAGAGGGGAGTGAATTAGATAATCTCTGTGTTGTCCTTTCCCTGAAAGTCTATGATCTTAAGTTTAATGCTATTTATCAAATTTATTCATGACAGATAATTGAATGGAGACTACTCTCGTGTTTATTAATGACATTGAGTAAGATCGGAGGACTAGTAGGTTACTGAATTAATATTCTCAATATCATGGTGATTCAGACATCATATAATAATAATGAGGACAGGGACACAAACAAGGTTGACATGGAAGTGAGAGAGAACATTTTGATTTAATTTTGAACTCATTTGAGTGAACAGAATCACTTCAGGGTCAGGGAGAATCAACAAGGATTAAGAGAACATTTTAAGTAGCTATTATGTTTCTAACTATGACAGGCATAAAGCATATCATTAAGGAAATATGTGAAGAGAAGAGGTTGGGTGCTCATGATTCCATCTAACTTGAATGTTTCACTCATGTCTAAAGAATTTAAAAAGACCAAGAGGAAAACTTGTAGTGTGTTGATTACTTCCTTGATATTTGATTGATGGAAAGAGCTGAGCAATAAAGAGGTGGGAAAAATGATGGAAATAGAACTTCTGACAAAAGCATCATGGAGATGGTTAATCATTGAAAGTCTGCCAAAAAGAGAAGTACATAGCAGCTATTAAAGAATAACAAACTCAAAAGAAAATGGTTTCTTCATACTATGGTTGCTCTGTTTAATGCGTAAGATACTGAATACTAGAAATTCCTTTATCATAGTTGTTCAGTAGTTAGGATTTTCCAAGCTTGCTTTAGCTTATTCTCATTTTATCCCGTGTATTAGAAGCCAACTTAGTATTTAGGGAAAATCTTCACTCTTTCCTTCTACCCTCAAGGGGTAATGATTTCAGCTCACATGGATTATAAAATATATTTAAGTTTAAAAACAGAAAAACATCATTTTAGCAATTACAGAAAAGTCCTTCTTATTCTCCAGTTAGCAAGTATTTAAGCCTCAATTTTTTCTTGGAATAATACATCATACCTAGTTGGACTGATTTGTCAACTTATGGTGATAGGTCACTAAGAGCTATTGGAACATGTCAAACTCTGAAAGTGTCTTTGTGAGGAAACACGATTAATTTTTATGCTTTCACAGGAGTGATCTCTTTTCCTACTGTCAGAGAATTTCTAAATACATTTCCAATGCCCTATATCATAAGCGTGTGTATTTAGGGGACTTTTTTTCAGTGGTCAGAGTTGTGGATGGAGGAGTTAATTGTGGGCAACTGTTTCTGGAGCTGACTTACTTGCAAGCACAGTGAAATCTTCTGACATTGGACCAACTTGTAAAAATAACTTGGACCTTTTAAACAGGTCTGTATAATAATTTATAGACATGAGATTAAAAACCCATAGAACTCTTCAGAAATGTATTTAGGTAAGGTCTATTTCCAGGAAAATCACATCATGTATGTCTGAGAGTTAAAACGGTGTGTGAAACTCTCCAAGCAATAGCTTACTGACTTGAAGTCTGGAACTCACCATAAAACTTATGTCTCCTTAACATATGCTTCAGTACTTCAAACATTCAAGATTTTGTTGTGCTGGCTCTTCTTCTGCCAAAGGACATCACAAACCTCCTATGTCTTTGGAGGCAGTCTTGATAAGTTGATCTAGTTAACAAATCATAACCAAGATGGTAATGAACTTATCACAAATAAGCTAGTTGTTGTTCAAATTATTTATTGCTAGGAACAAAGAACGTACTAGGTCACCATAAGTATCTGAAGGACTGTCAGACAAAAGTAGGTTTAGATTTGTTCTGTTTGACTCTAGAGGTCAAACTAATAGTGATAATGTTTACTCTAACAAAGATATAATTTTAAATTTGAGGGAAGGAAAATATTTTAGACAATGAAAGCTATTGAAAATAATATGGGCTGACACTGGAGGTAATGGAATTTTTCCAGGTCCCCTGGAAGTCTTCCAGCACCATATTTGTGATCATTTGAAAAGCCTGCCAGAGGGATTCTTGTTCAGGTATTGGTTAATTTAGTTGGTCTTTAAGACCCCTTACCACTCTGAGCTTCTGGAATTTTATTTAGGCTCTCCTGCTCGGGAGACAGCAAGAAGGCTTGCATCCTATTAGTATAGTATAACTATTGAGAACTCTCAATGTAAGAGAAAGGGAGAGAGAGAGAGACAGAGAGAGAAAAAGAGAGAAGAAGGGTACAGTTGAATTTGTAAAACAAGAAAAGAATATTACTTTTCCATAAGTTTTCGAACATTAACAAATCTTGTTAGATGCTTAAAAAAGTACCAATACAAAAATAATTTCATGTTTTAGCCTATTATTGCATAATATTTAGAAAAGACTCTGGCATTCAAAAATGTTGAGAGATAATTTCTAGATAATTTAGTCATATTATTTTAATAAAAAGAGTCAGTAGTACTCTTAAATGCTAAAGTCAGAACTAATATGCCCCTGGAAGAGGGAGGCTAGTGCAGGTGGCAATTAACTTTACTTGGTTAGTTAACAACCACTGAGAAGTGGACTTTGCAAAGAGAAGTGAGTTCACTCCAGTGGTGGGTTAAGAATATCATGTCATCCCTGACCAAGGCAAATATCTCTATCTAGAATAAACCCAGCCTTGGGCAATCTCTATAAAGAATCTATACCTCCACATATACATAAACTTAAGTTTGGGCTCATTGAGTGGAGTAGCAATACCCAACATGAGGAGAATATTAATACCATCTTTCATCACCCTATCTTTGAGAAACTAGACAAGAACAGGTGGGAAAATATTTAGGTCTCCTCATTTTTAATAATTGGATATTAATATGAGAGAGAAATAATCATTTTTTTCCTCAGACTGATGTTCATTTCTTGCAGGCAAGGATAAAGCAACACAATCTTTAAGAAGGAATCATCTTCAATTTTAGATAAGCACTTAAAGACCTGGCTCAGTATAATTCCAAGGAGTTAACAAATCATTTAATTCATTAAACATCATTCATCTTATCTCTAAATATTTTTTGGAGGATGCCCAAGTTTAAGTTAGTATTTTTAAATAAATTAAGAAGAAAATAATTCATTGTCCTGGAAGGAGATGTTAATCTGTAGCTAATTAAGCATCTCCATATTTACAAATGTAAGATTTTCTTATTTTCTTCTTTATAAATGCAAGGAATGTAATGTGGTGACAAGATCTCTGGACTTGGAGGACTCAGATACATAATTTCTGATAATCACATAGGCACATGACCATGGATCCAGCCATTTCTTGGTAAACATCTGGCATTCTACCTAAGCTACCAACCTAGTATTCTCAGCTGAGTCACAGGTATATATGTGAAATAGTCAAAGCATTTTTAAATTACTATGCATCAAGCATTATTGTAAGTGCTGACAATATAAGTAAAAAATACAGTTTCTATCCTCAAGAGACTTATATTCCAATGAGGGAAAACATACAAAAAGAAGTTAAAAAGCAAGGGGTGGGGAAAAGATATCAAGTGGGGATTAGGAAGAGTCTGGGAACTTCCTTAAGTGTTGATCCTGGGAAGAAACTAACCATTTAAAAGAGGAGGACAGAGGCATCTCCAAAATTAGAAGGTATCTGGAATGGAGGCAAAAATATTCTGGAAACTCAGTACTTCAGTGTGCTTTCTAAAGCCCCAAATTGGGGTGCCAAAATATATTATCTGGACTAGCTCTTTGGAGGGTCTCGGGACCAGCCTTGGTCTTGGGGGAGGAGTGACTTCTCAGGAAGAGTGAAACCATCAAAGGGAGGTAGGGAGCCAAACCAGACATTGTCAGCAGGTTCCCTCTGGGCTGAAGGGCTGTCTTTTACCTTACCGAGAGTTCCCCAATTATCTGCAGCCCTCTACACAGTATCACTGGGAAAGAAATTTAGTAGAACTTACTTAAAAGACTTCAGCATGTCCATTAATCACAATGTGAGGTCAAATCTACAGACATACTTCCTCCCTACCTGTTTTGTTTGTAAAACAAACAAATAAACAAAAAACCCTAATACTTTTCACATCTGATTTAAAGAGAGAGCACTAGGTAGATTCAGAATTATATAAAAGACTAAGTGGACAACTATTTAAATTTTTAAGTGAAATCTACATCTCTTGAGCCTCCCTTCCATACTGAACTCTTCTCTTTCTCACCACAGACTTATCCTTCCACATCTGCAGATCTTAATCTCTCCACTATCACAAGCACAAAATTTATTGAATATTATGTAGATAGCTATCTCCAACACATAGCATGCGAGTATTGTTGTATGGTTCAAAGTGAGGCAGAGAAGACATCTCCAGATTCTTTTTTCTCCCTACCAATCTCCAGGGAGACTTTTAATTAAAGTCAGCAGGGGAAATAGGAGCTTAGAGCCAGAAGCCTGGCACTCTCATATCTTCAGAAAGAGATGTTTTTCAGGTTCAAGCTATACTTCTGATCACTAATAAATAATGAGACATGAAGCACCCCAATTTTTATATGTAAGACTTGAATCCCTTCACATGAAACACTAATATCACAATGAACACATAGTAAGTAGCAAAGAAATCATTTTATAGCAAAACAGAAATTAGAGAAAGTACACATAAGAAAATATATATCAGAGAATATAGAATGAAGGAACTCTCCTATTAAAAGCAAGATAACTCAGCTGAACTAAAAGATAATCCTATATCTCACCCAAGGGGGAATTCCTTGAAATCTTTTATGTAGTGAGCTGAAAATAGAGACATGTTGGAACTTTTAGCTTCTCATATGTTGGCTTCTTTCCAGTCTTATTCTCGCTTTAATAATCTAAAATGGTCTTGGTATTGTTCATATTCTCTTTTGAAGCTGGAAATGGCAAGTACCCAAACTAACCAGAGAGCTAAAGACTCAAGGACTCTAAGAGTCTGAAGTCACTTGAAGAAAGTTGAGATAATAACGTTCTCATCTCTCTCAGTCTCACAACCTCTACCTCATCCCTCCTGCTTATTGACTTCCACCAAAGAGCAAAGAGTTCCATACTAATGAGCTTTGGTAGTCAGGTTATAATGGAAGAAAGTCTAAAAAAAAATAAAGATGAAGACTCTTACCTGAAATTATTCACCTTTAATCACTCTCAAACTCTTTCTCATGTGCCTTTCTAGATTTTTAGGGTACTGGGGAAAATTACTTAATCACAAGTAGAATTGATAGGTAAAAATTGGAGGGTTCTAGGAAAATATTATACTGGGTCAGAAAATTCCAAGTTCTTCAGATTTCTCCCACAAACAGAATGAAATAGCATCTCAGGGAGAATATAGACTAGTGAAAAATAAATAAGACTTGAAGTGGAATAAGGGTCCTTCTGGGACAATTCAGAAGACCCAAAGAAAATCCCCAGGAAAGGGGTTTAATCAGTGTGAATTGTAAACATGTCCAGGTTAGTTCTGCAGAAATAGCTCTGAGGTTAACCAGGATTGGAGGAACCCTCAGCCCAAATCATAATAACTTTTACCTCATGAACAGTGCAGTGTGGGGAGTCAAGGGTCTGAGTTGAGGAAGACTGAGGGAACCTCTGCTAATAAGGAACACAAAGCCCAGCTGTGCTACAGAGGTGGGGTGCTGGATGAGAAGGAACCAGCACACTGGGAGTGAAGAAGCAGTGGGTCAGGGATACTGCTGGCTGACAGCACTTGCAGATGAGGGGAGCTTTTGGTTTGGGGTTTCAGGTCAGAGGATAGAGCTGAAGTGAAGGTAGAGGCATCATTACCCCGATCCAATATTAGAGATCCTTGCATTGCTAGTTCTCATTAAAAAAATAAAAATGAACAGGCAAAAAAGAAAGAAGCCAAATATAGAAACTTACTATAGGAATAGGGAAGATTAGAATTCATCTTGAGAGGAGGACAGTGAAGCAAAAAACATGAGGATAAAATAGAATTTTTTTTTTTAAATCCACTGATCATCACCTCAAAGAAATCCTGCATGGAAAACATACAAGAATATTAATACTAAATTTTGAAATTCGCTGATCAAAGAAAACATTCTTTAAGAAACAAATATATATCAAGTATACTATAGCTATGATTAGAATTGTACAAGCTTTATTAGCACCTACTATAAAAGACCACAGGTCCTGGAATATCAACAATCAAAATAACTAGGGCAAACATAGGTATTAGATTAAAAATGAGTGGGATAAGATATATAGACTAATGGAAATGGGATAAAAAGGGAGGGAAAATATGGGGGGGGAGAAAATAGGGGGAGGTTAAGTATTCTCGAGACAAGTTAAAGGATACATAAACATCATAACAAGAATCAGGACTAGAATGCATTAGGGAGAAAAAAGGAGAGCTAGTAGTCAGTGATCTTAGACATAGTCAAATTTAAAGATTTAATCAAGAGAGAAATATACATTATATGTCAGCAATATCAATATATTTAGGTGCATGTCTAGATATGTGTGTGTATGTATTCATTTAAGTTTATGCATTGAGTATCTAGATATGTGTATTTGTGTGGATATGAATATATGTGTGCATATATATGTACACACAGATATGTATTTCTGTATTGTACATGCACACACGTGTGTGTGTGTGTGTAAATTTATCTATGCTTAACTATAGTCTGCTTGGGGGTATGTGAGGGTGGAGAGGGTTAAGTGGGAAAAGAATAAACTAAAAAATGTACAAGCAGAGAACAAAGCCATAATCTATGAGAGGAAAAAAAAAGGACTGTCATGAATATATAATCCTTACTATTATTATATATGCTTTCTTGAAATGGAATTTATCATTATATATTTTGAATTATCCCTCATGTTCTGCTGGGCACTTGACAATATTTTGTGTCATTTTATTTTTATTTTCATTTCCTATTTTTCTTTTTCTATTATTTTTTTCTTGTTTTGTGTTTGGTTTAAAAAAATAAAATAAATATTTTAAGTACAAAATGATGAGATATAGGGATTCATTTTCAATGTCTGAAAACTAGACTAGTGCAGGGAAAACTAGGGAAATGAAAGATTGTTGAAAACTTCCATCATCCTCCAGGGCTAGATGGATTTACATGTGAATTTTAGCAAACATTTAAAGAACAATTAATTCCAATATTATGCAAACTATTTTTAAAAAATAGGTAAAGAAGGAGTCCTATCAAATTCCTTTTATGACACAGATATGGTATTGATACCTATACCAGGTAGGGTGAAAACAGAGAAAAAATTTATAGACCAATTTCCCTAATGAATATTGATGCAAAAATCTTAAATAAAATATTAGCAAAGCGATTACAAAAAGTCATCTCTAGGAAAATATATTAGGACCAAGTAGGATTTATACCAGGAATGCAGGGGTGGTTCAATATTAGGAAAATTATTATCATAATTGACTATATCACTAACTAAATTAATGAAAGTCATATGACTATCTCAATAGATGCAGAAAAGGCACTTGATAAAATCCAACATCCATTTCTACTTAAAAAAAAAAACCCTAGAGAGTATAGGAATAAATGGAATTTTCCTTAACATAATCAGTAGCATCTATTTAAAACCATTAGCAAGCATCATATGTAATGGGGACAAACTAGAACCATTCCCAACAACATCAGGTGTGAAATAAGGTTGTCCGTTATCACCACTACTATTTGATATTGTATTAGAAATGTTAGCTTTGACAATAAGAGAAGAAAAAGAGATTAAAGGAATTAGAGTAGGTAATGAGGAAACCAAATTATCACTCTTTACAGATGATATGATAATATACTTAGAGAACCCTAGAGAATCAACTAAAAAAAGAAAAAAAAATCTATGAGAAAAAATTCTCAACTTTAGCAAAGTTGCAGGATACAAAATAAATCCACATAAATCATCAGCATTTTTACATATTACCAAAAAAGTCCAATAGCAAGAGAGAAAAAGAGAAATTCAATATAAAATATTTAAGAATCTTCCTGCAGAGGCAAAGTCAGAAACTATATGAACACAACTACAAAACACACACCGTCAGATCTAGTCAATTAGGAAAATATCAAGTGCTCATGGATAGCCTCAGCTAATATAATAAAAATGACAATTCTACCTAAATCAATCTACTTATTCAGTATCATACCAATCAAATGCCCAAGAAATTATTTTACAAAGCTAGAAAAAATAATAACAAAGTTTATCTAAAAGAACAAAAGATCAAAAATTTCAAGCTTTGGTACTGGGTAAAAAATAGAGTAGTCCATCAGTGGAATAGGTTAGGTTCAGAGGACAAAACAGTCAATGACTCTAGTAATCTAGTGTATGACAAACCCAACCCCTCCCCCCCAGCTTTGGGGATAAAAACTCACTATTTGACAAAATAACTTGGAAACCAGTATGGCAAAAACTAGGGATTGACCCCCACCTAACACCCTACATCAAGATAAGGTTGAAGTGGATTCATGAATCATACATAAAGAGTGATATTATAAGCAAATTAAAAAAACAAAGTATAGTTTACCTTTCAGATCTGTGAAGAAGGAAGACATTTGTGGGCTAAAGAAGAACAGGAAACCATTATTTCAAAATAGCTAATTTTGATTATATTAAGTTAAAAAGGTTTTGTACAAACAAAACTAATGCAAACAAGATTAGAAGGGAAGCAATAATTGGGAAAACATTTTTATATTTAAAGGTTCTGATAAAGAACCTTTCAATGTCATTCAAATTCAATTTCATTCATTCATTTTTAAAAATGAGGCCTGATAAAGGCCTCATTTCTAAAATATATAGAGAATTGACTTAAATTTAAAAGAATTCAAGCAATTTTCCAGTTGATATGAAGAGACAATTTTCAGGCAAAGAAATTAAAACCATTTCAAATCATATGCAAAGGTGTTCTAAATCACAATTGATCAGAGAAATGCAGATTAAGACAACTTTGAGGTACTACTACACATTTCTCAACTTGACTAAGATGACAGGAAAAGCAATGATGAATGTTGGAGGGGATATGAGAAAATACATTGTTAATGGAGTTGTGAAATGACCCAAACATTTTGGAGAGCAATTTGGATCTATGCCCAAAGGACAATCAAACTGTGTATACTCTTTGATCCAGCAATGTTTCTACTGGGCTTGTATCCCAAAGAGATTTTAAGGAAGGAAAGGGACCCACATGTGCAAAAATGTTTGTGGCAGCCCTTTTTGTAGTAGCATAAAACTGGAAACTGAATGGATGCATTAGAGAATGGCTGAATAAATTATGGCATATGGATGTTGTGGAATATTATTTTTTTATACAAAATGATCAGCAAGATGATTTCAGAGAGGCCTGGAGAGACTTACATGACCTTATTGCTAAGTGAAATCAGCAGAACCAGGAAATCATTGCACGTGGCAACAAGATTATACAATGATCCATTCTGATGGATGTGACTCTTCAACAGTGATAGGGCTCAGACCAGTTCCAATGATCTTGTGATGAAGACAGCCATCTGCACTCAGAAGAGGACTGTGGGATCTGAGTATGGATCACAATATAGCATTTTCGGTCTTTTTGTTGTTGTTTGTTTACTTGCAGTTCTCTTTTTTTTTCCTTTTTGATTTGATTTTTCTTATGCAGCAAGATAATTACATAAATATATATCCATATATATATATATATTTATTTTAACCTGGTATAACATATATTGGATTACTTGCTATCTAGGGGAGGGTTTGGGGAAAAGAAGGGAAAATTGACACATAGGCTTTTGCAAGGGTTGATGTTGAAAAATTATCTAAGCATATCCTTTGAAAATTAAAAATATTTAATAAATAAATTTTAAAAAAGAAAACTTCTATCATCTTACAAATTACTGATTCAATGAGAATCACAGGAGCTGCCAGTCCTGGAACTGGGGATTGATTTAGATAATCTTTGCAATGCAATCTTTTACCCTTAGAGCAGCCTAGATGGCAGACCTCAATCTGATGGAAGTAGTTCCTAACTCCCTATGGTCCACATGGGAACTTAAGTGTATCAGCCTGAAAAGGGGATTTAATCCTGAATGCCCATTTCCAAATCTGACTCTTTTTTGTCTGAGCATTTGTTCTACTTGTCCTTAATGCATACTCTTTGAGGCTTCCAATGACTGGGGAGAAAGAAGAGACAATATCAGAATATTTCTGCTTGGTGATCAACTGACAAACTTTCTCTATCTCTTTGAATCATATTGACCCCAGATGCAAGGGAAAAATAATCATATTCATAGAGTAAACAGAAGAATCTTTTGGACTCATTTACAAATTCTTAAGAGGAAAGACCCTATCTAGACCCTAAACATTTTTTAAATCTATTTGTTCTATGAAGTCTCCATCTTAAACTCCATATAGGATTTTGAGGATAAAGAAATTTAAGTTTCCAAATCATCCTATATTTGCTGACTTCAAGTTTATGCTTGGCCCATTCTGGCCATCTTGATCTACTACTTAGCTGTTTCCATTTGAATCATGTATGGGAAAGTTATCTGGAAGCCTTGGACCAGAGGAAAGAGTCTTGACCACATGTTTTGGTTTGGTTTCCACGTGTCATGGAATTAGTTCTGTAATTTAATATCGGATCATGAAAGCACAGACAGAATTAATTCATGAGTTGTCTGACCTTACTCTTCTCATTAATGCAAGTAAAGATCAATTTATCAATCCATTCATTTATCTGCAAAGTGACAGGAAGGGAGGAAGCAAAAGATCATGGGATTCATTGTTCTTCATGATATCATTTGGAGCTGTCAGTGTCTCGGTGCCAATTTTATACACCCTTTTCTACCATGTCATTAGCAGGAACAGATGTTTTGAATTGAGGGTCTCATCCAGGAGCCAAGATGTGCTCTTGACCTAAAAAGACAGGATCAAATCTTCACTGTACAGTAAGTAGTTCTTCATTTGGCAGAAAGGGAAATTTATTTTGGGATGTATTCTCTTTGCTGGAAGATTTCTGTTACCCAAATCAAACTGCCATATGAATTGTTGGTCTGTACTAGCTCAGATATGCTGATTAAACCTTAGCTCTGCAGGCACATTTTCAACCGGCATCAGCATTTTCAGAATATTGAACAGAGGCTACGTCCCCACCCTGAAACTGAACCACTCGTTGAATGTTAGAATGGCATGACCTACAGTGTAATCTAATTTTTCAAAAACCCTTTTAAGTCTAAGGAATCTGACAACGTTTGAGTAAAATTGTGTGTCCTTCTGTGACCATCCTAAAAATAGTAATTAATAATCATAAAAGTATGCTACAATTGAGCTTGTGGAATGAGTGTTAATCCTGTCTTCTAACAGGTATATTCCACTGTGTTAAGCAAGGACAGTTTTTCTTCAATTACCAAAGTTCATTACTCCATTTCAGATCTTCTGGGTTCCTTAGATCTGGTATCTTTTAATTCTCCAGTAGATATCAGCTTCCATTTTATATGAGATGAAGCTAATATTTAGAAGGCATGAAGACTTTAGATTGTCTCAAGGGATGGGAGAGGTCACATTTCATGAATAATTTAAAAAGGGAAAGAAATGACAAGGTCATATGCAAAATCCCTATAATTTTGTTCTAAACAGGGAGCTATAGATAGGAAGGTAGAGGTATAGATAGGAATTATGATTCATAAATAATGTTTATGCTTAGGCTTTTTTTTTATATATAAATAAGAGAACCATAGTAAGCTGGGCCTTGCGTGTGTAAGCAGAGCTTCAGACAAATTACTTCTACAGGTTGAGCCTAGGTTTCTTCAACTGTAAAATGCTTCTGATAACATATACCCCAGTGAGCTCCCAAAGCTATAATAAGAAGAGGTGTTTGGGAATTTCAGTGTCATATGAATATCAGTGAGTCTCTTCTCTGTTGTCCCAATCTATTTGATTCTTCAAATCCCAGAATTCCTGCCATAAAGCCTTCTAAGCTATTTGAGCTAATACTAATGTCTTCCTTTTCTGAATCTGAGCTGTCTTTGTGATCTAATCACTGATTACCATCTTCATAAACCCATGGAGTACATGTCATGTATCTGTAATTTTCTATCTCTCCCTAAGCATCTAGCACTGTACTGCAACATTGTTATGGATTTTCAATGTTAAGCCCTATATTAAAGTGTAAAATGGCAATTTTCCAGGCAGAAGATAGGAGAGATGTGGCAGTCAGCTGTGAAAGTTATATGTTTTATAAACCTGCATATGAATTTTGAATATGCTTAGAATTGTTCATGCTATCTTCTTTGTAAAAAACATAAGTTACTCAGAACTGAACTTCAGAGTTAAAAGTCTTATTAGAGAAAATCTACTCTAAACATACATGAACAAGAAACCATTTTCCAGACTCAACCACTCTCTGTGAGCTCCTCAAGAGCAGGAATTGTCTTGTCTTTCTTTGAATCATTAGTGATTAGCTCAGCATTTTGCACATAGTAGGAACTCCTTAAATATTTATTGGCTATTTATTAATTAACTGATTCTTCTTGAAGACTGTTAGTGAAGGGAAGTCTGTCAACTCCTAAGGCAGCCCACTTTTAAACAACATTGTTGAATTTATACTCATCTTAAGCTACTTTTCAATTTCAATCAAGGAAGCATATATTAAGCACCTCTATGTGCCAACACTGTGCGAGGAAATAATTTGCTTTTCAATTTGGATGTCACAGTTCTGCTTCCTTAGGAGGAGCTATTAAAGATCAGAAAGGAAAGATCTCACAACCAAAGACCTTAATGTTTTACAATGAATCAACATTAATTAATGTAAAAGATATTAAACAAAATGCATTATCATGTGCTTTTCCATTGCATCCTATCGACCCATGCATGTTTATGAAAGTTACAGTTATGTGCAAAGTAACATGATATGATAAGGCAGCTGCATGGCACAGTGGGTAAAGTGTCAAGCCTGAAATCAGAAAATCTCAAATTCCTGAAGTCAAAATTGACCTCAGACACTTATGAGCTGTGTGACCCTGAGCAAGTCATTTAATTCCATTTGTCTCAGTTTTCTCATTCACAAAATGATCCGGAGAAGAAAACGGCAAACTACTTCAGCATCTTTACCAAATAAACTCCAAATGGGGTTACAGTAAATTAGATACAACTGAACAAAGACCAAACAACAAATATGATATAATAATGTTTATGAAAATATTTTTTTCTGAAAGAAATCTTGATACATTCTATTGTCCCAGATTCTAATAAACATTTATCTATTGACTAACATCATCTTGTTAACAACACTATCTACAGAATCTAACATTTAGAAACATTAGAAAAAATAATGCCCAGGACCAAATGGATTCACAAGAGAATTGGACCAAACATTTAAGAAACAATCCCAATACTACATAAAACTATTTGAAAAAAAAATAGGTAAAGAAGGACTTCTACCAAATTCCTTTTATAGTACAAATAGTATTTTGATATCTAAAATAGAAAGGGCAAAAACAGAGAAAGAAAATTATAGGTCAATTTTCCTTAATGAATATCAATACAAAAAATGTTAATAAAATACTAGCAAGGCAATTACTACAATATATCACAAAGCTCATATACATTATGGGCAGGTTTTATTTATACTAGAAGCAGGGTTGTTCAATATTGAGAAAACTATGGGCACAATTAACTGTATCAATAACAAAAAAATCATATAATTATATCAATAAATACAAAAAAGTCATTGACAAGTTACAACACATTCCAATTTTAAAAAAAGATGAAGGAATCACTAGAATCTTTCTTAAAATAATTAGCAAAATTGTTCTTTCTCATAGCAAAAGTAGGCATTACTAACAATTGTGATGATAAAACTTCCCAGTAAGATCAGAACTGAGGCAATTGTGTCCATTATCACCACTATTATTCACTGTGGTATTAGAAATGATTGTTTTAACAATAAGAAAAGAAATTGAAAGAATAAAAATAGTAAAGGATGAAACAAAAAAAAATTACTATTTGATGATAATATGAGGTTATAATTTGAGAACACTAGAGAATCAACTAAAATAACTAATGGAACCAATTCACAACTTCAGCAAAGTTGCAGGATATAAATAAATACAAATTAAATTATCAGCATTTTTATCTTCTATCAACAAAACTTGGCAGCAAAAGATACAAAGAGAAATCCCATTAAATAATTGCAGAAAATATAAAATACTTGGGAGTCAATCTTCAAAGATAAACCCAGTGACTATATGAACACAATTAAAAACACTTTTCATAGAAATAGTCATTTAATTTTGGAGAAATATCAATTGCATATGAGTAGTCCAAGTTAATATGAGGAAATGACAGTTCTAAGTTACTTTAGTTATTTCCTTCCATATTCAAATTTTTTTAGACTGGGAGTAAAGGTTAAAATATTCATCTCCAAGAGCAAAAGATCAAGAATCTACCCCCAAAAAATGTTAA
Organism: Antechinus flavipes; assembly: GCF_016432865.1. NCBI lineage: Eukaryota > Metazoa > Chordata > Mammalia > Dasyuromorphia > Dasyuridae > Antechinus > Antechinus flavipes. The sequence continues at coordinate 5,271,335 of NC_067400.1, read as the reverse complement.
GGAAGTTCGCTTAGCAATACTAGATTTCAAAGTATACTAAAACCTCAAATCACTCTGGTATTGGATAAGAAATAGAGTAATGGATGAATGTAATAGTTTAGGGACATAATACACAGTAGTATGTAACCATAGTAATCTAGTGTTTTGGTATAACAAGGCGGTGCAATGGATATAGTGTCAGTCCTGGCTTCAAGAAGACTGCTCTTTCTTTAGTTCAAATTCAGCCTATTTACTACCTAGCTGTGTGACTCTGAACAAGTCATTTAATTCTATTTGCCTAACGTTCTTTATTTGTAAAATCAGCTGGAGATTTTACTCTAGTTGCTTTGTCAAGAAAACCTCAAATAGGGCCACAATGAATTAGATGACAGAAAGAACTAAACAATAACAACAACAAATTTCTGGGTAAACTAGAAAACAGATTTGTAATAACTAGGCTTAAACCAATATTTTATATCATATTCCACGATAAGGTAAAATGGATATTTATTTATACATGATTGCTGAAATTATAAATAAATTAAGGTAGCATAGAAACATGTACCTGTCAGATCTAAGGATAAGGGAAGAGTTTATGATCAAACAAGAGAAATGGAAGATTGTATAAACTAAAATAGATAATTTTGATTAAATGAAATCAAAAGACTTTTACAAAATAAACATAATGTAGGTAAAATAAAAAGGAAGGCAATAAACTGGAGAAAATTTGCAAGAAATTTCTTTTACAAAGTCCTCATTTTTCAAATGTTTAGGGAACCGAGCCAAATGTATGAAAATTAAGAGACATTCAGTAGTTGATAAATAGTTAAATGATGAAAAGAGACAATTTTCAGAAAGAAAAATCAAAGCTATTAATAGTCATGAGGAAAAAAGCTTTAAATCATTGCTGATTTTTATGCAAATTAAAATGCAAGTTAAAACAATACTGAGATACCTACTCATACCTATTGTATCGGCTAATATGAAAAGAAAAGTAACAAATGTTGGAGGGTATGTTGAAAAATTGGGACACTGATACATTGTTGGTGAAGTTGTGAAATAGTTCAATCATTCTGGAGGGCAATTTGTAACAATACCCCAAAGACTAGAAAATCCTGTATACCTTAAACACAGCAATACTACAACTACGTCCATGTCTCAAAGAGGTTAAAGAAAAGTGAAAAAGACCTATTTGTACAAAAATATTATTAGCAGGTCAGCTAAAAATTCTGTTATATTTTAATTTAGAGCACATTAAGGAATCTTGTGCATCATATGCCTGTTTAATACCTCTATTTTAGAGTCCTCTATGAACACTACTGGATAGTATAACATTGCATTCAAAATAGTTTTTGTTCTTTAGTCTTTTTTCAGTCATGACTCTATCACCCCATTTAGGGTTTTCTGGACAAAAATACAGAAAGAGTTGCCATTTTCTTTTATAGCTCATTTTACAGATGAAGAAACTGAGATAAATGGTGCTAAGAGACCTTTGCTCATGGTCACACAACTAGTGAGTGTAATAAGGCCAGATTTGAACTCACAAAGATTAGTTTTACTGACTGCAAGTCCAGCATTCCATCTACTGCACACTCTAGCTGCCTAAAGTACTTTTAATGATTGGCCAATCCATATTGTTGCATATGAAGGCTTCAAATATTTAATTAGTTATAATTAATATTTATAAACCTATTTAACTTTTCAGGCAACTACTGTTATGTATGAACTCTAAGCCATTAATCTCTTCCACTATTCTTCACTTGTGTCTGACTTTTTGTGACTCCATTTGAGTCTTTCTTGGCAGAGATACTAGAGGAGTTTGCCATTTCCATTAAGGTCACAAAAAGTCAGATACAACAGAATAACACAATCACCATTTTCTTTTCCAGTTCATTTTACAGATGAAGAAACTATGACAAATAAGTTTTAATGATCTAAGATCACGAAATTTGCATATGTTTCAGTCCAGATTTGAACTGAAGAAGATAGGTCTGGCACACTATCCACTGCACTACTTAGGGGTCCAATTGCTTTTATTAACAACTTAAAATATGGTTATCAATTAAGAGTTTATTTCTATTTTCAAAAAAGTATAGTATAATGTTGTGATATGGGAGCCACCTGCCAGTGGCTGCTGGAGGTCTAACTCAGACATGTAGAATGGATCTCTTTATGTGAGAGAATGATGATGATACAAGGAGACTGAGAGGCAGTTGTGTTCTCTGACCTCTCTCCTCTTCCCTCTTTGCTCCAATTTATTTCATTCCCAATCCACAAGGAACATCTGCATTAGTAAAGGCTGCCCTGCAACTCCTTCAGATGTTGTGATTCACAGCTGTGGAGGCTCTTGGAGAATTGACCTGCCCTTTCACTTAGGCATAGTCCTTAGCAGAATAATGTTTATATATATATATTTTTTTTATCCTTGGAGAACATACTTCAGAAACCTCTGAAATCAAAAATGTAAGTACTTCCTTCTCTGAAAATGCCTTAGAAGTTAGTATCATCAGTTCCTAAAACTAAAACATTTTATCCCAATAGATAATCTGAGCTATGTTGATAATTTGAAAGTAGTCCATCTTGGGGATCATTTTTAAAGCCCTTCCACAATGGTAAGACTTTCTAGGGATTGAAACCTATTAGTGTAGTCCTTGAGAACCAACATAAGCCCATGGAGCAGTGTGACAATTTGAGTGAAGGAACCTAAATAAGGTCACTCATTGGTTATGAATCAGAGAAGAAGAATCCCTGAAGTAAAAACCTAAATAGAGATAAAGTGATCAGGACTATTTTCCAGAGCACCAGATATGATCAGGATTGGGAGTTCTTCAACAACTACAGGGCTTAGAACATAAAAGTGGAGAATCATGACTTCAAATAGAAAGTCACTGAATGATAAGCTGGGAAGGCATCTTCTCTGATCTCTTTTTTATTTATTATCTGAATTGCTCAGCTCATACCATGATTCCCAAGATTTGTTCTACTGTGATTTGGGGTTATCAATCAATAATTAAGGTTCCATTATTCAATCATTATCCTTCTTGATCTCTGTGTGATATTTTATATTGTTATTCTTCTTCTTGGATTTTATTCCTTCTGGGTTTTTTTGTTTTGTTTTGTTTTCCTACTGCCTTTCTGACCATTCTTAATTTGCTATTGCTGGCTCATCAATCATATGATGTTATCTTTCCAACTATGCATGTATCAAAAAGCTCTGTTGTGGGGTCTTCCCTCTTCTCTTATATTCTTTTGCTTGGTGATGTCTGCAGTTCTCATAGGTTCAATTACTATCTCCACCGAGATTATACTGAGTTCATGTATCTAGCCTTTGTTTTAATCCTAGTCTCTATCACCAATTGACTATTGTTCATTTTGAAATGGATATTCTTTAAGAATCTCAACCTCAATATCTCCAAACAGAACTAATTATTGTTTCCCCCAAAACCCATCTTCTCCTGAATTGCATTATTTCTGTGAAGGGCACCATCATGTTTCCATCATCCATGTTTGTAATGACCACGTATTTAAAATCAGCCGGAGTCAGGAATTCAGGTTAAGGGGAAAAGCTTCAATCTTTATTGAAGTGAAGAGGTGAATAAGGATTGCGATAACAAATATAGGCAAGAAAGATTGCGATAGCAATATGGGCAGCTGCTACAGGAAACCAGCTAACAGAGGGGGAATCTGAGCTGAAAGGTCTTCGCAATGGCAAAGGCAAGCAGTCTCTCCTCCCCTTCCTTTTCCACTCCCCTGCCTCCACCCACCAAAATCGTCATTTCCTATAGAACATAAGGACTTGCATAAAGAGTGGGCGGGGCCATTCTTTCTCCAAGCTTATATGTTAATATATTAATTAATATTAATAGAATATGGTCCAATTACTATTTAGCCTCATGTGCTTGGGACCTCAGTGCATCATCTCAAGCCTCAGCCCATTACACATGTTTACAACCTTTGAATCACCATGAACACCTCACTCTCTCTCACTTTATATATCCAGGTTCCAAATCTTGTTCTTACAACTACAAGATCTCCTATCATGTTCTTCTTTCCATTCATAAAGTCATCATTCTTATCCCGTCCAGCATCTCTAGCCTAGGTTATTGCAACAACCTTTTATTTCCCTGACTCTATTACATCCTCCATATAGTTGCCAAGTCTAACCATGATACTCTCTTTAGAAATGTCCATTAGCTACTTATTGCTTCCAGGATCAAATATGAGTTCTTCTGTTTGGGTTTTGAAGCCACTCACAACTTGCCCCCCCCCCAACTTCAATATTATAAATCATTTCATCTTATGTACTCTGCAATTCAAACAAACTATCTTTGTGGTTTCTCACACATCACCATCTCTGTAACATTGGCCTCGTTTATCCCCATGTCAAAAATATCTTTATACTTAACTTTTGCCTTTTAAAATGCTTTTGTTTCCTTTAGAACTCTGTTCAGAAAATACTTTCTAAATGAAAGTTGTTTTTTTTAATCCCTCTAGCCTACAGCATACTTCCCAGCAAAAATACCTCACAAGAATATTTTCTTTGTTATTACTCCCTATATCTTTCCATATATAATCATCTACGTCCTACCCCCTCCAAAAAAAAAGTAGGTTTGAATGCAAAGTCTTTTTTTTTTTTAATTTTTGTAAGCTCTATATATGGCAGACTGTTTGCCACATAGAGTGATTAATAATAATTCCACATTGCTATCCAATTCAATGCATTCCTGACCCTGACTTTAATAGTCACTCCAAAGCTAACTTTTCCCATGTTTTCACATTGACAGATGTCTAGTTTCTAGATAGAAAATGGCATCAGTTGTTTTTTTTTTTTATTTAAATTTCTGTTCTTACTCATGTTTGGTTAAATATTTTATAGTATTATTAAGTTTTCAACTCTTCAGAACTGTTTGTTTATATCCATTGGGGGATAGCTTTTGAGTTTTTATATGTTTTATTTCTCTAAATATCTTGGTTATCATGTTCTTAAATTTGACACCCTTTCTCACTTTTTATCCTAGTTTTCAGGAATTGATTCAACAGCAACAGCACTTGAAATTCACATAATCAACATTTCATTTTTGATTTTTTATGATTACCACTATTTTTTGTTTCATTAAAAGCATTCTCCTTAACTTTAGTTATGAAAGGAATCAAATATAATTTTCCTTTTGTATAAGCACTTTTAATGTTCCTGCAATATTTATTTTGAACTTCTTATATTATGAGATATTTGGTGTTAAATTTCTATCAAAGTACTCTCCAATTTTCTGAATTTCTTATCAAATAAAAAGTCCTTTTTCAGTAGGACATTACCCCAAATTTGCTGAGTTATAGTTATCGTTATAACTATTTATAGACTAAAGTCTTTTCAACTCTCTACTATCTTGTTTTTGCTTTGATTGATATATCTTTAATCATATAAATTAATTTCAGCAATATCATCATTTGTTATTACTTGGTGCAGCTCAGCCATGAAAACTATTCCAAAAGTTACATGGCTGTTCTTTATTGGCTAAAGGTCTTTCTTGGTTGTATATATAGGACTTGGTGAGAGTAAGGAAATAAAGAAGATTCATATTCTTTACTTCAAATCTGGCCTTCAGGCACTTACTACTTGTGTGATCCTGGGGAAGTCACTTAACCCTGTAAGCTTCAGTTTGCTTCATCTGTAAAATGAGCTAGAGAAGAAAGTGACAAATTACTCCAATATCTTTACCAAGTAAACTCCAAGTCGGATCCCAGTTGGACACAATTTAAAAAATGATGACTAAGAATCAACAGGTTTCAAGTATGCATCAGTAAACAGATTTGTAGATATTTTAGATTTTATGTAGTTTATAAAAGGGGATTTCCCATTTTCTTCTTTCATTCTGGGATTATTTGTAAATAGAAATGCTGCTGATTTTTTAGCAGGTTTATTTTGCATATCAATTTTACTGAAGAAATGAAGTGAATCAATTAGTTTGGTGATCCTTTATGATTTTCTCCATAATCCGTCAAGAACAGTTTTGTCTATGCTGTGTATCATGTGTCTATATTGTCTATGTTTCCCTGTGTGTATATATGTATACACAAAGAAAACTTTATCTACATTGCGTATTTATAGATGTATACTTGCAAGCTTTTATCATTTTTTAAAAAAAAACTATTATTCTATTTCTGTATTTGTAGAATTTTCTACATAAATGGTGAGGGTTTTTATAACTTCAGTCCAGGCAACCAAGGTCTGGTAGATAACTAAAAATACTTATCAATTGGTTGGCATCAAATGCTTTTCCTGCATCTATTTCTGCAATGATGTGATTCAGGCTGTTTTTGTTTTCATGAGGCTATTGATTATGATCTTTATGTTGAACAATCATTAAATCCTTGGTATAGATCCTCTTTGATAATATCTAAATTCTTGGATACTTAGCCAGGATGGGATTGTGAAATCATTAGGAGGCTTATTCCGGCCCTCTTGGCCTAGTATTATTTTTGTTTGTTTGTGTAACACTTAGACAAGCATATGTATGTAATTTGGGGGGATTTGCTAGCGATTATCACTGCTGCTGGGAAAGCAGGAGCCCTCTGGGCCTGGCTTCTAGCGGCCTGTGGTGCCACCTGCTGGCCGCTCGCCTCACCTGCCACAGAGCCTTGGCCAGCTGATGGCGGGGTTACTGAGCACGGCTCTGAGGGCCCCAGCTCCATTTGGAAGACATCTGCTCGGGGCTCCGGTGCTCCTTTCCGGGTCTCTGGCAGTTCTGAGTCAGTGGGTCAGTTCTTGGTGGCTCCCGGTTGGGAGGTTCGCCCACCGCATGTGGGCCGCAGGTGCGGCAGCGGCCTACCACCGGGCTTTTCAAGGGGCTGTGCTGGGGGTGTGGCTCCCCAGAAACAGCAGAGCTCGCAGTCATTCCCGGGCTTATTCTCATGGTCAGGACCCATGGACAGCCAGCTGTGGTGTCATGTTGGTTTTGCCTCCCTCAGAACCTGGCACTGCCCTGACATCATTACCCGTGCGGCTAACCGGCGCAGCCTGATGTTATCACAAGCCAGGCTGGGCTGGCGCAGGCCTGATGTCAAGAGCGTGAGCAGCGCGCCCCCTATGTCATCACGCCCAAGCGTGCTCCTGGCCTGCACCAACCACAGGCCTTTCCGGACCACATGACCCTGCTGGGCTGGCTCTGAGCAGAATGACCCGCGTAGGCCGGTTTTACCCCAAACGACCCCGCTTCTGCCCAAGAAAACCATTCCCGCCCCGGTTCCCCATGGTGGGCAAAACATCTGCTCTCCCAATCTCTGTGATACCATGTTGAGCAGCCCCGGGCAAACCCTAGGCAAACCCTGGGCACCACTCCCTCCCACCCTGCCTCGGGAAGGTTGTGGATGTTGCTGGTCCTTCTTAAAAGGGACCACGGCATCAGGGTGGCGATGCCATGACATGCAAGTGAATTGGATTTAATTGAGGAAATGCTGCTACACCCTGCAGAACCACCTGGGTCCAATGGCAAGCGGCCGGCGGGCCAGATGCAGCAGCTGAGGATGTTTAATCCCCTCACCCAGGGCTATGACATTTCATTATTTAAAGGCCCACAAAACAAAGGTTTTGTTTTTACTGTAGTCTGGCCTTCCAACAATCTGAGGGATAGTGAACTGGCCCACTATTTAAAAAGTTTGAGGACCCCTGAATAGATGAAGAACACTGGAGATGGTCCTGCCTGCATTGGAGATCTTGTCTTTTTTAAGTTAAAATCTCCAACCGGCCTCAGTTTGACTGATGCTACACCCATTCAGTGATTAAGGCTGGGGAGCAATAGAGGCAAAGGAACCCTTTTGCCCAATCCAAAAAGATGTAAATAAATAAATAAGGGCCTCAGGGTTTCTTCCCAAAGCCAAAATGACTGCTATTTACATTCAACCCGGACCCAAACAAAGACCAAATGGGGCTTGTCCTGGGACCTAACAGTGGCCAATGAAAATCAGATTGGGTTTGGTTTAAGGCGTGGTCCTTAAGAAAGAAATCTAGCCAGTAAAACCTAAGGTATTTGGGGAGGGTTCAGAGATGCAAAAGAGAAAGAAAATGCTTCTGTAGCATTTGTTAAACGTATCTGTAGTTAAAATTATGATATTCTATGTTAACAGGAGGAGGGAACTAGGGGAGCCAAAGAAGGAGGGAGGAAGAGAAGTAAAGAGAAAGGAAGAAAAGAAGGAAGGGTTGGAGGAAGGAAGAAAGGGAGAGAAGTTCCATTCTAAACCTTGCCATCCCAGTCTGACACTTTCCCCATCTCTGTGCTCACTCCCCATCCCGATCCTCCTCATCCTGGTCACTACAGTGTACCTGGTACAGACAACTCTCCCGGCTCCTTCTGTTCTAGCATATCTAGATCCAATCATCCTGATTGGCCCCGTTCTCACTGCCTTGGTCTCAGATCTCCCCATGCTAGCCCATAGTCTCTCCGTCCCAATCTGCCTGCATTGGAAGCCTCATCTAGTCCCTACAATTCTCCTATCCTAAACTGCCTGTATTGAGAACCTCCCTATTGTAGTCTCCCTGGTACCTTCATTTAGTCCTTAGGGTGCCCCCATTCTGATTCTGTGTGGTACTCGCTAGCCCCGATTATGCAGATTATCCAACTCTAGCCCTTTGAGTAGAATTATTCTTTTCTTTTATCTGCTCTACTCATGAATCTCTTTTCCCAGTCTGACGGCCTCCTCTCTATGGAGGCTTTTCAGGCTGCTGAGTAGCAGCAACAGCAACTGGGATCAGGTCCCCCAGGGCCCACATCTAGCAGCAAATTCTGCTTTGAGTTCAGGAGATCCAAATACTCTAGTTTAGAGTTCCTTACTTGCTCATCTCCTGAGTATTTCCCCTCTTTTCTGAATGAGTTCACTCAGGCTCAGGATTCTCCTTCTTCCTCCATCTCTTCTGTTACACTTGGGGCACTTCATATTACTGTTCCCTCTAGTTTCCCAAACTTAACCCCACAACTTATCCCTTTATACTTCCAAAGTCAAACTAGTTCTAAACTTCTACTAACAAGAATTCTGAAAGCCAAGACTTCCTTTGAAACCACATCATTTCATGGAAATTATAACATTGTGAGTGGTTTAGAATTTTTTTAAAAAGTTTACAAATCACAATCTACATCATAGAGAGAAATGGGTCAGGAACCCAAATTTCCAAAACATATTCTAATATTAATTATCAAGTCGTGTCAAATTAAAAGGACATCAGCCTAACTTCCATGCAGTGAAATCGTTAGTGATTTCTACTTAAAGGAATTATCTTCTCAATTTACATGTCTTGAATACATATAAATGCTTACAATATGCATATGTATTCACACATAAATATACACATGTGTATCTATCTATCTATTCTTCCTAAAATCAGAACCCTTAAAGCCATTCATATGGTATATGTCCATAGATGATATGTATATACATATATATATGTATATATATACACACAAATGCAATACACATATGGTATATGCATGTTATATATATATATATATATATACACACATCTTTATGTCTATAGATTCTTGTTAACCTTTATCCTTCCTATAATGAGGACACCTAACTTAAAATAATATTACAGATATGAACTGACTAGTACAACAGACAGCAAGACTACTACCCAGCTTGTGATCTATGCTACATTTTTTTAAATTCACATTAAGATTGCATTTTGACCCTACTTGAAATAAGCTTAGTCTGTAATGGGAAGGAGAAGGAAATCTATACAGATGTACAACCAAAATACAAATTGATATGGATAAATACAAAGTAGTTAAACACAACATTTTTTTTTTGGTGGGGGGGAGACCATCAGGTTTATGTGATTTGGCAGGGTCACACAGATAGTAAGTCTCTGAGGCTACATTTGAACTTAGACTCCTTCCTCTTTGATGAGTATTCTTCTCTCTTCTATACCACCTAGCTGCCCTGTCCCTAAAAGAGAGTCCTAACAATGTAGGTGTTGGTCACAAGAGGCTTCATGCAGAAAGCTTGAGCTGTGTTTTAAAGGAAAAATAGAATTCTGTAAGGTAAAGGAAAAGATAGAGCTCATTCCAGTCATATGCAAAGAACTAGGGGAAGTACACAGAATAAATATATGGAGTGTTATGTGTGAGAAAAAGAGAAGGGCATTTTGTCAAGATTGCATACTGAGGAGGAGAGCAAGTATTGTCAGGTGAAGCTAGAAAGATAATTAACTACCAGCTTGTGAAAGACATTAAAAGCTAAGAACAGAAATGTTAAGGAAGGGAAATCACGGCATCAAATTCATGGTTAAGGAAAATTACTTTTCCATGAAGGATGGACTAAGGTAGTAAGAGACAAGAGGCAGGCAAACCAGTTAAGCTTTTGAATAAATCATTATTAGTAATTCTTATCTTATCCAAAGAAAATGGGATTATAAACTAAGATGCTAGCTATATACAAGAAGAAATATGATCAGTTGTAGTAGTGATTGAAAGGGTATTGCTTGGAAACGGATTGGATACCTGTGGTGACAGGATTAGGACGTGGATAGAACACCAAAGTAATTAATCTGGATGGCAGTGAATTCTACAAAAATTGGAAAGGCTGCAAAATCAAAGACTTTATGGGGAAGAAATTAGATACAGTTCAGGGTATGTTGAGTTAGAGATTTCATTGTCAAATAGGCAAATTTTTGATTCAGGATGAAAGAGCAAAGGAGAGAGATGGATCGAATATAAAAATCCCTTAAGAATCTACCTAGAGATGATACTATGGAGATCATTAGAGGTAAATGTAAAGAATCAGAAGCAAAAGGGAATTCAAGATAGAACTTTGTGAATATATTAAAATCTGGGTGTGGTAAGTATGGATAGATAGATAAAAATGGGATATAAAGAAAGAGCAATTAGACAGATTGGAGAAGAACCAGGAGAAAGAGAAGTCATAAAAATGCAAAGAGGATAAAATAGACAGGAGGAGACAGTAGTCAACAGTATCAAATTCAATATATAACTGAAGAAGAATGAGGCCCAAGAAGAGACCATCAGATATGCCAATTGAAAAGTTATTTTCATTTGAATTATGAATCAAAAGATATAATGTGGAAAGCTTTGAGGAGGGATAAGACAAATGGACAATAAGTATTGACAGATTTTTCAAGCAATTGAAATTTGACTTACGGTAAAAGACCCATTGGATTTGGGGGTGTTTAATATCTTTTTTTCTCGCAGCTTGCCCTGGACAGGATATCCAAATATCTCCCCAGAATTGATCTATATTTGCCATCAAACTGTTCTCTCCAGCTAATAATGGCATCCTTCACTTGGGAGTTCTTTCTGGTACTTGGGATATGACCACTTAGTAACTTGGTAAATTCCCATGGGTGGAGTATTGCCACAAATAATTATGGGACAAGAAATCAGCCAGCTCTTAAGTTTTGCCAAAAAAAAAAAAGCCACAACTTTTTTTTCTGGCAACCAAAACCAGTCAGCCTAGGACAGAGAAGTGTGTTCCAATGTCCACCTCAGCCACTCTCATTCTTCCTGGAATGTATTCAGCAGAGACAAGAGATTGGCAGCTATTAATATCAGAATTCTGGATTTCTTTGTATCATTTTCTCAGAGAATGAACCATTGTCATCCACATGGACCTGTCCTTCACTAGGGATAGCAACCAATGAAAGACACATAACATAAAGACTGGATAAGCCTGGCTTGCTTGGAAATAGGCTGATTCCTATGGGAAAAGTCAGAACAAATCAACATTTTCAAAATAGCTGCAGTTTACTGGAGTACTTATCTGTAAGAAAAATGGGAAGGAGGAAGGGTTACCAGGTACCAAGGATTCATAAAAGTATGAATCAAGAACTAGTATTAAAGAGTTACAAATATAGCTAGATCATGGAGTAGGTAGTTTCTTTGAGATGAAGATATAATATCTAGAAAGGGTGATAAATGAGGATTTGATGAGCAGGGTGCTGAAATGTCAAACATGGAGGAATAACTTCTCAGGATTCAAAAAGGGAGGTAATATAATAGAAACAGGCCAGTTTGTCTACCCAATACTTTAATTATTAATTTATGTATTTATATATCACATAATCTTCATATATATATATAATCTCCTCCACTACTATATATCTTTTTTAATAGTAAAGGATATTTAATTCTATCCTTAGCATCAGACTCAGTGTCTGGAACATACTAAGTGATGAATAATGCTTGCTGATCATTGGATGTTCAAGTACTCAAGCATGGTCTTTCCCTCCCGTCTGTTCTACCTGTTAGGACTGAAGTTTCTCCTGAATTTGTGACCTATTCAATCATTACTCTATCTGAAATGCTCCTAGTCTGAGAAAATACCAAGTATCTGGTGCAAGTTCATTGTTATTTTCCATTTACACTGCTAAGTTGAGATTAAAAGTTTAATTCATTAGCATTCATTCAAATGGATCAATTTATGACACTAGGTCCAAAGGAAAACTTGTTACTGTCACAATCTCAGAATGGGAAGAAACCTTAAAGGTCTTGTGATGCAACTGCATAGGACATCCCACTCCAGCAACCTAAGAAAGTCATCCTTCGGTCATCAGACTGACGAAGTCTATCTTACTTTGAAATAGAAAATTATAGAGGTTTTCCATAGATCAAATAGCATCCATTCCTCTGTCATTTCAAATCAACAAAATTTAATTAAGCATCTGCTGTGTTCAATTAGCTAGGCTTGATGCTAGGAACATTCCTATCTGCCAGAAGATCTATGGTGCCATTAAATATTCCCTTCAATGAGGTGTCACATGGCCCATCCCTACCAGGTGTTCTGTCTCTCTATCTCTATCTCTCTCAATGTCAGTATCCCACAGACACGCACAAACATACACACAAGTCGTGTGTGTTTTTGTGTATATATAGATAGATATGATAGCTATAGATAGATATATTCTTTAATCCATTTATTATCTAGAACTTCATTGTTAAGATCCATTGGGTCTATATCTTTTGTTTGTATTCCTTGAATTTATGGCCATTTTTATGTCATTATGGTTTATAAAGGGCTACTTCTTTTTTTTTACATCAATTTGTAGGATCTTTATGCTTTAATACATCATTGAATTTTTAATAGTCCTAGGTGGTGCTAAAAATTGTGTGTGTATAGTCCCTCTCTCTGTCTATACATATAATTAGTAGTCTAAATGAGAAGATACCATAATTCTCTCAGGTATTGTTTCTCCAGCAATTTATACAATTTTACATTTCCTTTTTGTTAGTTTTGTCAAGAACTGAATATGGTAAAAACTCCTACTATTACTGTGTTCTGTCTATGTCTGTTTGTAATTAATTATTATTTATGAATTTATATGATAAGCCATTTGGAACATATGGAGGTTGTATATTTTATTTATTTATTTATTTAATATGAATATGATTGTTAATTTCTTATCTATGCTTACTTTCAGCATTATGCAGTTTTCTTGTTTTATCTCTACATTGTAATTTTTCTCTTTGTTTTGTCTGATAGGATTGTTGAGGTACAAAGGAGACCCCGAAAGTTTGGGGTTTCAGACTAGTATTGTGAGTTATCTCAAAAGAATTTGCAGGCTTGAACCCATCTTCAAGTCAAGGGGTAAAGTTTATTATAATTGTAGCATCTTTGGAAATAGGCTAAATTCCAAAATAATTTTGCAAAGCAACTGGAGCAAGAAGATAATGTTATAGGAAAAAGAGAAACCAGAAGCTTCATCTTACTTTAATTTGCTAGTTTTATGGCTTGCAGGTAGGTTTGAGGAGTGATCTGTTCACTATTGTCTCAATAACTTTCTTATCACTGATCAACAGATTATTTATCTAACAGTCAGCAATGTCTGTAGGACTAAACTATATTTTTTCTAAGGTCAGGAGACTTCAAGATTACTGACAAACATTGTTAGAACAATAGCACTTGAAAGATCAGGGGGCCTCAGGATTATTGCTATATCTTCCCTAAAAGCTAGGAGAATAAATATTACTACTGTATTCCTAAAACCAGGGGATCCCAAAATTATAGAGGCATTTCCCCTAGAAGCTGTACCCCAGTAGGATGCCTGAAATTTTTATCTTTTTCAGCATCATCTGATACATGGTAAATTTGTTCCAGTCAATTTTTCTCCCATGTGTGACTTTGTGTTACAAGTACTTTTTCTTAAAAAAAAAAAAGATTGGGGCATTTTAATTTTTGTAATTGGGCATTCTAATCAATGCCCACATTATCTGAGATGAAGGAACACATGTGAGAGATACCAGGGATCTTCTGAGAGAAAATAGCATGATACCATGTGGAGAGAATAGCCTTTGTCTACAGCATCTACATTGAGAGGATTCTGCATCTTAAAAACATAATAAAACTAACCAACATAAAAACACTAACAGACTTGCATAGTCTCACTTGTTCTATTTCTACTGATATTCAGAGGTAGTCAACTGACCAAAATCATAAGCACCATTCACTATGTTAAGGAAAAAGCATTCTACTCTTCTCCTTAGACCCTGTGCTCTAAAACAAACAAACAAACAAACAAAAAAAGCTGGACTTGGGCTTTGGTGCGTTTTGCTTATCCTTTTCAGTTTTAGGTGCAGTGGGATAATTATTAGATATAGGACATTAGGTAAAACTTTCTGTCATGGACAACTTGGAAACTAAATTTTAGGATAAATATTGCAGCCAGTTCAGAAGGGAAGGTCTGAAAAACCAGGATTCAAGGCAGCATGCCCAAGGGGATTTTGGATTTAGAATTTGGTAGGACTAATGCTATTTAGAAAATGAAATGAACTGAACCAAATCCCCCTCACTTCAGTGGAGATAGATTGAAGGATTTTAGGGAGAATCATGTGTAAATATGATGGAAATGTTTCTGTATTTTTCTTGTATAACTTAGAAATTATAGAAGTTTTGTTTGAAAAGTTAATCTGGCTATTAAGTGATTAAGTGGAATTAGAGTATTGGGAACTCTAAAATGACCTAAAATAATCCTAAAATTAGGATAACTCCATCAATTGGGGATTGAGTCAATGTTAGAATCAGCATTCCCCAAATTTCCTAAGAGTTCCATGGAATTTAGTAGGAGAGCTGAGAAGTGACAAAACTGGCTTCAGGCTACAGAAGTCCATTCTATTTTCTTATCCAATCTTTCACTCTCTTTTATAGGATAGTTTAATTCATTCAAATTTAAAATGATGTGAGGTAGAATTATGTTTTCTTCTATTTCTCTCCTATCACCTTTTTTTCTGAATTTGTATCTTTTGTTATTATTCTTTTTTTCTTTGTAACAACAATAATGAACTTTATTTACTACTTCAGTTATTTTTGCTTAACCTAATTCTTCCATTCTCTATAAATTCCTCTTCACATTTTCATGCATTTCCTTGGTTCTCAAGATTTAACTAACTTAGTCATTCATTTCCTTTTTCTTCCTTTTATTTGGTTACCTAACCATTACTCTCTTTCCCCCTCTCAGATAGTA
Source organism: Antechinus flavipes (assembly GCF_016432865.1). NCBI lineage: Eukaryota > Metazoa > Chordata > Mammalia > Dasyuromorphia > Dasyuridae > Antechinus > Antechinus flavipes. Next base: position 5,255,893 of record NC_067400.1, on the reverse strand, counting down.
AAATAAAATCCAACTTCTTTCATTCAACATAGTGTATTACTCAAAATTTTATTTAGCAATATTTTCTTAAAACAATTTTTCTCTAATTATTTTGTTGATTCTAGCCTCTTCTTTCTATGCAAGACTTTTTTTTTTTCTTTGATTCATGCTACTTATACTTCTTTGCTCCTTCTTTCAATTCTGCATGCCTTGTGGAATGAAAGCTTCAAAGGTACCATTTTTTCCCCTTTTCTCACTGTTATTCATGATAGATCTTGATTCCCCCTCTCTTTTTTTCCATTGTATCTATTCTTGTAGAGGAAAAGAAAATAAAAATATGGTTGCCATGATGGAATATGTGTGTGTGTGTGTGTGTGTACTCTTTTGTGTCTTTATACAGTTCATTACAATTCCCTGTCCTCCATGATCATTTTTCTTCCTCAATGTGGGAAGATGTTTCTGACTCAAGTTATGTTCTGAATGGAGCTTTTTATTCTTCTAGATGTCAGTTTCTCCTTTTGATCTTGCCTTGTTCTGAGGCTGGATATGATCCCTAGAAGCACAATGATCCCTTATATTTCATCTCAGTAAACACTGAAGTCCTGCAAGTTAAAAACACCCACTGTAAAGTCCCCATCACCAATTCTAGAATCGCTCTCTTCCCAGAGGAGTTTTCTTCAATGGGACCTGCTTCAATCCCAAATAGATTTCATTCCATATGTATCCCTACCTTAGCCAACTCACCAAACCTATTGCACACTTTCATCTTCTGGAGCAACTACAAAAATTTACTTTTATGGTTACTCCCTCATAACTGGTCTTTCACTGTCATTACTTCAAAGAAAAAAAAGAAAGAAAAAGCAGGATAAATGTAATTTATTTAGTTATTTGAGTCTTATTGATTCTATATTTTAATACATCTCTATATTTTAATTGAAGTGATTACTAAATAATAACTTGTTAGTGTCTTGATTTTGTTTCTTTGCTTATTTTGAATGCCCCTCTTTTATTGAGCATCCATTTTATTTCATTGAGAATTAGGCTTAAGTTTCAGTGTATGTCCTTTTCAATGACATCTTGAAATAATTTACTTTGTAGACTTTGTATTACTTTGTATTATTTTCTCTTTTTTGTAATTCCTAATGAATGCACTTCAGTCTCATCTTATATAAATTTCTTTTCTACATGTAAAAGTTTTTCTCTCTGTGTCATTTGAAGAATTTATTTTTTGTCACTGAAATTAAAAAAAATAATCAAAAAATTATAAAAAATTTCTAGGCATTTTCAGTTTAGCATCTTCTACTAAAAGTGATCTGTGGATTTGTTTAACTATCATTTTATGTTTTTTTTTTTAAATTAAAGCTTTTTTTTTTTTACTTTGAAAACATATGCATAGATAATTATCAACGTTCACCCTTACAAAACCTTGTATTCCATTTTTTCCCCCTCTCTTCCTCTCATCCCCACTCCTAGATGGCAAATAATCCAATATATGTTAAACAGCACATTTTCTATCTTCAGAAGTTCTGGACTGTTAAATGATTTCTTGAACTGCAGTGTTAAAAGCTTTTGAACTTGTTGGGTTCTTCTGGGAGATATAACCCTGAGATTGTCTCTCCACACCCTGTCTTTGAGATCAGTATGTTTTTTTTTGTGTTTAGATCATGTTTTTTCTTCAATATTATTATTATTTCCCCCCTTCTTTTCATCTAGATTGTTCTTTGTTTTGTGTATTTTTAAGTCCAATCTGTTTTTACTGCTATTGCATCTTTAGTGATACTTGCCATTATAGATTCAAGTTTTTTTTTTTATTCTGCCAATTATTTCTACTGTACAGGCCATAAATTCTGCTTTTATGACTCCTATTTCTCTCTTTAATCTTGTGGGAATGTCCTGCTATGGTCTCATGTTCTCTTGGAAATCCATAGGGTCTTTTGCCATGCCAGATGTTAAGCTTTTTTAGCGGTTCTGAAAGTCACATTTCCCTCTGTTTTTAACATTTCAGTGCATTAATATGTTTGTGCTAAAATTTTGTAATTGAGTTTATTCTTCCTAAAACTGTTAATAATTTTGATATTTTTTTCCTTGTAATTCCTCTTGCTCATGTATCAACTCCTTATCCTTTGACATTAGATCTCTTAAAGGCTAAAATTCAAAGTTATCTTAACCTCCTCCAATGCCAGGGAATTCACTTTTCCCCAAAATCAGTCTCAACCAAGAGTTATTCCTGAAGTTGAGAATACAGTCTTCAGATGGATGTCAACCTCCTTTCCTTCAGAGTTGGTAGAAAACTCCCCCATACACACACACACACACACACACACACACACACACACACACAATATTCTGCATGAATTTCCTCTGTTCCTTATTTCTATGACTGAGCACTAATTCACTGCAGCATTTTACCTCTGAAGGGAGAGAAAGCTTCCATTTTTATATACTTCTACTACCTTCATATAGAATGAGAGGAACAAGTTATCTTGCTTTTTGCCACAGAATTGTTGGGTAAGGGTAGGGATAGAATCTGGAAGACTGTAGTAGAATAAGGTAATTGATGAGTGAATATGAAAGCAAAAGCCCATGGTTCTCATTTTAACAATTTGCCAGAACATGAAATCTAGTTGGCAGAGGGATATTGAGTGAGTACCTTCAGAATAAGGTATTAATCAATACAGTCACAGTCAATTCACCGAGTTTTTACCCCATTGAGATTCATGAGATTAGCCTGTGGTGACAGTTGCAATTAATTTATAATTCTTTTGCATAATTATTATTTTGGAGATGTGAAAGATCATGAGGATTACAGAAAATGTCTAGTCTTCCATCGTGTTGGTCATATGGTCATGAATCTTGGTCTTTTAATGAAGGGACTCTTGTGTTGTTGATTAGATGTCTAGAATCCTTAACTAGATATTATGTCAAATGTAAATAAATCAAAATTTTACACTACATTTAATATAACATGCATAGAGTAACTAAATTTGTTCATATATAGGGATTTATTGAAGTCAGAGCATTCGAAAATACTTATGAGAGCATATATTTTGTGCTACAATGAAATTTAGGTTATCATCTAGGGAAACCCCTCATTTTTTTTTCAGATAAAGCTATTCAGACCAAAAAAGAGTAGATGGGATTTATCCAAGATCACACAGATAGTAAATGAAAGAACTACAGTTTAACCACAGGTCCTCACTGCATTTCACCATGCTGGTTCTTGTATAATATCCACCAAGGAATGGATTAGCTAAACGTGCCATTTTCCATTTAAAAACCATCATGTCTTTATATCTTCAGCACACATTGTTCCCTTGTTCTTCGTGTATTCTCAATCCCCAGAATTTTGCAAAGTTTCCTAGATCTACTTTATAACCACCAAAAAGAGTTTGAAATAACTATTCACCCATGAAAAAACAAAGTGGTCTGGCATGTTCATTGTCTTCCAGAAAAATGAGAATTTAAAAGAAGTGAAGAAATATCTATAGCTATAGCTATAGATAGAAGAAATATCTATAAACATTCAAAGACCAAAATGAATAGAATTTGGATAGAAATCTTAAGTAGAAGTGAAATGAGTAGAACCAAGAGATTATTGTACAAAGCAACAACAATATCATAGGATGATCTATTCTGATGAACATGAATCTTTCCAACAATGAGATGACTGATGCCAGTTCCAATTATCTTGTCATGAAGAGAGCCATCTACACCCAGAGAGAGGACTGTAGGAACTGACTGTGAATCACAACATAACATTCTCACTCTTTTTGTTGTTGTTGTTCGCTTGCATTTTGTTTTCTTACTCATTTACTTTCTTTTTCTTGATCTGATTTTTCTTGTGCAGCAAGAGAATTGTATAAATATATTTATACATATTGGATTTAACATATATTTTAATGTGTTTAACATATATTGGATTGCTTGCCATCTAGGGGAGGGGGTGAAGAAAAGGAGGAAAAAATCTGAAATGCAAGGCTTTGCAAAGGTCAGGCTTGTCAAATTATCTGTGCATATGTTTTGAAAATAAAAAGCTTAAAAAATGGAGTAAAAACAACAACAACCACAAAGAAATCTTAAGCAGTCTGAATTCAGGTACTGAGCATAAAGAAAAGATACTTTCTTTATGGAGAAGGGTGTAAAGATAGATAAATTATGGTTTGAAGTTGACCCCAAAAAAGATAACCTTATTTGTTTTAAAAAGATAATGCCTAAATGAATGTGAAATTGATTAAATGACCATTAATTGGGGAATGGCTAAATAAGTTATGGTATATGAATGTAGCAGAATATTTTTGTTCTATAAGAAATGATGAACAGGCTGATTTCAGAAAAGGCTGGAAAGACTCACATGAACTGAGTGAAGTAAACAGAACTGAGAGAAAATTGTGGATATTAATAGCAAGATTGCATGATGATAAATTATGATAGACTTAGTTCTTCTTAGCAATGTGATGATCCATGACAATTCAAATAGACTTGGGATAGAAAATGCCATCCACTTTCAGAGAGAAGTCTATGGAGAATGAATGTGATTTGAAGCATAGTATTTTCACCTTTTTATTGTTTGTTAGCTTTTTTCTTCCTCATGTTTTTTTTTTTTCATTTTTGGACTGATTTTTCTTGGCAGATATGGAAATTTTTAAGGTATAACATGTCTGATTGCTTGCTGTTTTTGGAATGGAGTGAAAAAGGGAGGGAGAAAGTATTTGAAACAGAATCTTACAACAATGAATGGTGAAAACTATGTTTACATGTATTTGGAAAAATAAAACACTGAGGGGGAAAAAAATAAAAGTAAAAAATAGTATCTATTGATCAGAATATAACATGCAGTTAGATATCCTAACTTGTAGAGTTCATTCTTCAGTAAATGCTTTAAATAAACACTAAAAGTGGGAAACAAATTGGATCCAGAATTAGGTGGAAAAAATCTATGAAGAGGACATGAAACTCTTTCAATGGCCCAATCCTTCTCTCTGAAAAAAAGACAATTTCTTTATTTCAAAAAATTTTACTTTTGACATTGAAATAAAATCATTTTGTATCACTCAAGGAACAATGAAGAGGTCTACATTGGAGATAAGCAAGCCTACATAGACACACACACACACACACACACACACATTCACACACACACACACACATACACACACACACAAATTAGGGGGAAAAAAAACTGGTGTAAGGTTATCATTAGAGAAATGCCTGGTTGAAAACTAAGAATTAATTTAGAGTAAGAATGAGGGTCAGTATCCAAAATGCAATGTCCCTTCCTCAGATTCCCTTGACATGATGATGATACTAATGGAGGACATTAGTGGTCTATTAGTTTTCTTTTCTCTCAACATGTGATCAATTCAATTGTGTTTTCAAAGACACTTTATATTTATACTGAATTTGTATCATTTTTCCTGTATAATCCTTGTATATAATATGTTACAACTTGTTCACACGAACCATATTCTTCTCATTAATACTAATAATCTTAGAAAAGTGACTCAGTGACATAAAAAGATATATCTGACTTATTACACACAAATATCTATATAGATATAGATATGTAACTCAATTATGACTAATCTGGAAATGACATAATTATGTCAATAACTCTATATAAAGTGTTCAACAAAATGCAAAACTGGATTATGCTAAGAACTTTGTAAAGCATGGGTATGGAAGGATCCTTCTTTATTATAATTCTAAAAATCTAAAATAAAAAAAAAAGAACAGGAGACAGAAGATAGACAGCCCATATTCTCACTCACTATTCTCATTGTAGTGCCAGCATTAAGAAAATCTGGACTCCAGAACATTAGATGGAACCATGGAGAGAGCTTTAAAAGAAGAGATCACTGAAAGTGATAGACTAGGAAAAAGCAGTACATCATGGGTTCCTCAGATAACTATACCTCAAAGACCTAAATAATGTACCAAAATGAATCCTGATTTTAAAATAAAGAAAACAAAACAATAACAATAACATTTTGTTTTATTTTGGTTTTTCCCAACCTAGATTGGCATAGACAGCTAAAAGCATTAAGGGATTATATGGAGCCTTACATTGGGACTGAACTATGACTGAGAGTTTTGTACAAGGGAAAGAAGTCCAGGACTCAAAGTACAGGGGCCTAGCACTCTGTAGCAAGCAGGAATAGAAGACCAAGTACAGTTCTATTACTCATGTCCTTGATCTAACTCTCAAATCTCTTGTGGTCTGGGAAAAAGATCTGAGTATAGAGTGTTTGCTAAGGACCAAAGGAAAGCACTTTCATTCTATCCCTAGTTTAGGGTTAGCTCTCAGATCACATGTAGTTCAGACCATCTGTGCCTAGAGAAGTGGCCAAAGTAGAAAGCAATCAGTGGCCTGATATTGGGTACTGACAGAATTAGGAAGTAGCCATACGTTTCTGGTATTTGGAATGGATCTAGGACTCATATTCCAGCCCCTAGCCCAGTCTATAGTAGAATAACAACAACAACAACCAAAAAAAAATGGTTCAGACCATAGAGAAACCCAGAGTTCTATTGCTATGAAGTACGTAAACTTTCAGGTCAACAGCAATCTATTGGTACTCTAACAAGAAACACAGATAATATAGGATTTTACAAATCCAAATGTTGGTCAAGATTTCAGACTATGAGGATAGTAATCAGTCTACATTCTGCCACTGGCAGATTTAAAAACGTTGAAATCTTGCAGGTCTGTAGCATGAACTTCCTAAGGAAGACATTGCCTCCAACAATATGCAGCATCTAGCCTTAAAATAAAGTCTAAATTAAGAGATTAAGTTAGAAAGAATGAATAAAGAACAAATAAAAAATCTTACTATCATAAGGAGTTATTGCAGTGACAATATCCAAAATACAAACACAGAAAAAGAGAATATGCCCAAATATGTGTGTATGTATATATATACATACATATATATATATATATGGTTTTAATATATATTATATATTTTATTATTTATATATATATATATATATATATATACATATATATACATATATATATATATATATATATATATATATATATTTGCTGAGGCAACTGGGGTTAAATGACTTCCCCAGGGTCCCACAGGTAGACTTGCCCAGGGTCACACAATTAGACCCCAAATATTTTTAAAGAAAATTGAATAACTAAAAAAACAGCTTGGCCATCAATTGAATTAGATTCCTAGGAAGAGGGGTCAAGCAAGACTTTGAAAATAAAGGTTAAAGGAAATATTTAAATTATTTGTTCATTTTTGTTACATTATGAGGTTTAAATTATTGTTATTCCCAACCTTGAATTAGAGAAAGCTAACACACTCTAGACTCAGATCTTCTTCACATATACACCACACACACACACATACACACACACACACACACATATCTCTATATTAGTGGGGTTTTTTTTCTCTCTGGAGGCAGACAGTATATTCCTTCATAAGTCCTTGTTAATTGATTTGAATGATTATATAACTCAGAATAATCATTTACAGTTACCCTTTGAACTATACTGTTCTTATTATATGTAGTATTTTCTTGATTCTGCTGATTCATTTCATTCTGCATTATTTTTTGTAAATTATCTCGTGTTTCCCCCTAAAACAAACTGGGAATCATTTCTTACAGCAGAGTAGTATTGCATCAAAAAGTTAAATTTAAATTATAAATGATGAGCAATAGAGGATAGGATTTTTTAAAAAAATAGAGCTAAAGAATAGAAAGTTGTTTCTGGTTTTTGGAATTAACAACTTCAAATAGATACAAGAACTTGTTTAGACAAAAAAAAAAATCAATGCAAAATAACATGGCCCAAAGAGAAGCTAATGATGTTGTAATACAACCAAAAAACAAAGGACTGCAAGATAAAATAGAAGAAGTATTTCATAGAAAAAAAAAAAGAAGATAAATCTTTTTTAGAATCATTGGACTATCAAAAAGTCATGTGTGTGTATGTGTGTTTATATATGTATGTGTTTGTGATAAGAGCCTGAAAATTATATATCAAGACACAATAAAAGATGATTGCTCTAATGTCTTACAACTAGAGGGCAAATGAAAATAGAATCCCCTGGGAAAAATATCAAAATGAAAACTGATAGGAATGTTACATTGGAATCCAAAACTTCCAAGCAAAAAGAAAATGTCAAATAACAACAGAAAAAAAAAATTCTACCACCAAAGTGCCATAATCAAAATAACACAATATTTAATAGCAACCATCTGAAGTACTGGATAACTTGGAATATATTACAAAAGGCAAACTATATAGGATTACAACAAAGGATATTTTACCCAGAAAAAAATGAATAAAAGGGTCCTGTTAAATAAAGAACTTTCAAGCATTCTTGATTAACAGATCAGAAGTGGGAAGATATTTGGAAAGGCAAATACAACACAAGAGAAACATCAAATATATAAATATGAGAATGGAAATAGAAGAGGATAAACAATACTGAATTACATTCTTAGATTATTCCAGTATCCCCTCAGAACTTTAATATCATGGCAGGGGGGGTCATAGATACATAGATACTATATGCTACAGAAGGCAATTAGGCATCTCACTGTAGAAAGAACTGGAACTAGAGTCAAAAAGATCTAACTTTAAATCCAGGCTTAACTACTCCTTAGCTAAGTAAACCTGAGCAAGCTACTTAACCTTGGATTGCTTTAATTCACTGGAGAAAGAAATCATGGATCATTCCAGTGACCTTGCCAAGAAAATTCATGGGCAATAGGTACGTGGGGTCGCAAATTATCTGACTGAAATGATTGAATAACTTGGCAAACACTATGTTAAATGCTTTACAATATCTCTCCTGACTCACAACATCCCTGGGAGGTTTTGTGTGTGTGTGTGTTTTTTTTTTTATTATCAATTTTATATATCCAAAGATACTGAGACAGAGGATAAGCGATTTGCCCACACAAAGTGTTAGATGCTTGTAGGTGATACGGGACCTGCTTCCAGTGGCTTCTGGAGGTCTAACTCAGACCTGTAGAATGGATCTCTTCATGTGAAAGGATGATGATGATTCAAGGAGACTGAGAGGCAGTTATATTGTCTGACTTCTCTCCTCTTCCCTCTTGCCTCCAATTTATTTCATTCTCAAGCCACAAGTTACATCTGAGTTAGTAAAGGCTTCTTTGCAAGTCCTTCAAGTGTTATGATTCACAGCTACGGAGACTCTCAGAGAATTAACCTGTCCCTTCACCTAGGCATGGTTCTTAACAGATGCTGGTTTGGGACTCAGGACTGACTGCCACATTCACTCAACCACCTGCCTTCCTCAACATTCTAAAGAGAAAGAATTTTGAAAATTTTAAGAACAGTGATCAATGTAATATAGCCAAAATTCAAGATGATCATGGTGAAAAATACTATCTAACTCTTGAATATGGTCAATGTGGACATTAGTTTTGTTCGACCATGATATAGATGCAAAATATCATACTATTAGCTTACTAATAGTATTTACTATTAATATTTACTATTAATTTCCTATTAGTATTACTATGTATTAGTAGTTTCAGGCATATTGGTTTCTTTTTTTATAAAGCTCTTTATATTAGAAACATATGCATAAATAGTTTTCAACATACATCCTCACAAAACCTTGTGTTGCAGATTTTTTTCTCCCTCCCTTACTTTTACTCCTTCCCCTAGATAAATAATCCAATATATGTTAAACATGAAACACATCAGTTTCAAGACTTTTTTTTTCCTTTTTTCAATTTTCATTTGGGAAGGGAAAATAGGAGAGATAGAAAACATTTTTTTCCCTGTTAATTGAAAAATAATTAATTTCCAGGGAGTGCAGTCAAGATAGCAGCATAGAAGAAGCATTCATCCACTAGATGCAAGAAAAGAGGCTGTTTGGCAAGTCCATTGATCATATTCACTTCTAAATCACATTTCAAGAGGAAAGAAGAGCACTTTTGGTCTATAGAGAGAAGGGCCCCTGAAGTGAAGTATCAGTTTTGATTACACAGGATTGGGGACACTATGAAACAGTATTGCTTGCAGTAAGAAACTGAATTTTTTAATAATTCCTGGTAAATTCTTGACTTCTTCTAAGTTGGGTTTCTTTTTCCCATTGCCTTTGTACTTAAGACTATTTCAGAACCTGAAACACTCTAAGAGGGCTAGAGTTGTGATATCATTATATGCAATTCCACCAGTATGATCAATCACTCAATCAACATATATTAAATGTTCATTTTATGTCAGGAATACAAAATTAGCTACAGTAACTCCTGCCTTCAAGAAATGACATGTTACTGGTGGAACTTACATGAAAACTGATGGGGATGTTCCAAAATGCATACAGGAAAAAAAGTGAAACTTCCAAGGGAAAGTTTCTAGCAACCAAGAGATTATAGGGAAAAACCTCTAACAGAAGATGGAGGTGAAACTGAATATTAAAGGAAATCAGACTACAATGTGCAAAAAGAGGAAGCCTTTCAGACATGAGAAAAGGTCACTAAAATATCCCAAGTCTACAGATGGAGTGCTGTGTGAGAGGTACATCAACAGGCCAGCAAAGCTTGACTGGACAGGATATCAAGAGAAGTAAAAGGTAAGAAGATGAGAAAACTATGAAGGTACCTGGACATAAATGACTTTACATGACAAAGAAAGGATTTTCTATTTGATGCTTGAGGCAATGCTGGTACTCATTGTGCTGTAAGGGGCTATAAGAAAATCTATGCTTTAGCGCAATCAAATTGGCAAGTATGTGGATGATGAACTGGCAAGAGAAGAGTGCAGTCAGTGAGGCAGCAAGAAGCCTTGTGCAAAGGTGAAAGGTGAAAGAACTGAATTAGAGTGAGAACTGTGTGAATGAAAAGAAGGGGTCGTATACAGGAGTCGAAATAAGATTGTGTTATGAAATGAGAGCTACTTGCCAGTGGTTACTGGAGGTCATACTCAGACCTGTAGAATGGATCTCTTCATGTGAGAGGATGATGATGATTCAAGGAGACTGAGAGAGTTGCATTCTCTGACCTTTCTCCTCTTCCCTCTTGCCTCCAATTTATTTCATTCCCAATCCACAAGGAACATCAGCCAAGGCTGCTTTGCAACTACTCCAAATGTTATGATTCACAGCTTTGGAGGCTCTCGGAGCATTGACCTGTTCCTTCATCTAGGCATGATCCTTAACAAGATCGAGACAATCGATTCAATATGGGGAGGGGATAAGACTGAGGAGTAAAGGGTCACACTTTAATCAGGAAAATTGATCAGATCACTATGGAAGATAGTATAAAGATTATACAAGGGGAGATTGGTCATACATCTGTTAATTAGTCTTAGTACTTTGTTTGCAATGTGCAGTGGTTAAAGGGTTTCTCCTTTGTTGCCCAGCTATTGTACAACCGCACAAGGACTTGAATTCAGAACTTCCTGGCTCAGTAACCTTTCTGTTCACTATATTATGCAACCTTTCTCAGAATATTCTACTTCAAATGGTAGACACTAAATAAATTTTGTTGGATTAGAATACCTTAGATTGGATAAGATTGTGGGAATTGAATCATGTTCTTGTTTCTTTCTAAAGTGTACAGCCTCTAACTAGGCACAAAATGATTTGGTTTTAAGGAGATGATAGTTGTTAATGCTGTTTTGAGGGGTTTGGATGAAACAGTAAAATGTTGTGGGTCAGAATGGGAAGAGAATAGTTTTTTTATGAACACTTCAACAACATTGGTTATTCTATTCTAGCTTTGCTAGGTTATACTCTACTTTGCATCCAAACTTGTCTGTCTAATGTATCTCTATTTATCATTGGTGTTGAGCCTAATGTGTGTATCTTACTGAAAGGCATAAAGATCATTCCCACTTTGGCAGGTTTTCCAATGGCAGTATCATTTAGCTAGGCATTATATGAGAGTTTATTTCAGGTAATGAGCAAGAGCTGCCTGGATGTTAACATTCAAAAAAAAAAAAAGACTCAGTGTGGAGTTGGACACAGGTCTTCCTCATGCAAACTTTATTCCTTGGGCAGTTCAGGGGCACCTAATTGTATGCATTTTATGCTTTTAATGTTTGATGAGAATTTTAAGCCACCCATCACTCTTAAGTTGTAAACAACTATAAAATAACTATTGTTTAAAAAATTCCTTCTAATTGATTCTGTCTGATTTGCAGGGCTGATTTATTGCTGTTTCAACTTTATAGTGGCCAAAGGAGGGTGTGGATCTTGGAAGGAAAAAAGGCAATTTCTTTTTGACACTTGTGAATTTAATAGGGCAGACCTTAATGGTCATTCCCGACATTTTCCTGTGGATAAAACATTTATCATTAGTCCCAAACAGTTGTGCACATACTTGATTCTTCTCTGGTGAGCACTTTTGGGACAGCCACTATTCTACCACCTTGGCAGCAGAAGGAATGCGTCTGAGGGCCATTCACCCAACCTTTGGCAATGACTTGGCAGAAAACTGGCAGTGAAGAGTGGTAGCCATTCCAGGATAATTATGTGCCTGCCTTGAGTTCCTAGAGCCTTGAAACCCTTCGGGTGCTGGATTCTGCAGGGCAAAATGCTTCCTCATGGCAGGAAGAGCTCGATGGAGGATCCTGACTGAGGTCATGGCTATGATTTGAGAGCCCAGACAGGACTTTCCACTCAGTCAAACCACAAGAATTTATTAATACCAATTAAATGTAGGTGCTGTTCTCTGCATGAAAGATCCAAAATACAGAAGGAAATACCCCTGTCCTCAAAGAGTTCACATTCTGTTGGAGGAGAAAATATGAATGGAGGAGAAGACTGACCTGGGAACAAGTCAGCTTGGCTCTGTTGTTCAAAGTTAGGCTAAGGCTAGAGGTTACCTACAAGACTTGGAAGGCACATGAATATGGTTCGAGGTGAGAAATCATTGGGCAACGGTGCCCTTTCACTTCTTCTGAAACAATTTGGCTGTTCTGATGCCATTTTGTTTATTTCGATGTTTCCTATGCAGTCAGAGACTATGATCAGTTTCAAGTTTTTGTCAGCCACAGCTAGAAGTAGGACCAAGAATATTGGGTTGACATCTAGTGGCTGATTTATAGGCTGATATGAACAAGAGAAATCTGTATGGACAGGAGTGGATAATTTATCAGTAGAGAGGAAGACAGGTATAGACATCTTTCTTTTCTTTTGTTTTGCTCTTATTTGTATGTGCGCACGCACACACACACACACACACACACACACATACACACACATACACACAATCTGGGGCACACAGAACCTACCTAGATTTGTGACTGATTTCATGATTGGATTTCATGAATATCACCAACTTTTTGGGAAAATAATAAAACACCAGGCCTCACCATCTGTCTTGCAGTATTGCCTACCAACTTCCTCTAGAACTTATCATCTCCTCTACCTCTATATCCTCCACACTGTTGGCACTATCATTGATCTATGGAATTATCTTAAGGACCTTCAAGCTTTACCATCTGCCCTGCCACTGAAAGTTTCAACTCATGGATGTTTTCATCCAGTTAAAATTGAATTTCTTTTACATATGTTGTTTTCCCCAATTAATGTGATTTCCTTAAGAATATAGATTATTTCCCTTTGTTCTATTTGTAGCATCAGTGCTTGGCATGGTGCTGGTGCTTAACACAGAATCAACATTTAATACATATTTTAAATATATTTTCATCTTCATAGATGAGGTTTTCCAAGAGCAATAGATTAGAGAGACCATTTTAAAAGATAGACTCACTTTTATATTTGGTGATTAAAACCAAAATAAACCTTAACTCTATAGATTTTAATTTTATCTTATTTTTCTTACTTTAACAGAATAATTACTACAATCAAAAGAATCTACCCTTTCTGTCTTTCTTGCATTTATACCATGTTTATTTTCTTCTAAGTTTTAGGTAAGATGCTGGGTTGCCAACCCCAGATTCAGTTCCAACTCATAGATTTGGGAAAAAAAAACAGGATTCTCAAATGTAGATGCTGCCTTCCCTTAATAGCAAATAATAGTTTTTGTACCTTGTGTTTGTTGTTCCTCAAGTAAACAGAAAAGTGTGAATAAACCACTCTTTTATTCTAAACAGCAGGGAATTTATTTCTTTTTATTAAGATGAGTCCATTGGATAGAGCATTGACTCTGGAGCCAATGGAGGAGGAACTAAGTTCAAATCTGACCTCAGACATTTACTTATTAGCTGTGTGACCACTAGTATGTTGTTTAACCTGCTTGTAAAATAAAATGGGGAGTTAGATTGCTCAGCGGATAGAACCTTGGGTTGAAATCAGGAAAATTCTGCCCGAGTTTACATAAGGCCTCAAATACTTAATGTGTGACCCTAGGGAAGTCATTTAATCCTTTTTTTTCCTCAGTTCCTCAACTTAAAATGAACTGGAAAAAGAAATAGCAAACTACCCCAGTATCTTTGCTAATAAAGTCCCAAATGGGGGCATCAAGAGTTGAGCATGATTGAACAACAATTCCCAATTTATTCCAGACTGAAAGTATAGTGAACACTCATGTTTGTAATCCAATTACTGAGAGGCATAAGAAGTTTGATCTGCTCTATTCCTCACTTAGACTCTTTCTCTTGAAATCTTGAGGGCTCACTATATCAGTATGAGACTTAGTGTAGACACTTATTAGCTTTCAGTTCCTGACACAGATTCAGCTCAGACCTGGGGAAATATCCAGAATAGGGATTTTTGTTATGTGACATTATGCCTGATTTCTTTTTAGAATAACAATGACAACAGAATAATACCTGTAGTAACTATAACAACAACAAGAATAGAATATGTATTGATGTTTAAAACACACATCGTGAGTTTGGTCTTCCCAACAACACCATAAAATAGATGATTTTATCCCCCATTCCTTTCACAAAAAAGGAAATGAAAGTTTGGGGTTGAAGTTGTTTGCCCAGCATCAGATAACTAGCAAATTTGTGAGAAATAATTTGAATTCAAATCTTGCTGACTCCAATTCAATCTGCCAGCTAGCTTTCAGGGAATTTCTAAGCAAAGAAAACATGTTTGGAGAACATAAGAGTTTTGGAGAGGGTATAATAGGCTGAAATATGAATGGAATCAATGATGGTAGCATTGAAAGTGGTTCTAATGGGCCCAGAAGTTCCCACCAGTGTTCTTGCAGTTTAGATTTAAAATATTAAGGAAGAAAACTTAAAGGATCTGAATAAATATAGTAGGTTACAAATGCTAGTTAATATCTGGAGCTGGAAAGAGCAAAGAGGCAATTCTGGATTTAGAGACCTATTTCCAAAATATTTTAAATTGGGCATTTGTTTAGCTTACAGATTAGAAAGTAATGCCAGGAAATGGTAGATTAGCAAGATGCCAAAATATTTAGTTCTCACAAATAGGTTTGGTTTTCAAAAGGCATTTATTTCTTACTAGGAATTTAGACTCGGGGAGCTATTTTATTTATTCTTTTTCTAGTAAATTTATTTATTTTTAATACACATTACTTCATGAATCATGATGGGAGAGAAAAAATCCAATCAAAAGGGAAAAAACATGGGAGAGATTAAAAAAAAAAACAGAAAAAAAAAGTGAACATAGCATGTGTTGATTTACATTCAGTTTCTCTAATTCTTTTTCTGGATAGAGATGGCATTTTTTTTTTCATCCAAATTCTATTGGAACTGCTTTGGATCACTGAACCACTTCTGATACAGTAGATCATGACATATTCTTGCTGTTACTGTGTACAATGTATTCTTAGTTCTGCTTATTTCACTCAACATCAGTTCATGTAAATTTTTTCAGGCCTTTCTAAAAACCAGCTTGTTCTTCATTTTTTTATAGAACAACAATATCCCGATATCTTCATATACAACAAATTATTCATCCATTCACCAACTGATGGGCATCTACTCATTTTTCAATTCTTTGCTACCACAAAAAGAGCTGCTACAAACATTTTTGTACATGTGAGTTCTTTTCCCTCCTTTAAGATTTCCTTGGAATGCAAACCCAGTAATGGAACTGCTGGATCAAAAGATATGTACAGTTTTATAGCCCTTTGGGCATAACTAATTGCTCTCCAGAATCGTATTATTTCACAATTCCACCAACAATGCATTAGTGACCCAGTTTTCCCATATCCCCTCCAATATTTCTTATTATATTTTCATGGCATTTTAGCCAATCTGAAAGGTGTGAGGTTGTACCTCAGAGTTGTTTTAATTTGTATTTCTCTCATCAATAGTGATTGAGAGCATTTTTTTCATATGATTATAGATGGCTTTAATTTTATCAGCTGAAAATTGTCTGTTCGTATCATTTGACCATTTATCAATTGGGAATGACTTGTATTCTCAGAAATTTGACAGAGTTATTTATATATTTTAGAAATGAGACCTTTATCAGAAACACTGACTTTAGAGGTTTTTTCCCATTTTTGTACTTTCCTTTTAATCTTGTTTCTGTTGGTTTTGTTTGTGCAATACCTTTTCAATTTAATTTAATCAAGGTTGTCCATTTTGCCTTTCATAATGTTCTCTGAGTCTTTTTTTGCTCATAAATTCTCCCTTCCCTTAATATAGTCCTATATTAAACAAATTATCATTTTCAAAATGAAAAAGTAAACAACATGATAATTCACAAGTTTAATATTGATTTAATATTGATGATTCCTTGAAGGTTTGAGTTGGACAGAATCTTGGGGATCAGCTGATTTATCATTCCCACTGATAATCTTCCAGTGTCTACTTGAATGCTTTCCCATATTAATATTAATTTCTCTTGTCCCAACTCTCAACACCTTGTAATTAAAGTCTGGATTTTTTCTGATAGAATTTATTCATATGTCATATATATTACAATCAAGAGTTAATGTGAGGAAAAGAGGCACTGAAAAATCTGATTGTGGTTTGAAAAACAAAATGCATTAAAAATCTAGAAAAATAAACTATAAAGCAAAAAGCCTGTTACTTAGAAAACCCCAAAGCAAAGAGTCTATGCCAATCATACTCTATAGTCAAATGATATCACGGTCACAAAGAGACAAAGAAAACATTTTAAGTCATCAATTATGAATCACTAAGCCCATTGTAAATACTGTGTATCAGGCACCACATTAGGCTCTAGTGATTCATCAAAAAATACTTTACAAACTAATAGAGACAAATAATAAAAGTAGCACAAAACATGTATAAAATGAATAGAAGATAGCTTGGGGCGGAGGGTACTAGTAACTGGGAAGAGCAGGAGATGCTTTAAATAGAATGTAATAATTGAACTGAATTTCAAAGGAAATAAGGGATGAAAAGGGAGAAGAGTTAGAGATGGAATGCAATGCAACTATGATAAAGAGATCATACAAAGGCCCAATGGAAGAAGATTTCCTGTTATACATAAGAAACAACAAGTAGGTTCAATTGGCCAGACCACAGAAAAATGGTGGAATGTACATGGTCCCTAACAAGATTTGTAAAGGACTTCAAAAGCCAAACAAAAAAATGTTGTCATTTGATTGTAAATACAACAGGGAGCCACTGAAGTTTGATGACTAGAAGAATGACATGATTAGACTTTTCTTTAAAATATATTTAAAGCTGTCTAGCGAGTAGATAAGATTAGGGCAACCCTTGAAGCAGGGAGACCAATCAGAGGTGGACTACTTTGGGATGTTGGAGGGGCCCTTCCTCCTATGACTTCAGAAGAGACGGAGATGTTCATTAGTTATTTTCCTATCAACTATAAAGACTTTAAATTGAGAGTTTAACCAAAACTTAATGAACACATGAAGGAGACAATTTCCACTCCTCAGGCCTCTTTTTTCTTAAGATATAAAGTTGGAAGATGAAGATGTAAAGAAATTTGGGATGCAGCTTCTTCTTGTTTCAGCCTTCTTTGGTACAGAATCTTGTAAGATCTCAATAAATAACTTCCATCTTCCCCATCCCAGGCACAGAAAATTGCAATTTTGGCTACTAGAGCAAGTAACTCAGTAACAGCAACTACAGTAGATTGACCAAAAGAAATAGAGTTGCCCACTGAGAGAGAAACCACAGAAAAACCAAGAGTCCACTGAGCATGGATTCCAATATAAGCAGAAGGGAATGGCCTAGTGGATCAGCACTCATGTCTGCTGAAAAGGTTCCAAAATGATTTTTATATTTACATTTTAACAGATCCCAATTATTTTAGTATTTCATTGCTTATCATTCCCTTTATGTGTGGAAACAAAACTGACTAAACCAAACCTGATATGTGTTTTTATTTTGGCTACCTTTTAAAATTTTTTGGAAGGGTATTTTAGATGGGGAAGAAAAAAATAGGATTATCTCTCCCAACCTAATATGGACTTAGAATTGAAATACTAGGTGCTTGGTTTCCCTACAAAGGAAATGGGCAACCACAAAGCAATGAATCCAGGGGTAAAACAACAACAACATTTTTTTTTTAAAGCAAGTAAACCATGAGGATGAGTGATTGTCTTTATGGCCTCACCCAAATATTCCTAATTACCTACTGTGCTAGAAGTTCATTGCAATGGTCTCAATGAAAGATGTTCAGATCCTGAATTTTGATGATCAACATATGAATAGTAAAAAGGTAAACATATGAGAGACATTTTGAAAATGTAATTATAGATTTCAAAATATTGAGACAGAGCCCACACAGTAACAGCAGAAAAATACTAGATAAACTGAGAACACATGGCAAATTCAGAGTGGGAAATAATCACTAAAATCCTACTGTCACTCATTCGATTAACAATCATTTGATAGATTTCCAGCATATCATGGACACTGAGATAAACACTGGAGATACAAAGAAACATACAAAAAACCCTTTCCCTCAAAGAACTTAGATTCTATAGAAGAAGACACCTTGTATTTATGCACAGATTAAACATATCAATTATAAATAATAGGCAGTTGGAGGTGAGACTGGTTTCTTATAAAAGAAGGTACTTGAGCTACATGTTGAAGAAAGAGGAAGATTCTTTAAGATAGATGTAAGGATGTAGGGTATTCTAAGCATGAAGGATGACCAGTGCAAAGGTATGGGCATGGGAGATGTTCTGTTAATTGCAAGGAAGGAATACAGAGAATGCAGAATGTGTGAAGAAGAGCAATGATGAGGCTGGAAACATTAACTGTTTATATATGTTATATATGTTATAAAGGTCTTCAAAGGCTAGGGACAGGAATCTCAGATTTGATTATGAGACAAAGAGAGCCATTTGGATTTGATTGGAGTTGGAGAATAACATGGTCAGATTTGAATGGAAAAAGTAATCTAGTAGCTGTATGAAGAATTGAAATGTAAAGGGAAAAGATAGAAATAAGAGAGACCAATGATTAGGTCACTGAAATATTCTAAGTCTATCTATAAGATGAGGTGCAAGATCAAGGGATATTCCATTAATCACATAAATGTATTGTATTGTCATTCAATATGTTTGTCTCCCACATCTCTCCATCTTACACTCAAGGTGTCATAGCATATGTTCTCTCAAATACATTACAGTGTGCTATTCCCAAGATATTTACCTGATCTGGTTATTCTGTGAGAAAGTGAGGTTAGAGTCACATAAAAAATAACTAACCTATCTCTTAGTGATAAACATGTATTTCCCTTTCAGAAAACTAAAAAGTATCCCTTAAATGGATAAAAACACTCAAGAATTAAATTATAGATAATCAGTCTAGAGTTATCAAGTCCCATCCTCATCACTAAAAAATAAACAACAAACACCACAAAAATAAATAAGTAGATTAAATAGATGAATGAAAGAATAAAACAGGATATGCTCATTCCCAAAACATTATTCTCCCAATCCATTGACAGGAATTCAACAAGAACTTTTGTCTGAACTTTGATTAATTTTTGTTGCCACAGCCAAGTCCGATGGCTTGAACTCACTGAACAGAGCTGGGTAATCTCTTATTATCCCTCAGTTCTTAATACCTTTCTGTCCATTTTTATTCTCTTTCCAACAACACATGTCATTTTCCTTGGTAGAAAATACACAATCAAAATTAGTTAATTAGTTTTGCGTTCTCTCTGGCATCTGATAACCTGATGAATGCAGAAGATATAACCCTGACTTGATCTTTTTATTGCTTTTATTATATTGCCCTTTTTTATATGGCATTATTATATGCCCTTTTTAAAAATTCCCAGCTATTATTTATATCTTTATTTAATTCTCTAATTTAGGATTCTTGATCCTATTCTTCTGAGATAATGTGACTCGTGCATTAACAATCAGTTACTATGCCTTGTGTCCCATATTCTATATTAAAAAAGGCATAAAAGCAAAAATGAACAAGAGCCAAGATGGCAGATTAGTTCCCTTTACATTTATATAAGATTCTTTGGCTCTTTGATCAGCTATTACTTTTCTTCATCACTTAAATAAATTGGGTTTTCATCTTAAAATTAATCCATTAAAAAGTTTCTGTTCTTATTATCCAATTTCCTCTATAAAATTTTAAGCAATTTGTTTAATCATTCAATCATGTTTGATTCTTTATGAACCTACTGTTTATATCACACCAATATGGCCCTGGCTTTTTTATTGCAAAGATAATGGAGTTGTTTGCCATTTTCTTCTCCAGTAAATTAAGGCAAATAGAAGTTACAATACTTCTCCAGGGTCACACAGTTAGTATTTGAGGCTTGATTTGAACTCAGGTTTCCCTCACTCTAAGCTCAATGCTTCATCCACTGAGCCATTCAGCTGCCTTCTGAGAGTTGCTTATCTATACTATTTTCTTCACAAACTCCAATAAATAAACAACTCTATGACAAATCTTAAACTACAGTCTTACAGAACTTAGCATAGAATCTGACACATACTAGGTGTTTAATAAATGTTTAATCATTTATAATTATAAAATCTAAGATGGAGTATTCACTCTCTTAAGGTTCACATTGTTTATAATTCAAACATCAGTTTATCATTTCTATTCTGAATCGGTGTTAACATAGCAGTCACTGCCTTCATCACTTAACAAAGAAAATTATCATTATGATGAATTGAGAATTTATTAGCTGCTCTGCTTTCAGATTAGAGAAGGAACTCCCACAGCATTCTTCATAGTGAAAGTATTCCATAACCACCATCATGGCCTAGAGTCAAATTCTGATTCTTGAACATGATTATCCATCTCTTCCTTAAACCTAAACGGTCTGTAACATGTTTTTACAATATCATTTCCATTTCTTACTCTATTGATTTTTCCCACAAACTTTTTTTTTTCATCCTTGCTCACTCTAGTTCATGTATTCTCCATGTAGAATATCTTCTTAATATGGAATATTAATTAATCACCTCTTGCAAGTCTCATTGATTACATATGACACCAAATTTCTCTCTTTACATTGCTCTCTGTTCTTCACTGTTTCTTGCCCATAATTTATGTTCTGTTTAGTTATGTGAAGACATGAATATGATATATGTTCATTTAATTATCTGTTATATTCTCTGAATTAAAAAACAGAATCAGAATCACAACATCAAAGTATATCAAAATTGGAGGCAAACAGTAGACTTATATTCCAATTAATATCTTTAAGAGAATCCCTACTACAACATGATCAAGTTGAATATTTATTCAAAGATCTCCAAAGAGGAGGGATTTTCTATTTTACAAGGTCATTCTTTCCACTTTAGTATCATCTATATTATTAAGAATTTTTTTGATTAAAAAACAAGAATTCCCCCCATTTGATCTAAATATGCCTCTTTACAATATATCCTGATTTTTTAAAATTTATTTATTAAGAATTGTTATTGTATTCTGTACTTCAATGATCACATTCACATAGAATTGTATTAAATACAAGAAAAGATGCTATTTTCAAGTTCAGTCTTTATGGCAAACCTAATTCTCTACCTTTCTATGTTTTCTTTCACCCTTGCTAACAACTAAGATCTAGAGAAGTATAATCTTCACCTCAAAACTCCAGCCTTACTTTTCCTCCCTTATTTTTTGCATTCAACTTCATGAAGAATCATATAAGACTTTAAATCTATCCTTATGAAATAAAGTTATATTTGAGTCAACCCAACTCTCTAGTTGATATCTTTTAGATCCAGTGATCATACACTATATAAGCTATCATTAGAAGGTTTGTGTCCCTTTCAAATTCAACAAAGATGACATATGTGGCTTTATCCCACTCATTGAAAGCAATATTTATCATCCCAGATTCAAGCACAAATCCTTTAGGCATTCCATTGGAGATTTCTCTCAACTGGCAAAGAGCCAAGAATGACTACTTTTTTCCTTGAGTATGGTCATTAAACCATCTAAATCTATCTAACTATACTTTTGTGTAACCCACATCTGGAAAATTAACATATGATTCTTTAAGAAATGCTTTACTCTAGGCTCAATATTTCATACTATTCCTTTGTTCTATCAGGTTAGAAACTTGACCCAAAATAAAAGGAATAAGATTTCCTGGAATGACTTGTTTATTTTAATTTCAAC
Organism: Antechinus flavipes; assembly: GCF_016432865.1. Classification (NCBI taxonomy): domain Eukaryota; kingdom Metazoa; phylum Chordata; class Mammalia; order Dasyuromorphia; family Dasyuridae; genus Antechinus; species Antechinus flavipes. Next base: position 5,233,455 of record NC_067400.1, on the reverse strand, counting down.
ATTTATTTTGAGTTGAAAATTCTTTCCCATCCTCCAGCTCCTGCCCCCAATGGAAGGCAAGCAATATGATATCCATTATAATGTGAAGATATGCAAAACATAGTTCTATATTAATCGTGTTACCAAAATAACAAGCAAGAAACATAAAATGAAAAATGTGCTTCACACTACATCAGTTCCCTTTTTGGAGATGCATTGAATTTATTATCATGCATTCTTTGGAATTATCCTTAATCACAGTGTTGCTCAATGTAGCAGTTGGTCATCCCTATAATGTTGTTGTTACTATGCACAATGTTCTCCTGTATCTCCTCTCTTCACTTTGTATCAGTTTACATAAGTCTTTTGAGAATTTTTTTTTGTAATCCTGCTCCTCATTATTTCTTATAGCAAAATAGTATAACATCACAATCACAGACCACAATTTGTTCAGTCATTATCCAAATAATGGACCTTCCCTCCATTTCCAATATTTTGGGCACTACAAAAAAACAGTTGCTATCATTATTTTTGTATGTGTAGTTTCTTCTATTTTTTCTTTGATCTCTTTTATTTACTGCCTTAATAGTGATATTGCTTAGACAAAGGATTTGCACCATTTTATAGTCTTTTGGGCACAATTCCAATTGTGCTCAAAAATGTTTATACTGCTTTACAATTTCACCAAATGTGCATTAATGTACTTATTTCTCCATGCACCTCTAAGATTTGTCATTTTCCTTTTCTGTCATGTTAGTCAATCAGATAGATAGATATGAGGTGGAATCTCAGAATTATTTCAATTTGAATTTCTAAAATTATTAGAAATTTGGAGCATCATTTTTATGTAACTGTGGGGAGCTTTGGTTTCTTTTTTTAAAATATTTTTTACTATTGTTGTTCGATCTGACTCTTCAGGACCTCTTAGACAATAATTCCCATGGAGTTTTCTTGGCAAAGTTACCGGTTGTCTCTTTACTTTTCCAGTGGGTTAAAACAAACAGAGGCTAAATGACTTGCCCGGAGTCACAGAGCTAGTAAATATCTAGGACAGGTTTTATTAAACCATCTAGCTACCTTTCAAATCCTTTGACTACTTGTCAATTGGGAAATGGCTCCTATTTTTTAATTTGGTGCAATATCTTATATATTTGAGAAATGAGGTCTTTATCACAGAAACTTGCTATAAATTTTTTTTCCAGTTTCTTGTTTTCTTTCTAATTTTGGCTATACTTAGTTTTGTTTATGAAAAACAAATTTTAATTTTTTTTAATTTTATGAATGTAATTATCCATTTTACCACCTGTGAGCCTCTATATTTATATTTGGTTATAAACTCTTCCTTCATTCATGGATCAAACATATTTTTTCCCATGCTGCCCTAATTTACTTATTATATCACTTTTATGTTTAAATCATATGTCCATTTTTATTTTATCTGGTATATGGTAAATAAACTATTTTTGATGAACATATATTTGGACTTTTTGATTAATAATTATTTTTTTGGTTAGATAGTTGGTAACTATCTCTTTAATAATGCATTCTGTAATTTTCTTAGGAATCTCACTGACCTATAGTTTGTGATTTCCATTCCCTTCCCATTTTGGAAAATCTGAGCATTTGTCCTTCTCCTGTCTTATGGTATCTCTCTTTTTCTTTACTATCTTTTGAATATCACCAATAGTATCCCAGTAGTCACTATATATATCTGATACATATTGATACTTTTGTTCAGTATCAAAGCATGTAATTCATCTGGTCCATGGGATTTGAATTTATTAAAATCATGTAACTCCTCTTTCATTACCTCCATATATACATATATATATATATGTGTGTGTATATATTTCATATCAGCTTCCTGTTACACATTCAGTTTTGTTCCTTTCCCATCAAAATATCACTTTCCTTTAACAAGAGAAACAGCAGAAGAATGAACAACTTCTACTTCATTATCCCAAAGCTCAGAGTGGCAGGTCTATGCCACATTGGATTATCCTTTTTTTTAGCCAATACAGAAAAATACACAAGTTTCACATGCACACAGTATTTGCCTTGGCTTTCCTCACTAATGAAGCCCTGAATTTTATCACAATAATTAATGGCAAAGAACATAGATTATTAGAGTTGGAACTGGCAGGGTGACCTGAGTTTAACTTCTGCTTCAGACACTTGCTGGCTTTGTGACTTTGGGTAAGTCACTAAAGCATTGTCCACTTCGATGACCACATTTTTAAAAATGGGGTTAAGAATAGCACCTACCTTCCAGAGTTCTTGTCAAGATCAAATGAAATAATATTTGTAAAGTGCTTCACAGACCTCAAAATATTGTGGGAATTCTTTCTATAGTGATATTAATATGGTAGATACCATGTTCTGTGTACTTTTGTCTATCATCTGCACTTTTCTATCTTTCATATGTTTTTACAAGTCTCATTTGGCTATACTAGTTTGTATGTATTCACAAAGCTCCCTTCCAGACAGCTCCCATTTGCCCTCCTTATAAAAAGTATTTCTATTTGGGCCTTCAGAATTGCATTGCAGAAAGTTTCTTTGTCCTTCCTAGAATCTGTTCTGCTGAGAAATTTCTATCCTTACATTTTTATTTATCTTTCATAAGATTTGAAATCTGCTCCAAAAAAAAAGGTCCATATTGCATCTGTGTTCCTTCTGCATCACAAACATTAATAAGAAATGATTATCAATTTCTCAAAGATCCCCAAATCTATCAACCATTTCTTATTGATGAAACATGTAGAACTGTCCCTTTTTGGTTGTAATCAATCAAGAAATTATTAGGCATTTTCCTATTGAAGTGGGAAAGAGAATAAACATTTATATAACACCTACTGTGTTCCAGTGCTTTGTAAATATGATCTCATTGATGCCCAGAGAATCCTAAAAAATACTGCCATTTCTACCACTTTACTGTTTAAGGAAAATTAAAAAAAAATCATAAAGAGGTGAAATAACCTGACCAACACCATAGAGCTTGCAAGATTGTCAGATCAGATATAAACTTAGTCTAGCAATCTGTCCATGATACTACCAGTTGCCAAGGGAAAGACAAAGACAGACAGACAAACTAATACACACACACACACACACACACACACACCCCTCCAGGTATGTGAATAATGAAAGTCCTCTACAACTTCTATAAAAAGATACTGTACCAAGTTCATAATATTTCCCAAATTTCTCAACCAACTTTCTGTATACTCATATCTTTTTTCTTCTTAAAATGTAGCTCTTTATTATAAATACTTAGTCGATGTTTGAAGATAATTCTCCCCTTCTCCTATGCTGAAAAACAAACTTAAATATCTATCAACGATGTTTAACAAATGCAGTTACTATTTTCAGAAATCAGACAATTTAATATATGTTGATTAAGTACCCAGAATAAATAAGCAAGTGTAATAAAATTCAAAGAAGACACACATTTTATAAAGGTAATAAGCATGATTTTTTCACTTTTAACAAAAGGCCTTAGAAAATTTTATATAATATAAAAAGATAATGAGCAACTTTCAAAGTTTAAGTTGAAGTTTTACTTTTCTACATTTTATGCAAAAACATAAAGAATCAACATTGTGTTTTCAATGTAATGAGCTTTCTGTGTTGGGAGTTTCACAATAAAATAGATTGCAACTTTTCATGGCTTGATTGGGAAGTCTCTCTAGAAAATCTCCCTGAATCCCAGAGATCAGTAATAATTGCCATCCCCCTAATCACCTGAAGTATGTGAAGATTTCCCTTGGTGGAATGGCTAGATAAAAATTTCTTCCAGGATCCATGAAAGCAGATGAAGCAGGTACTTCGGAGAGCTTAGAGATTGGTCAGACTTGGAAGAGCCTAACGTCACCCACTCCAACCTGGGCCATCACCAGTCATCCTAAGTTTTGTCTTACACTGGACTTAGATAACTCTGGAAGACAGAGTACTAAAGCATTGCACATCTCTTCCTTACTTTAATCCAATAAACACAAGTCAAGACATCACCTCTGATGTCATTGGTTCTCTTAAAAAAGGAAGTGCAAACAACAATAACGACTGGCACATTTCCCACAGCAGGAAGTACCAAAAGGACAACTTGACTCTGGGTCTTCCTATATCTCCCACTATAACAATGCCTCTTATTTAATCTCTATAATATTTAAATCAAAATGCACTCTCAGGTTAAAGCTGGACAATCCTCAGACATCTTTAACTGATTTCCATTATGTCCCTTGGCAAATATCCACATAGTAATTACTCACTGTTTGCGGGAATAAATGCTAGAATGAATGGACGTTGAATCCAATGTCCAATTCAGGAAAGTTCTTCAGTCCTTAAGGAAATGAAATGCTGATGATTTGTGGGATACACTATTCCAGAGAATGATAACCACAACCACAACCACAGCCACAGCCACCACAGCCACGACAACAATGACAACAACAACAAATCACATTTATAAAGTATTTTATGCTTTACAAAAACAAAATATCGATAATCTTGTGAGGTAATTGCCAAAGGAAACCTGGGATTTTGGAACTGTAGGGATTTCAAAGGCATTTGGTCTAGGGTGTTCTGGTAAATATATAAAAGTAATTCTCCAAAATAAAAAAAAGAAAGAAAAAAAAAAACAATTCATACAGAACACACTTTTAAGTTTAACCCAAATTATTAACATTTTCTCCATCATTTTGTAAAGTTTAGAAATAAATAATATAATAGATGAATCCCTAATCAATTAGTTGATTATAAATCAAACAATTTGATTTATAATATTTGCCAATTTCAGAGATATAATACTCCCACTGCTAATTTATCACTCAGCTCTTGGGAATACCTTAAAACTGACTCTAGTGCCTTCCTGAATTACCCAATCTACATATACAAAAATCACTTCTGCAGTGGACATGCATGGCAAATGCTCGTCAAAGCATTACTAGAACACCCCTGAGAACAAAGGACTCAATACTTCCCAAGGGAATTCATGCTCCCTCTAACTCTACTCTCATTTGAGGGAAGCTGGATAATCATAGTCCAAGCCCTCTGATCTTTCAATGTAGAAATGGTTAAATCTTGTGCTATCCTGACTGTGACATCATACTTGAATTATGTTTCTTTTTTTTTTTTTCAATATTTTCTCTTTGACCTAGGATCTCTGGAATTTGACTATAATATTCCTAGAAGTTTTTATTTTGGGATCTCTGTCAGGAGGTGGCTTGGAGATTCTTTCCATTTCCATTTTGACCTCTGGTTCTAGAATAACAGCAGTTTTTTTTCTGCATAATTTTTTGAAAGATGATATCTAGGCTCCTTTTTTTATTATTATGGCTTTCAGGTAATCCAATAATTCTTAAATTACCTCTCCTGGATATATTTTTTAGGTCAGTTTTTTTCCCCAATAAAATATTTCTCATTGTCTTCTATTTTTTTATTCTTTTGGTTTTGTTTAATTGTTTATTTCTCATAAAGTCATTAGCCTCTATTTGCTCAAATCCAATTTTTAAGGAATTGTTTTCTTCAGCAAGCTTTTATACCTTTTTCCATTTGGCCAATTTTACTTTTTAAAGAGGTTTTTTTTTTCCTTCAATGAATTTTTGTGTCTCTTTTTCCATTTGCTCAGTTCTGCTTTTTAAGGCATTCTTCTGCTCATTTACTGTTTTTGTACCTCTTTTACCATTTGGCTTAATTTGTTTTTTACGATGTTATTTTTTTCACTTTTTATGTCTCCTTTATCAAACTGTTGATTTGTTTTTCATGGTTTTCTTGCATAGTTCTCATTTCTCTTCTCAATTATTCTTCTATTTCTCTTGACTTTAAAAATCATTTTTGAGCTCTTCCATGGTTTGAGGTCAGTTTGTATTTTTTAGAGTCTTTGAATGTAGATTTGACTTTATTATCTTCTCCCAAGTGTGTGTTTTTATCTTCCTTATTGTCATAGTAATTTTCTGGGTCAGATTTTTTTTTCTGTTTTTGCTCATTCTCCCAGTCTATTGCTTGACTTTTAACTTTGTCAAAGTAGGGCTTTGCTTCCAGGGTGGAGTGCACCCGTTCCAAGCTTCAGGTATTTTTTGCAGCCACCTTTAAAGATTCTTCTGGACACCTGTAAGTTTTTAGTTCTTTCAAGCAGCCACAACTGGTGGTGCTCTTCCTCACCCTGGTATTGCCACCCTCCTGGGTGTAGTATAGCAGTATTATATACATAGCAATTCTATAACCTAGATTTAAGCACAGTAAAGCAACAGAGTTCTGTTTCAATTCTAGCCAAAAAAAAAAAAAGACCACATAAAAGTTATCATAGCCATTTATTTGATCTCTCTTATTTTTTTTAATGGGCCGAGAGCTTCAGAAGTAGTTGCTACTATGGCTGATTCAGAACAGCTACCAATGCCTGTTCCTGGTTTGCTGGAGCTTAAGCTGTGCTGGTGGGGCCTTTACTCTCATCCAGGTGTGAGAGACCTTTCCTGCTGACCTCTAAAAAGTGCCTTTGGGCTGAGAAGTCTGGAAATTCTCATTGTTGGCACTGATTCAGTCACCCTTTAGTCTCCTTCTGGTTTGCTGGTTCCAGGTCTATGCTTGCACATACTGAACTCTTCTCTAACTCTGGTTCCCCTACCAACCTTCTAAGTACTCTTGGACTGGACACTTGTTTCATTTCCTATTTTTGTAGATTCTATCACTCTAGAAACGTTTAGAATCATTATATAAAGATCTTCAGAGGACTCTGAGGGAGAGCTCAGGAAAGAACCTGCCTTTATTCCTTCATCTTTGACTAGAAATCTTGCCATACAGTCTGAAAAAGGATTCTCTGTCTTCACTCTATTGATAAGCATGGTTTCCACTACTACCGTATAGTGATGATAGAAAACAAGAAAAGACAGGATGCTTGTAGAAATGCTTTCAGTAAAATACAAGCAGGAGTAGTCAATAATGTTGTTATTTCTCTTAGGTCAGTTATTTTGTGCTTTTGTTGGAAGGAAGACTTCTGTCACTCTACTTTATCTAGTCCAAGTTTCATGGTATAAAAACAGTTACAATATTAATATCTCCTAATCCATCAGCATACAACTTAAGTACCTATCATGTATTAGGTATTATGCTGGGCACTGGTGATACAAAGACCAAGAAAAAATTAGTCCTGATGATAAGGAGCTCACATTTAATTAATTAGAGATTCACATATATACTGTGGGAAATACTTAGACTACCTGGTCCTTTCTCATTTTGAGTTCATTTTTGCATCTTCTTTAACATAAGAAGTTTCACTTTTATTTCCCATTGACTTTATTATTGGACCAAACATATTTCAGCAAGTTTAAATGCATGAATAGGTGACAGAATAAATCATCATTTATATAGACTATATGTGAATGGCAAAGAAGGGCAGTAGAGTATGATAGGTCTAGATTTGGGTAATCTGGGATTGAATCCTAGCTCTACTACTTATTACCCACGAGTCCTTGCACAAGTCATCCTCTGTGAGATTGTCTGTGAAATGGGAAAGTCAGACTAGATGAAGTTCATGGGGTTTTCCATTTCTAGGGCTCTTCTCTATGTGAATATAACATGGCTTTTAATTTTCATGGCTGCATAGCAGTACTATCAAATTTTGAATAGATCCACAAAATCTACAATTAAGGTAGCATCTTGGACTTCCCAAATGACAGTGCTATAACAGCCTAGCTCCAGAAAGCTTTTTCAGTACCCTGCAGGCTAAGTTTCCATGATAGACAGAAGGGAAGTTGAGAGTTTTTAGATGTTGAAAGAGTTATGAAAAGTCAATTAAATCTATATTCAGAGTTTTCCATCATGTGAGCTCAAGCTAGCATAGTTTTGTGTCACTAAAGTCTAAATGAGGGTCCACAATTAGGCTATATTTTTATCTTGACTTCACGACTCCTGCCAATGACTCAAATTTCAGACTCGTTGAGGCACATATTATCCCTGGAAGCCCTTCATGAAAACGAAGTATTTGGCCAGAGCCTAATCCCATTTGCTCTTGATTTGTTCTCCTTACCCAGATTAGGGAGAAAAGTATAGTTCCCATATTTGTGAGTTTGATTTTGAATGTTATTTTTGCAGAAAATCAAGCAGCACGGCTCAGCTCTGCTATGGAAATATGTGATAGGGTTTTGTTTTCTCTTCAATAAAATACATTTGCGAGACATCTATCGATATGGTCCTTTAAAATTGATGGCGTTTTTTGAGGTTTTCTATGACATCAAAGGACCCTAGATAAAAAGGTGGAAGAAACCTTAGAAGTTATTTAGTCTTATGACATCATTTTATGGATGAGGGAAACAAAGCTCATGGGAACTAAATAACTTCCTAAGGCCATACAGGAAGAAGACAATCTTAGATTTGAAGTCTAGCCCTGATTCAATCTGTATCTATTTACACAAAATAAAGTGCCAGATACACCATGAGTTTGTACTTAATCCATATAGATGGATTTTATATATGTATATAATCCATATTTAACCACTCCAGACAGAAATTCTCTTCAATAACATAATCTGGAAATTGATCTGTAATTTATAGTGTTAAAGAATTTGGGAGAGGAAGGGCCCAGACAGGTTATGTTTTATATATACATACATACATATATACATGTATATGTATTTATACTTAATATATGTGTGTTCACATATGTAGTATTCATATATACATATATGATTTAGCATTTGCAAATCTACCTTAGACACATTTACTTATGTGCAAATATATATACATATATATATATATATATATGTACATATATTTTGTTTTATATGTGATGAGACGGCTAGCCTGGGTTGAAGTCCTGCTTCTGACACATACTCCATGTGTGATCACAGGAAAAGCTCTTCATCCTTTGATGTCCCCATTCAATTATCCAAGACTGAAAGTTATTGAACATTTGTTAGACTGCCTCAGCAAAGGTCATTTCTACTTTGGGAGTTCCCTCCACTGGTAGCTTTTTTTTTTAATATGAAATTAAAAAGTCACCTGATAGAGTCACTGGTAATGGCAAGAGCATGAAAAATGGAGCCAGAAGCTCTTAGTTCAAATCCTGATTCTGAGTTTAATTCCTTGGTAACTTAGGGTAAAATACTTAACCCGAGCCTCATGTTTTTCCCATGTATAAAATGAGAAAGTTGAAATAGATGGTTTCTGTGTTTTCTTCCAACTCTAAATCCATGATCCCATGACCCCCTAAATAAAAGCCATAAGGGAGCATTTAGGCCCCCTGCATTTATAGCCTGGATTTTACAGTTCCGTATTTATAGATTTGATAATGTCAGTCTTCCCATTTTAGCGATGGGATGTCTGGGAGCTACAGACTTCACTGACACAGCAAAGTGGCCACAACAGATGGCAAAAACACTTGCCATTTCCAGAGATGATCATTTTAATTTAGAGCAGCTAGAAAAATAATAATAAAGCCATTGGGGTGGGTGGGTTGATTATGAGCCTTAAAGCACATGTTTTATCCCCAAATCGTAATTCCAAAAACCCCAGTGATTTATGGTTTAAACATGTCATGAGGTATTAAGTTTCTCTAGTGTGATTTGTAATAATCAGAGCCTGGTTAAAACCCCAAGAAGAGGTGATGAGTCTGAGGCTAAACATGATGCTCGGTCCCTTTCCTGTCATACTCCTTCCTTCACCAATAGCCAAAGCTTTAATCGTACCCAGTCACCTTGATCAAAGCAAGAGATTTAACAATTTGGGTAAGGAGAGGGAGTTGAAGAAAGAGAGAGGGTTAAAGAGGGGAGGGAGGAAGAGAGAGAGAGAGAAAGAGAGAGAGAGAGAGAGAGAGAGAGGAGAGAGAGAGAGAGAGAGAGAGAGAGAGAGAGAGAGAGAGAGAGGCAGGCTTAGTTAAAGGATCAGTGGAAAATCTGTAGAAATGATGTAAGAGAAAGCAAAGGCAGGGATTGGAGTAAGGAGTGTAAGGCTGAAACTATAAAAACTCTGAAAAAAAGCTCAGCATCAGGGCAAAGTTAGGGAGAAAGAGCATAGCAACGTCTCTTTCAGATTTGGATCTCTTGAATTTTGAACAAGGTAAGCAAACTAAGGATGAGGAAAATTTCTTTAAGAAAAACCCAAAGCTTCTGTTTTCACAGATCCTTTGGTGTTTCATTTATTTGTCAGGTTTACTCAATTTAAAATAACCCTATTGCTAGCAGACCATGAAAGCTCTATTTCCACTATATATTTATATATGTGCTGAGGTGGGATTTAAAAAACTGTTTCTGTAGTGTATATCTAGGGCACAGACTAATTGGATGCATTGGCTTTTCATAGATTTCACAAAAACCTCAATGTTTCCCCCATTTCCAAAAGAATGATTAAAAATTGTTAAGTTGCTGATTCAAGCTGCTTGTTGATAGTTTTTTAAAATATGTTTAGTGTGTTGTTTATTTTATTAAAAATAAAAAATGAGTAAATTGTTAACTTGAAATAATTGTTGCAAAGTAGTTTTCCCTTTATGTTTTATTCTCCTAAATCAGAGATAAGAAATGTGACCTAATTGAATAAATGGAATATTAATGAGTTTTTAAAAATGAATTCTGCCATCTTAAACTTTAGAAATGCACTATGAAATTTGAAACTATATATATATATATATATAGTTTTATACATATATTTAAGATCTAAACTTTAGGCTTTGTGACTTTGTTCTTTGATGCCAGTAAGGGATTGCTTTTACTAGCACTATAAATTGGCATTTTAGTTTCCTTTAGAAATAAGTATAAAAATTTAAACACAGTTTGTTTGTGTATATAGATAGATATCCATATATTGATATAAATAAAGATACACACATATGTGTTTATGCTTATTTCAATATATTATCACTTAAAGTCATTGCTAACACTAGAAACTATTGTTGGGACACAAAATGACTCTGATCCAGGTTTAGTGGCATTTATACTAACTGGAATTATAAATTTACCAAGTCCAAACTTCCCCCTAAAAAAAAAAAAACTCAGCTGTCTCCCAAGTGATGAGTTTTTCTTCATGTCTTTGAAGTTGATGGGACAGTACCCAAGAGTCAATAAAACACCATTATCTTCTTTTCAGAACTATTCTTCAGGAGCCTGCCAGGCTTCCTAGCAAAAGACTTCTGTGGCCAGATGATCATCCAAGTAACCTTCATTGATACTGGTGGCCACTTGGGCTCCCTCTTTGGGAAACTTTCTCACATTAGATTTTTCTATTCTGGGTCTTCCAATGATCATTTTCAAATACCATGGATATTTCTAACATTTTTTGTAAAGATAAGATCATGTCTTAGCACATTCATTGGTTTTTTTTTTCCTTTTGGGGCATCCATATGTGTGTATGTGTACACACATGTAAAATACATATATGCACATTTATGTTCATGTATACTATTTACTTGCAAGAATACAAATGTGTGTCTGAGCACATATCTGGACACATCCATTTAAATCCATTCACATTTGCATAAGCATCATTGTAGATTTTTCTCATTTTCTATATCCAAGTTCTGGTAGAGAAGCAAAATACATTAATAAATGATGATGTCTGGGTCCCAGATTCATCAGATGATCCACTGGGTTTTGAAGGATTGTTCGATGAAATGTTGTTAATACTGTTCATTTGAGATATGGGGCTGAGTCAGGGGAGCTGCTGTACTCCTGGTCCTTACTCTGCCGATGGATTGTTGTGTGATTTTGGGCAAATGACCAATCATTCTTCATTTTGTGTACAGACATGCACAAATGTGCATGTATGTATTTATATTTATAAAGTGTGCATGTATGTGTGCAATGTGCATATAGACATATATGTGCATGTATATATATATATTGTTTTGGGGATGGTCAATGGAGGTCTTGTATGGTCTGTTCAACTTGGAAATTTTGTGATGGGAAATAATTGCTATAATATAATGAAAGAGACAACCAACAGAGCAGATGCTAGCTTTGAAGTCTGGAGGACCTGAGTTCAAGTACTCCTTGTGAAATATAATTGCTATAAATGCTGGATGAGCCCATAGCCCACCCCAACTTTCTAAGTCTAATTGCAATTATTCACCGTGCATTACTTTGTACTTTGTAAGTACTTTGCACCAATGAAGTTTGAGTCCAGCCAAATACAAGAATGGGTCTAATAAGAACATGCACAAAAACGATAACATCATATGTTCTAGAAGAATGCCCGTTTTGCTTTCATATTTAAATTAGCATCATATTCTTTTCTTTTTCATTTCCCATGTGTTTTAAGTTGTTTTCTAAATTTCTGAAAGGTTGGCAATTTCCCAGGAATATTCAGGCTAAAGTCTCCAAGAGGGTTAAACTTTTCACTGCCTCAGGATTGTGATCTACAATTGATGAGAGCAGCCTTCCAAATTCAGAACATCACACCATCACCATCCGAAATCCTAATTCAAACCCTTTCTAGACCAACTTTTTGTGCCTGGTATTGTCTCCTGTCCCTTTGTCATTGCTCCAAATCTGGGCCAGGCACCAAGGAGCATTGAGGATTCGCAACTTCCCAAGAGAAGAAAATGCAACTTTTGTTTTAAAATCTGAAAAGAAAAACACATTGAAGTAATTAGAGATTTTTGGAACAGTTGGCACAATGAGATGGCCAATGCAGAAGTGATTGAAAAGCCGAGAGTTTGCTGGCAATGGATGGTAATGTAATCAAATGTTTGCTTTCCACAATGCATACCAGGCTGATTTTAGCCCCATCATTTATTCTGCCCTCTTCTGCTCCATATACAATTAACTCTTCATGATTGGCCGAGCCATTTTGCTGGGTGGAGATGATCCAGTGGCAACTGGATCATTTCTTGTCTCCATTCAGTGTGGGTTTACTTTCACACTTTCTCAGTTGACTCATTCTGCATATGCCAGTCAGCCTAGCAGAACCTAGAAGGGCAGGCTACATTCTGTGGCAACCTCATTCAGTAACTCCAGCAATTTGCCCCCCTCCCCTTCAGCCACAAGAAAATGCTTTTTAAGCAAAACTATGAATGTTCCTTCCTCCCTCCCACTCCAGGAAAGTATAACCCGAACAAGAATGTTTAAGGAGATGAGGCAACCCTGTTCAGGGAGGCTGCCTGAAACTGAGAAATGATACTCCTCATCCTGATCACAAAGTAGGGAGCAGAGAAAAATGGAGCACAAGAATATTTCCCAGAAGGTGTCAAACAGTATCTCCCAGAATTGCAATTATTCGTTTTGGCATTTGTTTATCTTCAGATGTACCTGGATTGAAATGTGTTTTTTAAAAAAAAAAGCAAATATCCCAAATAGTTAAACTTTTACTTGACCTTAAAATACTCTGACATCCATACTCCTTTATGCCTCCCAACCTTCCATTGCTCCTCACCTTAAATATGAAATGAGAAGAGATCAGAGATAGGCAAACCCAAGTCAGAGAACAAAGATCCAGGTTTGGCTCTTCTCTCAAATTACCCAGATGAAGCATTTGGTCATTCAGTGTCTCTCTTTCCTCATCAGGAAAATGGGAATAATATTTGTTCTGCTCTTCCTGCCTCACAGGGTTGTTTAATGAGCAAACAGGATAATGAATATGAAAGTGATTTAAATGCATCATTCAGGCTTTTCCAAATGCCGTTGTACAATTTTAAACTATGAAAAGTTAAGGGCTGTATGTGTATGTGTGTGCATGGGTAAGTGTTTACATGTCTCTACACGTATGGGTGTCTCTGTGCACAAGCAGCAGAACCTATTTCATTAGGGAACTTATGTGTGAACTGTCTCCACTGATTCAGATCAACCACTAATTTATAGGTCACTTACAATACTTACCAGGAGTTGCCTAGCTTGCCAGTAATTGAACAGCTGGTCCACATCAGAGAGCAAACTCCAAGCCACTTCTTCCCAATTCCAACCTAAGTCCCCAAGTTGCTAAAGTCCACAGCAAGGACTTGGTATTCATGATCAATTGTTGCGCCATTACTTAAATGTACTGTTGGCTATCCAAGACCTGTGTTTGGTGATGTATTGTGATATCACTAGTGTACTGTGTTTTTTCTTTACTCTTCTACATATATTTTTCAGAGCTCTATGGTACAAACCATATATGCTGGCTTAATCTTATCCGCATATAATCAAATACCTTCCTCTTTTACCAACGAGACAAAGTAGAGAAGATGTATGGCCCCTTTTTAATGTCATAGTACATTATTTGAAGGTTCTAATCATTGGACCAAGTAGGAATCTTGCTTCCTCTGTAGGAATTTTTTCTATAAATAGGCTCCACCACATTTGCCCTTGTATCAGTATATACCCAGCTCAATGGAAGAAGAAGCCTCTGTAAAAATGAACTCCACTGCCCTGAGCATTCAAGTTTCTTTTTGCTTCCCTACTGGGCATGATGTTCAAAAAACAAAACAAAACAAAACAAAACAAACAAAAAAATAATTTTCTTCAAACCATGTTAAACCAGGCCATGTCACCAGCAGAAGACTCTATGCCATGAGATGTCATTATAGTTAAAATGGACCTCAAATGAGGATCCCCTGGCACTTCTGGTAACCACTAAGTATTTTGGATGTCAAGAACAGGCCATAGTAAGAAAAATTCTGGGCTACACAGTGACTACACTGTTTCTTATTCTTTCCTATTGGATATTATCTTCATTTACTTTATATTGCAAAGATTGCTTACTACCAGCTCCCTTTTCGCAGATACTAGTTGACAGTGATAAACAGGAAAATGTCCAGAAATCAAAATGGACACATGCTCAGAGTAATGATTTTCCAAGTTGTCTACATAATATGGTTCTGAAAAGGAAATTATATATACACTATAATCAGAATAAATTATATAACAAATACAGAAATTAAGTATTCACAATGAGTTTTGTTTGGTATAGGAAGAGAAATGTTTTTAATGTATTGATAAATCGTATCTTTAAAAGAGCAAGATAAGAAAGTCCAAAATGAGGAAACACCAACATTGCTAATGGCTATCCCCATACCGAGAGGACATATGGCTTCAAATAGAGTCCTTTTCAATGAAGAAAGGCCTTGGAACTGTTTAGCCTGAAAACATGAGACACAAGCAGATATATGGCTTGGGAGTTTTCATTTAATCAATGAAGACATTCAGTTTCCCAAAGAGATTTTTATGTCTTATATTGTGCTCTATTATGAAGAAATGGCTTGAGTATTCTAACCTTAGTAATGCCTATAGACATTGAGTTTAGAATGTGAACACAACACTTTCTCTTTTACTCACTGGAAGCATATACCATTGTCTCCTTCAGCCCTGATGCTTCAGTGCCAGAAATTAGATTTTTACCCTCCTAGGATCCTCCAGTATCTTTATATGGTTCATTACTGAGAACCCCAATGGTCTTGGAACTCAAGGGATCAGAAGAGTGGAGCTATCAGAAGATGACTGAATCTTCTTATTTTACTATATAACTATAGACAATATGGAAAGGATCTCAATAAGTTATGAATCCCAACCGCCAAATTTACAGATACAGAAACTGAAGTCGTATCCAAGATCACATCGGCAAAAAGCTCAGAGCCCAAGCTCTCAGATGCCTTCATTTTACCACAGTGTCTATTGAAACAAACTTTCCCAGTTTATACGATGAATTGTCCCCCATTGTTAACCTTTTGATGCCAAGAGTGCATAAGGAAGAACCCCAAGCACTTTGGGTGATCCTCCTGTCTTAGAAACAGAGAACATGGGCAAGATTTCTATACAACAGACAGGCAGAGATGGATTGCATTCTGAAATGAGGGAGGGGATTTCCACCCAACTGGATGAAATCACAAATATATCAATGTTCTGGAGGATGAGATGGAAAACTCATGTATCTTTTAGGACTCACCTCTCCCTTTGTTATGCATCTTACCCCATCATCATTATTTCATTAGAGCTATAAGGAAGACACTGGGCATTAGCACACCAGGTGGGGGGAAGGAAAGGAAAGAGCCAAAGAGTATAAAACAGCCCATAATGGGGTAGCTGTCCTCAACTGGCTTGCTCTCGCATAAACAAGGATTGTAATGATTTAGTTGGTTTATTTGTATGGGACTATCTTCTTCCCCAAAATAGAAAAGCATGATGGCTTGAGGTTGAGAAAATCATTCACAATCTGGGCAATTGTGTCAATAGACACAATAAATGGGAAATACTTCGGGCATTTGAAAATGTCTTCTATCTACTTCTTGAATGAAATGATTTTGGTTTTAGATATCAATTCATTCATTAAATAAGATTGTTGAGACTAAGTAGGCATGTAATATCACATGTCCAGTGATTTTCCATTCCTAGACATACAGGATTAGTATTTGTGTCCAAAATATAGTTTTGTTATGGTCTTATGTTAGGAATCAGCTCTCTGGTCTGTGGACTTTCCAGGCAAAATATATGGATATGGATTTTTCCTCTAAGGGTTAATGTGAAAACTATTCTTTAAAAAAAAAAAATCTTTCTTTTGAGTGGCTTAGAATCAAAGGTGGTGGGTGACAGATTCATTTCAGCCCTGACACATTTTGAGCTGGAATAGAAATGTACTGAATCTTAAGTGAGGAATTTCCTCTGAACTATTCAGGATGGAACATGAGTTTCAAAAATCCAAGTGGGGAGGGGGAGGATGATGTGCCTTTAATAGAACTATCATGGGAAAGTGAATACGGTCCACTGGGAAGCTTCACCCCATTTGACACATCATCACAAATCATGCACTATGTTAATTCTTCCTAGAGGAAGACTAGCATCCAGAGTTGAAAAAAAATTGTAATCATATCAGAACTAAGGCATATTATAGATTGATTCTCACCTGCTTGTTATTGGAAATGCATCTGCTCTTCATTGAACTCAAGACCACATTAGTTTTTTTGGCTTCTATCTTAATGTTCATTATTCACACTAAACTTGCATTCCCCTCACTCTACCTCTCATTCCTATCCCTTTGTTTTTCAAACTGTTGCTTGACTCTGTCTCCTTCCTAATATTGATTTTTGGTTCATATTATATATTTACAATTAATACTTTTGGAATACATCTCAGTAATTCCATCCCAATTCTTAATCTAGTCAAGATCTTTTGAATCCTACCATTTCTCAGAGTTTGGGGTCATCTGCATATTTGATATGTATGCCATATGTCTCTTCATATGAGTCATTAGTAAAATTATTAAACAGAATAGAAATGTTAATAAATATTATTTTAAAACTCTAGAAGTATAAGTAAATTTATAAAGAAAGATTCCTGGGGTACTTCCCTTGAGACTTACAACCAAGTTGGCATTAGACATTGATCACTGCTCTTTGATTTCTGCCATTTAACCAATTCTAAATCTTTTGAGTTATACTATTTCTTCTCCTTCACTTCACTATTATTACTCCTTCACTTCTCACTTCACATATTTTATCAAAGATTCTACTAAAATATAGGTAAATTCTTTTGAATAATTTCCCAGAGCTGCTGACTAGTTACCTTGTCAAAAGGGGGGGGGGAGATAATATATTGTTACTCATATATGATTTGATATACTGAGAATAACTGGTTATCTGAATAGATTGATGGCATTGCAAAGTATCCCCCCCCCCAAAAAAAAAAAAAGAAGAGAAGAGAGATGCTACAGTTGGACTTGCCCTATTTCCCAAGTTTCCTTTAAGTTACTGCCATGGACTGACCTCATATTTGCAGTACTACCTCCAAATTCCTTGCTACAGATATGATCAAGAATTTATTGGTATCTGCATCAGATTTTTCTTATTCAGTCAAATACATATTTGAAAGCACCAGGAGCTAAGTTTCAAACAACCTGTTTAATTAATGTCTTATTACATTCCCTTAGCTTGAGATTGCCTCAATATAGACCATCAAGTACTAGATGACATTATCAATAAAGCCAGAGACTGGGGAGAAGAATTCTTCTTTGATCTTTTGATGAGGTCTCCTTTCCCTTCACACTGAGGTTTTAAATAAGCAGTGAAAAGGAGTTTGTGCCATTACCTTTGAATGGAGAAGAAATGGCATAAGGAGCTCAGAGGTTTAAGGCAAAAGACCTGAGTTTTAATCCCACCAACATTATGTGCCAATGTGTGACCAGACCAGAGGCTGTGATAGTAGTTGTCATAGCACTGGTGATATATCTGTGTATTAATTGGAGCAAGGTAGTTGTAGTCAGGTATATTTTTCTACTTTATCTAGAAAAATCTCCTATATTTCAAATTTCTCTGACAACTAAACTTTTGTGTAAAATTTAGACTTGATAAAATAAAGGAAGGTACACACACCCACAGGTATATTTATATTGTGAATGTAAGCTAAATAGATAAAGATAGATATATAGATAGATTCATAAAACCTTTATTTATGACCATTATGGAAATTGCAATCAGGGACATCAACTAGGAAGTCTATTATTCTAGTCCAAGAATGTAGTCCTAAGGGAAGAGAAACTAAAATGGAAGAAGATATTTTCTCAAAGATCCCACTTTCTATTATCATGGGAAAAAAATATATATATATATATATATATATATCTTTTTTCCAGCAAATACAAACTAAATATAAATTAATGCAAGAGAGAAGTTGTTAATTATTGGTATGAGGAATCAGAAATGACTTAAATAAATTATGGCACCTCAACTGTGGTATAAAGAAAGCTAGGAAGTTGAGGAGGTCATGGTAAGGAGAAAAAAGACATTAGGGAATAAAGGATCATTTCAGCAAAGGCACAAAGATGAGGTTGAAATGTTATATGCAAGTAACAGCTTGGAGGTCATTTTGACATGGGCAGATAAGTAAGAGAAAAAATCACTCAGAAATGTGGATAAGACATATATTGGTTAGAGCTTTAAGTGTTTAGTTTAGAATGTGCATTTCCTCTTAGAGAAGGGAGAATTATTGAAGGTTTTAGAGGAAAGACTGACATTTTCATAAGATGACTTTAGTAGCTATGTGGCACATGCCTTGGAAAAACAGAAATTGCCATCAGGGAGGTCGAGTAGGAAATCTACTACTGTAGTACAAGAATGAGATGAAACTGAAGGGATCAAGAGCAATCTGCTCCCAATAGTGAAATCGGAAATATTCCATTCTGTAGAGTGGTCCAAACTCTGTAATGGAAAAGGAAAATATTATATTAGTTGAAGAAAGGCTCTATTTTCTCCCCCAGATCTGGTTTGTATAAACTCTGAATGTGGCTTATAATTAGTGTTATTTTTTTTAGTGTATATATCCATATATATCTCCTTTCATAGGTATCACATTTAAGGGTGTGGTCAATATTTGAAAGTGGCTTATATTTGGGCAAATCCTATATATTTTTAAATTTAATGGCATTTTACTCCCAGAGAGCCTTAAAGCATATTACAAACATTACTTAAAATAGTCATGTCAATTAAATGCTCTTACTCCCACAGAAACAATTTCATTCATCTTCTCACCACCTTGTGAGGGAGGCTGGCATAGGAAATTCCATTTTTAAGTTTCCATGGATTTTATGACTTGACTGATTATATTGGAAGTGAAAGAAAAAAAAAAAACTAAAATGTAGGTGTCCTCCAGTCCAGTGTTAAATCAATCAATCAATGTATGCTTTTAACAGCAGAAAATAGAAGAAAAGGAGATTCAGCTGGAGCATATCCACATCTACCTTGTAAATAGTATGCTTTGGTTGAGATAGATAGCTTTAATTTTCCTCTTAAAATTAGTTACCTATTATATAAAATAATTCATTTTTTTCAGCATTTTAAGTCATTTAAATGCCATGCCATTCAATTGTTACAGGACTTTCTATATACAGGGCACTCAAGTCACTACTAATTGATTACACATAGTATCGGATTCATCTTCCAAATAAAGAGAAGGGAGGAAAATAATAGTAAGTGAAAGTTACAAAGCAAATCTCTGATTATCTTTATAAATATTCCTAACAGTCTGAGTTATCCCAAAGTGGAATGGTACCTCCTATGAGATGATGGATTCCCTTTTCCAGGAGATTTCAAGATAAATTCTGATGACCTATTTGTTGAATGCTTTGCTTATTATACTTTTTTTTTATATTAAGGAAGTTATCCTTAGCAAAGTATGGGTTGTACTAAACACATTGTGACTTCCCTTCCAACTCAGAGATTCTGTGATTCTTTTTAGCCACAGATTTCACTTCTCCAAATATTTTAAAATAATTTTATTGACTAAGTCAGAAGGCTATTCAGTGCTATCTTACAATCAATCAAACCATCAATCAGCAAATATTTACCATGTAGGAACTATGTGACAAGCACTGTGCTTGATCATAAGTAGATTTCAAAGTCATGAGTTATTTTTGCCACTAGAGAAGGGCTAAACTGGGAGAACCTCCTCGCTCTCTCCCTGTCATTTCCCGTGTTTCTAATTTTGTAGGGTTCAGGTTTCACAGGTTCATCAAAATGTGTCTTGTGTGGCAGGTGCCAGAGTGTTTATTTGTATTAGTCTTTCCAGTACTAAATTTAGGAACTTGGGACTTTTAGATTAAAGGTGACCAGCATGTTATTAGACCACAGAAGTACATGTTTTCAAATTGACCATTTCTTTTTATACCCACATCCCCAAGTAATCAGGATGTGGTTATTTCCAAGGTGTGACACTGTAAGTTTTCACTGCACGCGGGTGTAGGAATGAACATCGATATGATGGAGGCGGACATCAGGACAACAAGCCTTCAGGGTCCTGTGCAACCCACTGGGTTCCATGAGCAGGGAGAGAGCTGAGGAATAAGGAAGACATAGAAATCCTATAAACCATTTAGGGGAAGATTTTGGAAAATTTTCAAGCTTTAGTCCCTTTTAATATCAAAAAGACCCATATATGACATATACATGGATCTTGTGAACATTTGCTGCTATTTCTGAGACTTACAAGCACATCAGCTGGTACTAGGGGTATCATCCTGCACATTTTACAGGTAAGGAAACAGTGTCTCATGGTTCAAGAGATTTGCCTGCAGTCACATATCTTGTAATAGATATGTCAAGGTGCCATTTGAAGTATGATTTTACACCCAATCTTTTATTCACTTTGACATAATTTTTCCTGTTCTGTCATGATGATGAGAGTACAGGTGAAGGGATAAGGAAAGAAGTGGGCACACATAAGAAAAGTTATATGTATCATCATTGTAATATTTCTTTTTTATAGCAAAGATAATTAATGAAGAAGAACAAGAGAGGGATGAATTAGATATGAATACTTTCCACAGTTTTTAGCTGTTATTTTGATAAGATAGAATATTCCCTTTTCTTTTTTTTTCCATTTGGAGAGATAATTGATTATTTTCCCCCAAGCTTATGGAAAATCAGAGGAACTATTGGAACTCTGTATCAACCTACTTCAACTGATTACTGTGATATTAAAGAATGTTAATTCTTTGTTAATATGAGGCTGGAGGAAAGCAACTTTACAACCAAAGTTCTGAAACATTCTTTTTTATCGTATTCCCTAATAGAAATGGAAAGTGACAAGTTTATTCTGTGAGTTATAACAGTTATAACAGATCATAGATCATAGACTTGGAGCAGGGAGCTGACTGAGAATGGCCAACTTATTTTATATGAGGCCTGGGGAGTACAGTCAACTAAGTGACAAGTATAATGTGAGATCTGAATTCTCTAACTCCAAAGGAAGTCCTTTCTCTTTAGATCATGACAAAGGACTTTTGGTTTGAAAGTTTATTCATTGTTATAATTGTTTTTACTTCATGAAGGTCCTATTTAGACGCGTCCTCATGAAATAAATATGTCCTGGAATTGCTGAGTTATACCATAGAAGTGTCATCTCTGACTGTTCTTACCAAGATCACAAAACTTCATGAAAACATCATGAAAATGGTAGCACTGGGACAATTCTGTGTATAGGTCACGTCCCTATAGGATATTCCCATTGGCTTTTTCTCCTAAGGGGGAATAAAAAAGCCAATGGGAATATTCCTTTCCTGTCTTTGATGACTCATTCTCTAATGGGATGCCTTTGTACAATGGGTGATATTTGTGGCCATGGCAGTTCCAGAAAACCAATGAAATCATTGAGATGCTGCCATCTGTCCCTGCATTCAGAGAATCACACTTTTAAATGGAATGGAATAGAATGGAATGGAAGTTGTTGAGTGTTTTTCCACTAATCTTGGTTTTGCCATTGTAATTTAGCCATGTTTTAAATTTAGTCTATTGATGCTGTGTATTCTATTTCCCAGATGCTGGACTGGAGATTTGTGGCCACTCACTTGATCCTGGCCATTTTCCTGATGCAATGGAGCACTGGCAAAGGCCCCGGGGTTGAGGCAGCACCAGAGGTAATGGAAATGATCTAGGAGTGCCTTATCTCTGCCTTTCTTGAAAAGGAATTTCAGCCCAAATGTGAACTCTATGCTGAATTCACCGGCAGAATGAATGCCTGGTGACAAAAATTCAAACAAAATTTTGCATTATTTTGGCTAATTTTCCTCATGTTTTCCTATTGTGAAACAGAAAATGACAAGCTCAAATGGGCACTACTTCAGTTTGCAATCTCATTACAATTTGGTCATTTGCCTATTGAGGCAAAATAGAGAGAAAAAAACAATAAAATTGGCATATGCTGACTCAGATTATAGCTCCCTGTGCTCACATCTGAGTTAAACCTAAAGAATAGAAGTACTTAGAGAAGTTCTGGGGTTTCCATCATTTTCCTTCAGAATAAAGCCCAGTGTCTTCCATATAGTAGTCACTTAATAAATATGTGTTTAAGTGAGTTAAATTGGAGACATAAACCACTAGGAAAAATTCTTTTGAATAAGCGGTGAATTTGACTAAAGAAAAAGCAATCTACATTTAGCCTTTTCTAAGACCTTTTGGGTGGTGGTGGAAGAACTACAGCTGTCTGGGTTGGTGGCTGCCTTGAGCAAAGTAAAAAGTTCAAGCTGTGGATCACCTCATCCATGTAGATCAGTTTCAATTATTGTATTTCTTTGATTTCTAGGTCTGTTGGCCCCTTTGTTCACATGCAAGAGTCCTCTGACAGTAGATAGGGTCACCAAAAAGATCATAGCAGTACCCTGTGTCTTCTTAAGATCAATGTTCCATTGCACTCAATGTTGGGCCCTTAGATTACTTTCTGGCAGTTATTAAAAGACTGATTTTTCTCCACTTCCAGAGAATAGCTTTCTTCTGACTGTTCTTAGCACATTCTTTTCCATTTCTTCTATTTAGTTTCAAGGAATAAATATTCTATGACTTTCACAAAGGATGTTGGGCATTGGGCATTTCTACTCTGTCACATCTTGGTGATATCACATAAAGGAAGCAGGGAACTGGGACTCTTGGCTGTCAATCCAAGCTTTGCCTCATATGGAAAAGAAGAAAATAATGTAAAAACCCACTTCTAGTCTTCCACTCCTTTTAGACTTTCCACTCTTCCAGTCTGGTCAAAACTAATTAGTGTTATGATGATTGCCTTTCCGGGTACTATCTCTCCAAGATAACGCATTTGCGTTGTTATTTGATCCTTCCCAAGAAAGGAACGTGAAAGGGACTGCAAACACTTGAACAGGTTAAATAGTGAAGGACAGCCCGGTACCTGAGAAAAGAAACAGCCCTATGTCTGAATGGCTGGGAGAATGGCATTAGCATTAGCAGAATCGGGCAATTCAGCAAACACAGACTAAGGGTTTTCATTTTTAATACTTTCAAAGACAATCCCATAATCAACTATAATCACTTCAGTATTTTTTTCTAAAAATATTTCTTTAAATAGAGTGTATTAATTTATTTAAATATATTAAAATTAGTAAAAATCTACCCATGTCTATTATTACTTAGGATCATCATTAGTGATCTCAATCTGAAAGGATCCTTGTAGGGCATTTGGACCAATACTTTATTTATTATATCTTATTTTAATTTACAGAATAAAACACTTTTGATCAAGAATTGTTAAAGCCAAGGCTCCAAGATTTGACCAAGATCACATAGGTAGCAAATGGGAGAGTCAGGATTCATAGCCAGCCCTTCCTTATTTAAGGATTTCCCAAGTTTCAATCTACTTTTAGGGACAGAAATTTGTAACTGAATAGAGAGTAACTTGTTTTTTGAACACCTAAAACTTGTTAGAAGTTTAGGATCTTTAAGATTGAAGATTTTCACAGAAAAGTCAGTGGGCACTAAGGCGACTGCTAACAAGGTCACCCAGTTCAAAGAATTCTTTAGAATTTTAACTCCATAACTGATCATGTTCGTAGCTGCCTTCTTTGAACAGCCCCTATATTCCTATTTGAAATCACTTTTAATCCCCAAAACAACTGTCTTCTTCTTGGATCATAAAACATCTGTAAATGACCCTAAATGTGCAAGTAAAACGGAACCATAACTCTCCAGACTTTTTCAGTTAGCATCGGTAGCAATGATAATGTCATTCCTTTCTCCAGCAGGCCATTAACTCCATAGCTGAGAACGCACAATCCCACATTGAAAACACTGAAGAGAAATCTGCCACTGAACTGACCCAGAAACTCCTGTTCCTCGATGAGCTGGTCTCCCTGGAAAATGACGTGATTGAGACCAAGAAGAAAAGGAGTTTCCCTGTCTTTGGGGCTCCCCTGGACAGACTTTCAGCCGGATCCTTCAACATCAAAGGCAAACAGAGGTAAGTGAACGCATCCATAGGTCAAGAGAAACTGTCTCTTCTTCAACTCTAAATTCTGAAGTGTGAGAAGCTCTGTGGAAGGAATAGAAGGGATAGTCTTATCATCAAGCCATGTTCTCCCAATGTGGATGACAGCAAGCTCTCTTCGAGGAATCTGAGGAGGAAGGTAGGAACCCACTAATCTTGGGGACAGTCTCATTACCCACCACAGCTGGAGAGTCCCAAGGACCAACCTACTGGCAGGGAGTGAGGGGAAGCACAGGAGATGACAACTATTTATCCCATGGTTCATTTGTTTCAGCATAATATTAACTACGACCTGGGGCCTATTCACATGTACACACAGGGTCACATGCATATACACATATATGTAGACACACGCACATGTATGCACACCAACACATTTATGCACACCGACATGTTTATGCACACACACATACATACACATGATTATAGTAGCTCTAGAATTTGGCACACTGAAACCTTAGTTAATTGAGCACAGGAAGGATCATTTTCAGAACATCCTGCCTCCTTCAATCCCCAGTGAACATCATTCTAAAATTGTCTACATTGTCAGCTCTTTTTTCCCCCCTGAATCATTATACTAGTGAGACGATCATTGACTCTTGACAACTGAGAATCATTATTCTTGACTTTGACTTGATCATTCTAAAAAGGTGTTCCCTGTGCTAAGATCCGGAGAAAAATATAATAAAGATGGAGGTGTAGTGGGAAGGATACAGATGATACCAGGTCTGCTACTTCCTACCTGTGCGTTTCTCTGAGCCAAAGTTCTTCACAAAAAAAAAAAATAATAATAATAAAATAAGGGATCTGAAGCAAAAGATGTACACAGCTGCTTCTGACTCTAAACCTCTGAAAAGTTGACTCTATTCAAACCACAAGGAATTTATTTAGCCTTTTTTTAATTTTTAATAACTTCCTAATATAAGCATGTCATTTACCCATTTCTAGTAATAGGAAGAATAAGGACACCAAAGGGGTTAAAATTCAGGTAAATCCACCTCTGATTATGGAGTTGAGTTTCACTAGAAGCTCCACTAAAAAAAAAAGTAATGAAAGAGAGAGAGAGAGAGAGAGAGAGAGAGAGAGAGAGAGAGAGAGAGAGAGAGAGAGAGAGAGACAGACATACAGACAGAGATAGAGAGATAGGGAAAGATGCACACAGAGATAGAAACACAGAAACAGAAAAATACAGAGAGACAAAGAAAGACACACACACACACAGAAACAGACAGACACAGGGAGAGACAGAGAAAGAGGGAAGAAGGGAGGGAGGGAAAAAGAGAAGGAAGAAAGGAAGGAGGGGAAAAAAAGGAAGGAGGGAGAGAGATGGATTTGACAGAAGTGAAATTGTATTATAAGTAATATTGTGAACTTTTAGTCAAGAGAAATCTCAGTTCAAATCTTAGCTCTGAACCCCTTTAAATAATTCCTAATACACAGTTTAGTTAGTTGGGAGGGTGAACTGAGGAGGCAAAGAGCTAGAGGGATCTCAATTATTCTTTCATCTATTAATAACTCTGTCCTGTGTGAAGCTACTCTTGAAATATAGGGTATAAGCTACTTTCTGCTCTGGGAGATGCCTAATGTTACGTGAAATAGCATCTCCCCCAGACACAGCAGCTTCTTGAATGGAAATCTGTCAGCAACTGAATACAAATGATGCACAAATCATGTGATCCGTGGCATAAATTGGACCGTGCTGAAAACAGGAGACCCAGGGAGTGGGGAGTCACTCTAGATCTAGGAGCCCAAAAGAAAGTTAGTCTCCAGGCCAGTAATCAGGAATGAATGATATGGTAGGAGTGACTGTGTCCCTTTTTTCTTAGGGATCCATTAAATGGTGAAGTTCCCTTACTAAAATGCATTACATCATTTTCTATTATCCTTAAAAAATAAATATTAAAAAAATTGGGGATCCCAAAAAGCCAGGATCTTTTACTGCAATAGCAAAATACTTTCTAGATTTTCTAGCACAGAAGAATTTGTGTGGGCACCTTTCCTTTTCAGGATTGTCTCTGTGCCCTTGAGGATTTAAAACAAGCCTCGTGCCCTTATTCTCTGTTTATGATCAGAACTTTTACAATAGATATGGATCATAGGTCTGTAAAGAATATGAATCCTATGCACATTAGAGACATATGGAGCACACGTCTGTCAGAGAATATGAACCATAAACATGTTAGAAACATATAGACCACATACCTGTTAGAGACACGGTGTTATGCCAAACCCACCAGTCCTTAACTCCATATTCTTATATTTAATTCCAAATCTAACTCTGTTGGACCCCTTAATTGCATACACAAAACACCAGGAGTAAAGGTTTTGTTGGGAACCCTGGAGCTTCAAAAGTGCTGTCATCATCTCTGAAATCTTGTCTCTTATCCCCCATCACCTGGACATTCAATTCAACAAACACGGTACAGATACTGGGTGGGCACTGGGGATAAAAGACCAAATCAAAGCTAGATCCTGCTTTCAAAGTATTTTCATTCCATTAGGCTACACTGTCTCTCACAGAAAAATGCAACAAAAGTTTGCAGGGAGAAAAAAAAAAAAAACATTATCTAAGGGAATCAGGAAGGACTTCCTTTGTCTGGTGCCGGCTAAACAGAGCCTCAATGTCCTCATCAGTGTGATGACAGGGTGCATTCCTGGCAAGGGGGACCAGTGTGGAAAGGGACAAGGTATACGTATGTGGGGGGTGATGTAGATAAAACACTTTCATGGCCGAGACTTGATTTTATTTTCTGTCTCAAAAGTCTTCAGGCAGTTTTACATGTGGCAATTATATGTAAACTAGAAAAAATATGCTTCCTAATCTGCACATGATTGAATAAGATTCTTCTTTCCCTCCTTGACAGCAATCTATAGAGTTGATCCTTGTCTTCTTTGTTTTTCAATTGCCATTTCATGCACAAGAAAATTGGGATCATCATTAGATTTTCTTCATGTAATCAAGTCAAGTAGCCAAAAAAAAAACAAAATGGTGAAGTAGAAAATAATCTTAGGTTTTAGCTCTGCTGCTTCGCTACGGATGTCACCTTTTTGTCATCTCTCTCAGCCTCGGCGTCTTGGTGTGTGATGTGTGATGTGAGACCTAAATCTGACGTGTAACAGAATCTGACACTTAATGTAAGCTCCAGAGTGAGAAGGAACAACAGGGGACACTCTGCTCAGCCTCTCATTTTACAGATGGGGAAACTGAGGACAGGGGGTAATTACATGACTGTCCAATGTCACACAGGCTCTAAGTGGTAAAAGAAGAATTTGAATGCGGGGAATTTGACTCCAGTGGCACGTATCCAGTGTATAACATTTTTCTTCTTACAACAACCCTCTGGGCTAAGTACTAGGAATATTTATTGTCGTTGAGTTGCTTTTTAGTTGTGTCTGACATTATGATGCTATTAGGGGTTTTCTTGGCAAAGATACTACAGTGTTTGCCATTTCTTTTGTCAGCTCATTGCACAGATAAGGAAAAGTGAGACAAATAGAATTGGGTGACATGCCCAGGGTCATTCAGCTGGGAAGTGTCTGAGGCTGGATTCTAACTTAAGAAAATTGGTCTCAGACCCAGCTCTCTGTATATTATGGTGCCCTCTGGCTGCTCCAAGCTGAACTTATCATCTATATTTTATTTATTTATTTGTTTGTTTGTTTGTTTTTGCTGAGGTGATTGAAGTTAAATGACTTGCCCAGGGTCACACAGCTAGAAAGTACTAAGTGTTTGAGGCCAGATTTGAACTCAGGTTCTCCTTACTTCAGGGCTGGTGCTCTATTCACTGTGCCACCTAGCTGCCCTTATTATCTATATTGTAAAGACAAGGAAATTAAAGCTCCAGAACTTCAAACCCTAGTTATCAAACTAAGATTCAGATTTAGGATTCACAAACTTTCTCCTTTCTGTTTCATTATGCATTGCTCCATGTAGTTCTCCCTTTCTCCCCCAAATCATTGCTGAGTTCAAGTCTTCCCCCAAGAGGACTTTCAGGATCTGTGCAATAACTCCTAAGTACCTCATCCCACCAGTAATTGTAGCTTGCATTTCTTTTGCATGCATATTTTTCATTTATTTACTTGTTGATTCTCCTTCCTAGAATCAACCAATCAGCATAGTTGCTTTAGAGGCAAGACTGATTTGTCTTGGTATCTTTTATGTGTGTTGACAACTTAGCACTGGCTAAGGCTGATCAGTCATTGTGGAGTTGAAATGAATTGGAAATCCCTGTCTGTCCTGACTCCTCGTACAGGGTGATTTCTCCCGCACACTTCACTTCTCAGTATTCCTAACATAGCTCACCAGTAACAGAATCATGAGCCCCTTTTTTGTCCCCCAATACTTAGGAGAAATGAGTTAACGTGGAAAATTCATGTGGTAAAGAATGGTTGAAGTTGGAGTGAACAGACATGTTCACAGTCATTTCAGTTCCCTTCAGTTAAGGCAACTTCAACTTAATTCATTTGATAACAGTTGAAATTCACGGTCTTTTATCCATTGTGGGTTCTTTCTGAAAAAAAAAAATGGTTTCCAAGTATAAAATATTCCCATTGTGGCCTAAGTTCAAGTATCTGGACAGCAAAGACAGAGGTGAGGAAGATGTATCTCAAACAAGATTATTTTTTCCACCTGTTTCTGAGTTTAATGAAAGGAAGGAAAAATTCTGTTTATTCATGACGAAAAATATTATATTTTTGAGATTTCTTTCCATGAAAATTTACATATAGTCATGTATTAAAGGCTAGAACTTTCTTAAAGGGGAAAAAATAAACATTTCCTGCATCCTTTTGTCCCAACAACATACAAACTAAAATTGGAACAGATTGAAATATTATTTATGTATAAGTTTAGTATAGAATTTCAGAAACTTTCAAGTTCCTTTCTATTCCTGGGGGAATGAAGCTCCATAAATAAGTAGAATGATTGGGTATTTAAATAGCCAGAGTCACAGTTGCTCATTTATAGCACAAAGACTCTCCCTTCAACTCCAACATCCTCCATACTATGTTTATAGTTAAACAATTAAAATAGCAATATTTGTAAGAATAAAAAAAAAATAATGGATTCTCCATTACACTCCCTTTTCATCCTAATCATCCCCCATACTATGTTTACAGTTAAACAATTAAAATAACAATGTTTGTTAGAATAAAAAGAAATAACGGACTCTTCATTACACTCCCTTCTTCACTCCAATTATCCTTCATACTATGTCTACAGTTTGTAACATACAATTGTTTACAGTTAAGCAATTAAAATAGTAATATTTGTAAAAAAAATGATCAGAAAATAATGGACTCTCCATTACATATGTAATCTTTTTGAAGCCTTGCCAAAGGTTCCATCTGTCAGTTCTTAAAAATATCAAGAGCTTTAATAAGGAAATGCATGGCTAGAATTCCACTGGCACTGTGGTCTCCCCCATGTGTCTACACTGCCCAGTACTGCAGAAAAGCAGAACATCATTGATTCAGAGATGGCAGGGACCTTATAGGGCCATCCAGTCCACAAATCACTTTACAAATGAGGACACTGAGACACAAGAAGATTAATAACTTGACAAGAATCACAGAGTGAGTAAGTATGAAATTGGGTCCAGGGATTCCTATGTCCAAGTGTTCTCTACTCTTCTTCATCTCAGTTCACCCATATCTATCCAGCCTTTCCAACTCCATCCATATCCTCCTCAAACTTTTTCAGAAGTCATTCATCAGACATTCTCCTGTTGCTATAATTTAATTATGTGCTTGTAACGTAATAATTGTTATATTGTACCAATTATAGAATACAATAATACATATGGAAATGAACTGTTTTAACCATAGGAAACTCTTAATTTGGGAACTCTGTCTCTCAATCCAGATTGCAACCATGTTTTAGGACCTAAAATTTAAGGAATTGCATGAAGCACATGGTGATTCAGTGACTTATTCATCAGTAACTTACTTGCCTGAAGTCATACAGCTCCACTGTATCAGAGATAAGATTTGAACCCAAGCTCTTCAGACTCCAATCTCAGTAATTTATCTTATCTATTCTTTCTACTTATGTAATTATCCACATAAAGATCCATCCACCCCTCCATCTGTCTACTATCTTTAATCTATCCATTTTGTTGTATTTTTCTATGTTTACCTAGAATACATACACATACACACACACACACACACACACACACACACACACACACACTTATTTATGAATATATCTGTATAAAACACTCCATCAAAGAAGCCAACATTTTAGTGATATGACTTCTCCATCCATCACTGTTGATCATAGATCATCCTCATCTTCTTATCCTATGTGATAAATCTATATTTCTCATCCTCCAATTTCCAGGTTTTCATTGGGAAATAAGTCTGTATTTGAGATCTCTCTATATTCAAATCCTACAGACAACACTCATCCCTTAAATCTTTGCAATGGTCTCTAGGTAACCTTTAACATCTGTTTAATATTCAAGCAATATTATTTCAAAACAATCTTAGAGAGGATAATGATTTAGGTCCCAAAGAGATGCAAAATTGGAGAATGAATGGACATCTGGACAAGAAACCTTGCCAGGGTGTTAAAAAAAAAAAAAAAAGGTCAAGCCATATCAAGCTGAGATCTCATAAGGAAAACCCACATGCAGACACAAACACACATGCACACATAAGCACACAGATGCAAACTTGCACATCCAGGTACATGTGACAACATAAACATGCATACACATGTAAGTACACAGACTCAAACAGGCAGACAAACATGCACATACAAGTAACCATATACATGCATACAGAGAGTAAACCTTTCCCATGTTCTAGCTTCTCTCTGTTGTCTCTTCTTCCGGACTTAAATGCATGAGATCACTTTCTCTTCTCTGTATCCAATGGAAGGATGCCCTGCTTGGGCCCTTAAACCAAACCTCCCTCTGAAGCTATTTTTAAGTGCATAAAACTTGCTTCACCTTTTGCCTCTTTCCCTTTCAAACACATCTGCCGACAGGAAATCATTACACAATTCAAGTCCAAATGACTTAGAAACTCAGTAGTATCTCCTCGCAAAACTGCCTTCAAAAGTTACTGCATGTTAGCCTGCCCTTTTCCAAAGCATTATCTCCCTTAAGCCCTTCCCATTAATAAATTCATCTGCTAGTGTCCGGCAGATTATGGGGATACAGTTTTCCTGTACATCTTGCAGATAACTAAATATCCCTTAGATGGAATTGATAAAAATCAGAACAAAGTTCCAGCTAGCTCAATGTCTTGCTGTTGAAAACAGAGTGAAAAGATTCTCCCTCTCTCAAAGCCAAGCTTGACTAAAGGAATAGAGTACCCTCTATGCCCCAGTATTTTGTGAACTCATTTATTTTTAATTGAATAAAATAAAATCAATATGATTAAAAAGGAAATTGAAAGCTATTGAAAATTATATATATGTATATGTATTTGCGTGTATACATATATGTGGAGAGAGAGAGAGAGAGAAAGAGAGAGAGAGAGAGAGAGAGAGAGAGAGAGAGAGAGAGAGAGAGAGAGAGAGAAGAGAGAGGGAGGGAA
The DNA here is from genome assembly GCF_016432865.1 of Antechinus flavipes. NCBI lineage: Eukaryota > Metazoa > Chordata > Mammalia > Dasyuromorphia > Dasyuridae > Antechinus > Antechinus flavipes. Next base: position 5,201,284 of record NC_067400.1, on the reverse strand, counting down.
AAGAGAGAGAGACAAAAGAAAGGAAGGGAAAGAAGGAGAGAGAGGGAGGAAGATTTTTCTCCATTTAAATTCACAAAACTTCTGAAATCTATCCCCAGATTTCTTGGGGATCCATAGAGCCCAAATAAAAAATGCCCGCTTTAAGGTTATTGAGGCAATTCTCATTATCCTGGTTTTCTATTTACTAACAAAATGTCATCCTTAAAAATATGATTTACACATTACTTTTAGGGGTAAATGAATTCCATATAGTTACTTCTGTCTCTAAAAAGTACAACTTATTTTTGATTATTTAAAACTTGTCTTCACAGATGTTTCATTCATTGTTTGCTTTTATATGTACCTTAGCACCTTAGCACAGTACCAGCATGTGCTGGGTGCTTAATAATATTAATTGGATTGGAGAGTTTTCAGGGTGGTTTATCTTCCCTCTGAAATGCTATTTGTTGTGTAGTTGTATTGAGTTCACAATGTTCAGAATTTTACAGCTTTAGATCTTAGGACCTTAGACCTAGAAAGAGAAATGACTTTAAGGATCAGCTATTCAAACTCCCTCATTTTATAGACACAGAGACTAAAAGCTGGTGAGGGAAGTGGCTTTCCAAAGGTTTTGTATCATAGAGTGACTCCTGGTGGTGAACCAGGAGTCTTTTCTCCAGTTAGCAAAGATAGGGTCCAAAGGAATATTAGGGAAGGGATACAGAAAGCTTGCCTGCCTCCAGTCTTGAGGAAGATTTCATTCCCTTGGGAACTTCCAAGAGCTTCCTTCAGGTCTAATCTTTGTTCCTCTACCCGATCTGATTGTTATCCTTAGAGTGGAAGTCTAGTGTCCTATATACAGCCTCCAAACCTCTAATACCAAAGTAGCTCTCCATGTCCAAATCAGGACACTTTTTTTGAGATCATAGGCTCATAAATCAAAAATTGAGAGGAAGGCTGGTTAGCAATAGTCTACTCTCTTGATTTTGTAAACTGGGCTCAAAGATCTTTAATGATCTGCCCAAGTTTTTTTAAAGATGATAAGTGACACAGATAGATTTGATGTCAAAACTCCAAGTATAGCAACAGTGAGGATAGAATTGGAGATGTATTTGTTTCTTCTACCTACGTTGTTGTTGCTGTTTTGCTTAATTTTTATGATTAAACCAAACAGTACATTCACGGAATCTAGATTCATTGAATATTAGAAAAAGAAAGGAGTTCAAAGCCATCTAGTCCTCACACACACACCTGAACCAGACCAACACACCATCTCCAGCTGGTAGCTGCCAACCACTGTTTTAATAACTTCAAGATAGAGAAATCCACTATCTCCTATAGAGTCCATTCCACTTTGGACAGCTCCAATTGTTAGGAAAAAGTTATTTCTCTTTTATTTGGACTAAATCTGCTTTTCTAAACATCCACCTCTTCCTCCAGGTTCTGTTTTCTGAAATAACACAAAATATATCTGGTCCCTTTCCAAGAGATAACCCATGAAATTTTTGAGACAGTTCCCTTTGAGATCACTTATAGCAATCTTAAATGGCATGGAAAAAACCATCTCTCGACATGACATGGGGAGAAATGGGCTCAGCAAGCTCTACTTTGTCTTTCCCTTAGCCAAACTTTCTCCCACCATGAGGCAAAACTGCATCCCAGAATCCAGAGTCATTCTGTTGTTCTTTGATGAAGAAAGGCATTTAAGGATCTAAAAAGATACCATTCCATTCCAATCCTCAGGAAACATGATTTTTTTTCAGTTATTTTATAAGGTTATGATGATATTTTAAGAGTTTCAAAAAAAGATGTTTATGGCTTATAATAGCTTTTTCATAGTCATCTTAAAGCACTGGCTCTGGAGTCAAAGATCCTTGATTCAAATCTCACTCAGCTGTTTATCTCCCTGGGATCTTGGACAAAGCAGTTAATGTCTCTGGGCCTCATTGAGCTCAAAGTTAGAATGAGGGGACTTGGACTGGTAAGCCTCTAAGGTCCCTTGTAGGTCTGCATCTGTTCCTTAAAGTAAGAAAATACTCTTGTGATCCACCATGTTCGATTGCAGTGTTATGATTTTCAAAATACAAAGAGCATTCGTAGTCCAGTTCCAGTTGTATATGCTATAATGAGTAGTTGATAATCTGGGCTGAGCCAAAGATATAATAAACTTTGCCACATATACAGGGAAAAGCCTGCAGCTAAATTGTCTACTGTTTAAATCCTGAAGCCATTTTGTATCATAGAGTGACTCCTGGTGGTGAACTAGTAGTCTTTTCTCCAGTTAGCATAGACATGGTCCAAAGGAGCATTAGGGGAATAGATACAGAAAGCTTGTGGGAAAGGCCTGCCTCTAGTCTTGAGGAAGATTTCATTCACTTGGGAACTTCCAAGAGCTTCCTTCAAGTCTAAGTTTGTCATATTTGCAAAATCATAAATTTCAAAAGAAATTCTAATAGCAGACTTCTGGAAAATGGTCTAGAATTTCTTGCAGACATGAAAGCCTATAAAAGTAGTCATTAATAACAAATGTTAGCCTGGAAAGGAAGCCATTTGACTGAAAAAGGTGTCAGGTGTTTGGTGGACCTTTACCCAAATATAAGATAAGTTGGATGCAAGATGAAAAAAAAAATAACTACAATCTAAATTGTGCTAAGGGAGGAATCATAGAGACAAATATCATTCCTGTTCACTGTCTGATTCAGAGCACAACTATAATGTTGCTTTTAATCTAGACAAAAGTTTATGAAGGACTTGAATAAGCCAGAAAGTAACATATTGAGGTGTCTCAAGTATATGCCATATTATACATAGAAAGTAAGATTGAATTAGCTAGACACATTTAGCCTAGAAAACAGAATGCTGGGGCAGAAGTGAGGGATTGATAAGGCTCTTTAAGTATAGACAGATATTTAAGTATCGGAGATATTATAGGTTTGGTTCCAGAAATATCACAATAAAGTAAATATCACAATAAAACATGTCACATGAATTTCTTTCTTTAGATAAAAAATGATTTGATACTAGATTGTCATCTACTAAAGGATGATGGTACTATGTCTAAAAAGAATGTATATACTTTATTATTAAAAATATTTTATTACTAAAAAAGGTTAAATGTCATCTGAGCCTTGAGCGAATCGTAATCTTTTTGCTGGTGGTGGTTCTTGCCTCCATGCTGATTGCTACTGACTGAACAGAGTGACAGTTCCTGGAGATCAGAGTGAATGTGGTAATTTCTTAAACTAAGATAATAATGGAGTTTTTCACATGGATTAACTGTGCCTTTCACTTGAACACTTCTAAGGGTTATTGACTAACCTTATTTTAATATCATTGTGCCTCAGAATAAGGAAGCATGATAAAAGGGAGAAAGATCATTGGCAGAGAAGTCAGAATATATACTGCATTGATAGATTAATTTCAGCATCTTATATGGATATAGTTTGTGGCACCCAAAACCAATTAAAATAATAATATCCAAGATCACTGATCACAAATCATCATAACAAATATAATAACAATGAAAAAATTGAAATAGTGTGAGAATTGACAAAATTTGCCACAGAGACATAAAATGAACAGATGCTATTGGGGGGGGGAAAGATGGCACCAGTAGACTTGCCTAATATAGGAATGCCACAAATTTTCAATTTGAAAAAAAAAAGAGAGAAAGGAATAAGAGAGGAAGGGAGAGAGGGAGAGAGGAAGAGAGGAAGGAGGGAAGGAAGGAAGAATGGAAGAAAGGAAGGAAGGAAGGATGGATGGAAGGAAAAAAAACAACAAATAAAGAAAAGAAAAAAGGGAGAAGGAAGGGAAAGAACAAAGAAAGAAAGAAAAGAAAAAGAGAAAAAGAAGGAGAAAGAAAGAAAAGAAAAAAGGGAGAAGGAAGGGAAGAACAAAGAAAGAAAGAAAAGAAAAAGAGAAAAAGAAGGAAAAAGAAAGAAAAAAGAAAGAAAAAAATCTGCCAATTCCAATAAAATGAGGTGTTAGTACATGAAGCCTGGCATGTAGCAAAGTAATTGGTTTTGTTCTGCTTGGACCCCAGGAATAGAATCAGAAGCAATGGGGGGAGATGGAAGAGGGGGAGAAGAGGGAGAGAAACAGCAACCAAGTCAATTTCAACCTCCTGTTGGGATAAACCCTGAGCTGGCTAGAATTAAGTGAGGCTGTTTTGGGAGACTTTGTCTCTGAAGGTCTGCAAACAGTCTGGACTCCCTTTGATGTTATCTAGGGAATTCTGTTTAAGGTTCCTTTATGGGCTAGACATCCTCCAAAGTCCCTTCTTACAATGAGATTCTGGGTTTGGGCGATCGAGTTTCTAGAAGCTCGAACAGCTGAACAAATGCTCCAGCTAAGTGAGAAGTCAAGACAGCCTCCTGGGTGAGGACCAGGCAAGGCCATATTTGGAAGGGAACTTTCAATAGTCAAAACTGAATTGATGCCAAAGTCAGATGTTTTCTCTTGGTTTTCCTGGTGATTTCTCTCCATCCTCTTTTTGAGGAATATTTGAAAGCTGAGCCTCAATGTTGGGTTTCAATTTCATGGAAGGCTTGTCATACCATTACTTTGTCACAAGAGGGACTAACAGCCAGTGAGAAGCTTTTCTCTTGCCCTAAACTTGGATAAAATCTCTGACTGAAGCCTGAGCTGCTATTGTTATTGCTGATGTTTTTTGTTTTTGTTTTAGTTTTTTTTTTTTTTTCTCCAAAAGGTCCATGGTGTGGGTGAGGGCAGGATGGGAGAGGAGAGGAAAAGAGGAAGAAGGACAGAGCAAAGTCACAGGGAACTTTCCAAAAACATTTCGTTCTAGGAAAATATCCAGTTGAAAATATGCAGAACTCTTTGACTTCTGAGCAGTCACAGCATATAAGAGTCAGAGCAAGTAAGCCCCCAGAGCCCATTTTCCCAGATGCCTTCATGATTGTTTCAGCAAAAACTAAAGAATCATCATCCCTCAGTTTCTAGAGGCTCTTTTCAAAGCACTTGTTTGTAATCTATATTTGTCATTACAATCATTCAATTAATTTTATTTTATTTCAGGTTTGGGTCTATGATTTTGTTGGTACAAGAAATTCCCAATGAGGTAAATTCCTCCCCCAGCAAATCATACCAGCTCTGTACCTTCAAGTCTCAGAGAGTGCTGGGAAATAGGTTCAGCAATCTACCCTGCCTCACAGAATAGTTTGTGTCTAGGGGCAGTATGTCATCCCCAGATGCTTCTCTCAGGGCACTGCACTATTATGTACTTTTCAATATCTAGGGAAGCTAGGTGGTGTGTGTATATGTCTCCATGTATGTCTATCAGCACATAGTTGGGATGGTGTTCCAAGCCATGCTTGTTTAGTTCTGTGAGAGTCATTCAGCACAGCCTACCATGTCCAGGTCATAGGCATCTAGTCCCTTCTGTTTATGTTTCAAAGGGCTTTCACATATTTCGATCGGGTCTTCATACATGATCCCTTTCCCTTCCAATAGCCCCGTATTCTTGGAAGAGCTTGACAGGACAGAAGAAAATTTAATGACTAGTTAAAACCTTTGGAGGCAAAGGCTCACATATTTCATTCAGCATGATACTTCAAATCATGACAAAATTAAAAAATGTAAGTGCAACTAGAATCACATATCAAGAGCCAGAAGGGGTCTCAGAGGCAACCTAGTCCAGCTCTCATCCTGTTTTAGAGAGGAGTTAGCTGAGTACCTGGTTATATAAGTGACTTGCTGGAGGCCATGTGGGTAGTAAGCATCAGAGGTAAAAATTTGAACCCACATAATTTGACCCCAGAGACAGCATCTTTTCTGATTTTCCATACTGCCTCTATGTGAGAGACAAATAAGAAACCCATCAACAACTTAATACAGGTGGTCAAAAACATAGAACGGGAGTAAAGGTTGAACAGATGACCAGGCAAACCATTCTGTAAGAGTGTCACACATCCAAAAATAGATAGAGGAGAGAGTTTGATCATCAGTACTCAAAAGCTGCCCACAGGTCAAGTCTGCCCATGTCGCTACAGGCAGTTAGCTTACACGGAACACCATCCCCTTTATATTATCCCATAGACTATTAATGTCTAAGTAATTTTGGCCCAAGTAAACTGAAAGACTGAAATCTTCAACCAATCAGAATTCAATCAAGTCTTATTCAACTAGGCCCCTTGTTGCCTCATATTGGGAGAAAGAAGAGAGGGAAGAGGAGAGGAAATGTAGAAGAAGAGAAGAAACATTTATAAAAACAGACCTGAGAGAAGACTAGATTTAAGAAATTCTTAGGAACCATATTGAAATGTCGGGAGATTTGGAAAGATTGATTGGAAGACCTTTTAGTGAGATGCATAGAGACTTAACAGGACAAAGAAGGTTTTAACTTTCCTGGATGTTAGAACCAGGGAAGAGTGGGAAATGATTTATACAACTTAAAAGGTATTAGCTCTCTAGAATTGAAAGTGATCTTGCAAAAGTTGCATGACCTACCTTTGGTGAATCATAAAGGGGAATTCTGCATCAGATGCGTGCTTGACTTACACGGCTTCTAAGTCTTATGTCAGCTCTTTGGTTCTCGGCAATACGTGTCAACCACCTAGAGCTTGAGGAAGAGTAGGACCAAACCTGCTCCCCTCTTCCCTTGGCTTTTCCTCTCTCTTCCCTTTCTATCTTTCTTATGAGTGCTCATGGACGTTCTCCCTTGGGGAACATTGGAATTTTCCCTTTCTGGAAGCAACGTATGGGATCACTTTGATTTAGATTGACTTTTGGGAATTTGGTGTTACTAAATAGCTACCAAAATGAACCGGCAAAATGCTGCTGGTCTTTCCAGCTTCCTTTCACCATGACCAGTAGTCATTCAGATTTCTGGTAGACCACAGGCTGTAATTATCAGTTATTAGAGAAATGGAGGTGTCCAAAGAGGCTCAAAGACACAGGGACAAAAACAACTCTGGTGCTACTTGTATAACCCAGGGCAAATAATTTAACCCTTTGGACCTCACTCAGGTACCTCAAGGAAAGATGGCCCGAGAGAGTCCTTCCAGCATTCAATCTAGGATTTTTTGATTCCACTTTCACTGAGTAGCTCTTTGCAATTCCCTCCTAAACTCACTTTTTTAAATGCCTATATCTTCCAGAAAAACAGTGGACCTTCCAAAAAGGCGATTTGGAGTCCCCATCGATCGTATTGGAAGTAACCGTCTTGCAAACACCAGGGGCTAGTAGGATCCATGGGTAAGTACAGTTTCATTGAGGAATGATACATATGGTCCCCTTGGAAGCAATTCAGATGAACTCACTGTGTTCAGTATTGGACATTGATTTTTCTGACATACATAATTATTGTTTTTTTGTTTTTTTTTTTTTTCATTTCAGGCCCATTCTAGTAAAATAATAAATGATACCAAATATTGAGATTTAATTTTTTCTAAATCTAAAATTTTAGTAAAATCAACCAGTAAATATTTGCATGCATTTCTGTATGGTGAACATACATAAACTAATAGGAAATGATCCTATGACTTGATTCATAATAAATACCCAACCACAGGAGTAAGAGAATTTCTGAGCTTTAAGAAAGCCCAGTTGCATCTGGCCCAACTCACACCTCTGAAAAACCTTCTGACATAACACCAAACAAAAGGTCATCCAAATGATCTTGAAAAACCCATTAGCTTTAGAGAAAGTAGAGAAAGTTCATTTCTCCAGGGGGACAGCCTTGTCAAAAGCTCTTCCTGACCTCAGGCCTCAACCACTCACCTACCATTTTAGCCCTCTTGATTCTTTATAGCTAGCTAGCCTTCTCTTTGGCACACCAATATTTCTATTGACAAGGGGGCACAGTTCCAGTCAGAGGCAGCATTACACAATAAAGATTCCTTGAGTGTCCGCACTTTCTGGTATGGTTTGCACTGGGAACATATCATTTAGTGCAGTGTTATGCATGGGCAGGTACTTAGCAAATGCATTTTGAATTTATTGAGAAAGAAATAATGTGAAAGTCTAATGCAGGCAGCCTAAGAGGCAGGGGTCTCCCCACTTCTCAGGCAGTAATATTTTTGGACATTTTGCACCTTATTTCCCTTAAGGGAAGTGAACTGCAGCCCCTAGACCTTTTTGGGTTCTTGGTCATTTTGGCTGCCTCTCTTAGTGATTTTTACCCCTGACAATATTCTTCGGAGGAACAGGAATCTAGCTACAGCATCTCCTTACTTCCAGGTGGTAAGATCTCATTAGCTCAGAGAGTATAGCTCTCCCTTTACATGAGCTCAGACCTTGAACAACTCCTAAGAGGTGTGTTCTTGGGAGCATAAAGTTCTCTATCAGTCTTCCTTTCTGTCCTCCAGTCCATCACAATCACCACCAATGTCCTCCTGATGAGATCAGCACTTCTGCCTACCCCATCACTCCCCACACACACATACACATAGAGAGTCATGTACACATATATCCATACATTTATACCATTATTTATACTATTATACTTATTTAAACCATTATATGTGTGTATATGATGGTTTAAATAAGTATAATGGTGTAAATAATTATACACACATTCGTACATGCTGTCATGCATACATATAGACTCAAAAATACATTCCTACATCTATCCATGCACACAAATCCAAATTCACATACACATACACACATAAACAGATAGCTTCCCAAGGAAACTTTTATTGAAGGGAACTTTGCATCCAAAGTGTGTAGATCTAGATTTACAGAATGCCTCTTTGACCAAACCCAAGATACGATTCTCTACCATTTAATCAAGATCATTATCAAATCACATGCCGAGATATACAAACTAGATGTGCATTATGTTGATGATTTGGGATTAGTTTGAGTGTTTTTTATTTTTTAGTGGTTAAAAAAAGGAAACAAAAAACAAAAAACCTTGAATTAAGACCAATCATTAGAGAAATCCAAGTCACTTCCTAGAACTCACTGTCCCTGTTCTATTTTTTTGAATTTGGAACAATATGAAGGGAGGTGGCCCAAGGTAATTAGTGTGTTCCATTATTATTTCTGCATCTGGAGAGCTGAATGCTAAACTCATGCCCATAGACATTTCAGAATCCAGCCTTGATTAGAAGCAGAGTACAGACAGAGCCTAAAGTGAGAGGCCTGGGGTTCAAATCTCTGAAGCTTCTTTCCAGTATGACAGTGGAAAAGTGAATTAACATCCCAGGCCACAATTTGCTGATTTAGAAAATGAACTGGACCAAATGGTTTCTGAGGCCATTTTTAGCCATTTTTCATTAGAATTCTGACCCAGTTTCACAAACCCCATAAATTCAAATTGTTGATAAAGCTTTGAATAGTCACTAAATTCAAGTGTTTTTTTTAGGCCAACACAAATATGGAAATCTGGTCATTGTCACTTCTAGTCCAAATTAGCATATCATAACTTTGCCAAGAAAGCCTCAAAGTTATGCTATTTAAAAGAAATGCTTCAAAATGAATGTTTTCATCTTGCTCCTAGACAGCTTTATAGAATATGCTTTTTCTCCTTTTTTAATCAAAATAATTAATTAACATAAGGTACTTTGAACTCAGAATCTCCTTTAATGGGATATGATTTACCAACCAATTCTCATACAGTTTTCAAGGCTCATAAGTCCTGGGTTGTCTTCTCCACCCCTTTTTTTGACCTTATTATTAAGTATATTTAAATTTATAATGCACTTTACATGGACTATTCTTTTTGATCCAGACAATAGTAGTATAAATTTATACTAGTAGGTCTATAAAATTAGTGGGTATATAGTATAAACCTTATTTTCTCAATTTCAAAGATGAGAATATTGAGGCCCAAAGAAGATTTGACTTTCCCACATTCACAGAGGTAGCCCATCCCTCTTTACTGTGATTCTTTCCATGGACTTCTCTATTCTCATCTCATGGGGCTAGAGAAGACCTTTCCTTCTTTCACATTTCTAAGGCAGCCGAATATAGTAACGCACTTTATGAAAATCATGTTTCCTTGCTGTGGGATTTGAAGCTAATGCTTCTGAGTTTCACTTTGCACCTGACAACTTGAAGAGAAACTCAGCCCTGACCACCGGAGTTGTATTTGACTTGAGGTTTGGGTTATGCAAAATTGCAGTATTTTTCATGATTTCCACCCACAACCAGAATCCCAGCCTTCAAGCATGAAGGATCCTGTAACTTCCTCACAGAGGATTAAGGCAGGTTTCAAAACCTACACTAACAACAGTAAACATGGGCCATTTCAGCATTTAGGGGTATTTACAAATAACCACAACTTTTTAAATAAGCTCTTGATTGTTTTGTGTGTTTAGCTAACTTCCGCAGCAAAATCTGTCCTTCTAAATTTTGCTAAAAAAGAATTTGAATCGTTTCCTTAGAGAAGTATTTATTCAGAGTTATTGTGGAAGTGATTGCTAGGATAAAAATAATTAGTGATGTGAATCGGGGCAGTCAAGGCACTGATTTTTATCTTGTTCTGTCTGAATCCAGAAGAGATCTTGGCTTAACCTTTTAAACCCCAAAGAGACCTTAGAAAGAGCCCAAAGGAAAATGATATCCAGAGGAATAAACTCTAGGCCAGGAAGTAGATTGTTTCCAAACTGTGCAAAGCAGAGAAGCCTGCCATTGCCTTAGAGCTCATCTGTATGAAGTTTGCTGCTCCTATTACCCTCAGGCAGTGATGAAACCATTCACTTGTTCCTGCACATCTTGCTGGATGACAGGAACCCAGCCAACAAAGATGGCTGTCAGAAAAGAAAAGAGAGGAATAGAGGAAACAGTCATTTGGGCACATTAAAAACATCTTTCCCATAATCTTTTGAAACTTTCAGAAGGCATTCTTCCAACAACCCTATAAGGTTGACAAACAAAGTATTATATCCATCTTATATATGAGAAAACTGAGACTCAGGAGTTTGTGGAGCTTGTCTCTAACCCTCTAGCCAGAAGGTCTAGAGCTGAGATTCAAGTCCACATCTCCAGATTACAAATACAACATGCAAACCTGCAAGCCTCCTTCTTATCCAACCGTTGACCTGTGATTGACCCAAGGGGCTTCCCTTAGTTCCTGGGACCAATCCAAGACACTGAGATCCTCCAAGCAAAGGTCATCTCCATCTTTAAGCCTGGATCAGTAGGAAGTTCCATCCATCTGCACATACTTTAGGCTGAGAGCATGGTCTAGAGCACTGACCAGTTAAGGGATTGGCCCAGAGTCACACAGCCAGTATGTGTCAGAAGTGGGACTTGAGTACGGACCTTCCTGGCTGACTTTCTACATACTACACCTAGGCTGCAATGTGGCTTAGAGGCAGTCTCTTTCTACTCTGACCATTTTCCTACTCACATTCCATGCTCTGTTGATGTCTCAGGCAAAGCAGAGCCTGGAGATGAGGCAGGGTGCCTCATGGTTACGGATTTGGCAAAACTGAGATTCTCCATCTCAGTTTCCCAACAGAGCTTTGGGCCTTCATATTCACACTGGAGTCTTTTTTATTTTATTTTATTTTATTTTTATTGTTACTATATATTTTGGTCATTTGAACAACTTAAATTATTTTTTTTCTGCAGATCCTGCTTCCTGGGATGACATGTGACAGAACCCCCAATGGAGGAGACTCTTGTCTTATCCTAATGGTAATCCCAAGCCTCCCCCCTCCCTGTATCAAATCAAAATCCTGTCACTCCCCCTGAAGGTGTCTCATTTCGGTAAATGGCACTTTTCATTTTAAACATTAAAGAAAAACCTTCCAAGCTCTGCAAGCTGTCTCCAAAGTCTCTTGTTTTAGGAGAATCTGTTTGTTTATAAATCAGAAATACTATAGCCTATAGATAGGCTTTCCTGAGTTTTAGAAGGGATCATTTTGGCTCAAGGGATTTTTTCAGGACAGATGTATGCTGGGAAATTAAGATGTAGAACTTTCATTTCGTTATTTGTTTTTAGAGGGAAAGAGAATGATGTTTGTATTTCTTGACAGTAATCTTCAGCTTTTTGTTTCTTTTCCTTGCTGTGAATAATTGCTAGATCATTACTATATAGTCCTGCCCTGCCCATCAACTTGCCGCTTCTTCAATTATCCCCAACTTAGTCATAAACCAGAAAGACTGATCCAAGGAGAAAAACAAGCAAAAGAACGGTCTGATTTTCATTTCTCCCCGGAGTGTGATGCTATCCTTAAGACTTCAGAGTGCTAAAGCCTCTTGATCCCTGAGTGAAAGGTTTGCAAAAAGATGGTTGTGGCTTGATAGAGCTCTTGCCCCTTCACTGCCTATCCTTGAACATATAAGTAAACTACTTTTAAAGACAACATTTGTTGGTCTGAGCCCTAAAGTCTGCAAACTATTGTGTGTGATTTCATGGTGAACTGGGAAAAACTGGAAGTTTTATCCATCTTAATAAAGATTCCTTTTGGTCAGAAGCAGCTGGGAGAAGGGTCAAGCTTCTAGGAGGAGGGCAGAGTTAGACAGAGTAGGCTGAGAGAGGGGGGTCACTTGCTACTCATGGTAAAAGAGAAATGATCCATAGTCCAAAGATGAGAGAAAGCACACTGCACATGCAATGGGATAAGTGATCATAAGAAGGATTAAGACAAGAAAAGACCAATTAAATATTACTTGTAATTTCCATTATGTTCATTCACTTATACAACAATGCTATCATAATCAACATAATAACTAGCATTTTAAGGTTTGCAAAGCACTATATAATTATTATTAATTTATCATTTATTTTTACCCTGGAGGAAAGTGCTATTATTAGCACCACTTTAGAAATAAGGAAACAGGCAAACTGGAGTGAAGGCACTTGCCCAGGGTCACAGCCAGAAAGTGCCTGATCCCACATTTGAATTTAGCTCTTCCAGACTCCAGGTTCAGGATTCTGTTACCTACTTGCTTATGTATGATCTTTCAGGCCAGGGATTGTCCCTTTATCACCATCTAGCATTTTTCCTAGACCCATAATAGGCATTAATGAGTGCTTACTATATACAGATTGAATTGATAAGATTAGATAGAGACTGAGCCATAGCAGATTGGGTTAGGTTGGATTTATTGGGTAACATTGACCTGAGTTGGACTATATCTGCTTGAACTGAATTCTTATTGGACTGTATCAGGCTGAATTAGATGAAAACAAAGACCCCCATTACATAGTATTTCAAAGTTTGCAAAGCACTTTACCCAAATCATCTCATTTCATCAGATTAGAATTAGATCAGCTGGATTGGTGTAGATTACATCAATTGTATTCAGCTAGACTATATTCTAGAGGAACCAGGTTAGAGTAGACAAAACATTTGGTGAGATTAGGGAAAGAACAAGAGAGGAAACAGAAAAGATTCCCCTGGAGATCTTATGTACTTCACAGCATGATCAATGTCTTGAAAAGACAATTAAGAAATCAACTTTAAATATATATATATATATATATATATATATATATATATATATATATATATGTATTTGTGTGCATTTATCTATACATAAGTATATATGTATGTATCCCATTAATAAAGTGCTCTCCTTATATTAGTCGTATAAGGTAGATTCAGTGTTATTATCTCCATTTTACTTATAGAGAAACTGAGATAAAATAAGGGTTGAAGTCAGAAATGCTGACCAACTAATGATAAGTCTGGGGCTGGTTTCACTACCCCATAATTTTTTCTTTAGATAGAATGCTGTTGTGCTGGCAGTTCTGAAGTATATTTGCACACTAAAAATTTTATTTCTCATTCACTTCCATTGGGAAACTGTTAGTGATAGGATGGAGAGGAGGAAATGTATTATCCAAAGTTTTAACTTATTCTTGAGGAAGAGTTTATGGTGATTAAGCAATAAAATGGATATTCAATTATTACGTAGCATTGGCAAAGATGACACAGTCTATATAGACACTTTATTGTAGAATGTAAACTTCTTGAGATCAGGGAATTTTTAGGGGGATGAAGGAGAGTTCATATTAAAAACTTTACAAGTAGAGAACTGCTATCCCATTTCTTCCTGAGACCATCTTTGGTATCAGCCCTTCATCAGCTTCCCATATTTTAGAAAAATTTCTCTAAGAACTGATCATCCCTTGACTTCCCATTGACGTAACATGAAGTTTTCCTCTCCTTTCCAGACTGGCTATTTTTCATTTCAGTTGCTGAACTCCATGATCACCCTCTGTCAGGAGAAGCAGAAATTAATCTACTGCATCATAAAAACTCCTCATAGTCAAGACTTTGGGGGATGTAAAGTAAATTGATTATATACTTGTTCCTTTAAAAAAAAATCTCCAAATATTTATTAATCGCTTCCTGTGGAAGAATAGGCTTTGTGGAATGTCCAAAACAAATGATATGACACATGACCCCCCTGCCCTAAGGGATCCTATGGGTTTCATATAAAATAGAATATGTTACACAAGATCAAACTGTGAAAACATTGAACATACATATCATAAGAACTTAGAGAAAAGATTGATCATTCTTGTGACTTAAAAAATAAACAACATCAACAATTAAGTTTAAGGTTTTCTCTAAATGACGGTCAGATGTTTCTCTGATGCTATAAAACAGGGAAGGCAGAGATGAGAAAATGAGATAACATCTCTTGTCTTTGGATTCTATTCCCTCCCTCTTTGTACTGGACCTCATTATTACCTGAAGAGATCGCTGCAGTAACTTAAGGATATTCCTGCTTCTGAACTAACCTATTCTTTCTGCAGGGAAATACTTGAAAGTACATTAAAAAAAAAAAAAAACTAATTATTTTACCAAAAAATTACTCTTTTTTTTTTTTTCTTTTTTGGAGATGTTCCCATGTAACAAATATACTTGGTGTTTCTGGGAACTTTAAAACTCTGGCAGGAAGCATGTTTATTTAAAGCAAATGACAATCCTTGTTCCTAGGGCTCCCCCTACATGCTCAAAAAATCTTTGCTGGATGCATTCTATCATCCCACATGTCTTCTCCCTTTTGTGGCTAACTTCCTAGTGAAGGCCATGTACAACAGAGGCCTCCATTTCCTCTCCTTCTGCTTTTTTCTTAACTCTAAAGTTTGGCTTCTGCCCTCATTCAGCTGAAGCAGATCTCTTCAAAGTTCCCAGTGATCCTATCTTTGCCAAATTCAATGGTCTTTTTTTCCCTCATTTCTAATCCTGCTTGAACTCTGTAGCCTTTGACATTTTCAATCATTTTCTTCATCATACTCTAGGTTTTCATGGTGCTAACCTCTCCTGTTTCTTCTTCTCCATATTTGAGTTGTCCTCAGTCTCCTGTGCTAGATCTTCATCCAAGTTATACTTGTTAATAGGGAATATTCCCCAAGCCTCTATCCTGGACCCTCTTTTCTTCCTGTATAATATTTTTCTCTGTGATCTCATTGGCTCTTATGATTCAATTATTATCTCTCTGCCAATGATTCTCAGATATCCTTATTTAACCCTAACCTTTCTTCTAACCTCCAGATTTCTATCTTCATCTATTGAACTTCACAAACTGAATGTCCCATAAGCATCTTGAACTTAGTATACACAAAACTGTATTCATTATTTTTACTTGTAGACCTTCCCCTCCTCCCACCTTCCTTTTTACTGTTATTGCTTATCACTGGGTACCACCATTCTCCTGCTCCCCTAGATTCACAACCATGGCATTATGTTCAACTCCACACTTGTATTCCCGATATCCAATCGGCTGCTAAGACCTGTTGATTTTATTTTGATAATGTCTGTCAGACATGTCCCCTTTTATCCTCTTAAAGTGTTAGACCTTCTTACAGAGTCTCATAATCTCAGGTCTGGACCACTGTAGGAGTTTTCTGGAAGGGGTCTCTGCTTCATCTCTTACCATCTCAGTCCTTCTTCCACTTATCTGTCAAACTGAACTTCTTGAAGCTCTAGCTTGACATGATAGCTGGCTTTTCAAAGACTATCAGTGGTTCCCTGTCATCTCCAGGAATAAATATAAAATCTTGTTTTGCCTTCAATCACTTTTATTTTATCTATTTATATTATTTTATTCCTGGTCATCTCCTAGTTATTCATTCTTATCGTCCTTTACTTACCCCTACTCTGCAATGCAGTTCTCTGTTCTTTACATCAGAAACTCCATCTATGGACTCCAGCCATTTTCACTGGCTCTCCCTCATACTTAGAACTCTCTCCTCCTTATCTCTGCTCCTGATTTACCTAGCTTCCTTTAAGTTCCAACTAAAATCCCAGCTGGTACATGAAAATTTTCCCAGTGTCCCTTAGTCTTAATGTCATCCCTCCAAGATTATCCCACCTTATTTCTATTGACATCTTGTTTTGATAGGGTAATCCGCCTGCTATTTCTTAGGTTACATTGAGGTCATAAGCCTTTTTGAAAATCATTTATTTGGGGGCAGATAATCGGTATAGTGGATAGAGCACCAGTCCTGAAATCAAGAGGACCTAAGTTCAAATCTTATCTTAGACATTTAACACTTTCTGGTTTTGTGACCCTGGGCAAATCACTTACCCCCAGATGCCTAAACAATATATATATATTTGTTCAGGCACAAAGCTTATTTGACAGAAGGAAATCTATAATTTGTGTACATAAAACTTTCAGAAATAATGATATTTGATAATTATTGTCCCTCTATCCTTATTTTTGTTAACTTTGGCCAAATAAATTTTACCCCAAAGCCCCATGCCCATCCACTGCATCAGCGATCTCCAAATTTTATTTAATATTCACAATTCTCAGTTAAAATATTTCAAGTCCACAGCCTACTCTGAGCATATATACTTACAAATTAAAATGTACATACTACTCAGCAAATCCTTACGCACATTGTAAAACACAGAGAAAAATATGTATTTTTTTTAAAAGATGACATAAAATGGAAATAATGGTCAATCTGATCTTTCAGTTGAACTGAGGCCTGGGAATTTCCAAAATGTGTTTTTTCAGGTGGATTCAAGGAAAAGAGAAGCAAAGAGAAAAACCATCTGGGAGATGCAGGAAATCATTGTTCCATATTGGCTTCAATATCTGACAGCAGAGCTGATAAACTTCCTTTTTTGAACTCTTGCTGTAGCTGTGGTAGAGACATGAATTAGTAACTCCAATCAAAGCATTGATTCATGGGGTCAGATAGTTATAGGGCAGAGGCAGAGGTATCATTTCTTCTGAAACTAAGATCCCTGTAAGAATTCAAGGACAGAACTGATTATATCTTTTACTACACATAATAAAGTCTAAAAAATGCTTCATTGGCTTCTTGGATGGAGGTAGGTCATGGGATGATGAATTTCAACTTGGAGACATTTAAGTGAAGAAATATGATTCCCCTTCATAAATATACACAAATTCACACATAGATGCACACACATTCACAATACACGTGCACACACTCTTTACAGAAAGATGTTTCCAGTTGGAGGCTCTCTATCCATCAGCATTCACTCAACAGAAAGGTCCCAGGATGTCATTGATATACTCATTTCCCCTAAATATCAAAAGGTACAGTAGTGTAGTAAAAAGCAAAAGACATTTAAGTACAGCAAATAAGTAACAAGGAAACTATTATCCCCACAGTATATTCCAGTAGGGCACATAGAGAGACCTTGTACAGTGAGGGACACCATTTAGCATGTTAGAGATGGAAAGGCCAAATGGAGACGAGATCAAATTCTTCCCTCAATATTCCCCATGTTTCAATAGTAAACAGCTTCTAAATGGATGATTTTATAGTAAATCAGCAGCAACTATACAAGAAAAAAAAAAGCCAGTCCATGCATAAAGTGTATATATCCTGTCTTATTTATTGGAAGGATATTGGAGGATATACCGGGTCTGCTCTTGATGTTAGGCTGAAGATGAAACAAGAGACTGTTGACAGCCCTGAGTACTTTCCTCTGACCTAGCCAGGTCCTCTTTTCACCCTACTTTGTCCTCTAGTTTTGATAAAGTGCCCAAATGGTCGTTCATTCATCATTAACCAAGTGTACCTAAAGGGAAGGTCTCCCTCGTTCTCCACAGAAGTTGTAAACCCATGAATAGGGCATCACATGGAAATTTCTACCTACTGGCCAAGGTCAGTAAATAAATATGAATGTCTTCTCCTATACTGCTAAAGTCCCTCAAAACTAGGACCTACCTAGTAGAAAATTACAATTGACTCTGGAAGCCATGAGTTACATGTAGCATATCTCCTAGCCCCATGTGAAGCTGATTTATTTTTGTAACACCATAGGTCACATCAGAAGGGGAGAGCTTTTATTTTATAAAAATGGTTTGGAATCATCCTCCCTGGGATTTCTGTTTTCTTCAAGAATGTGCTTTTAGTTGTGAGTCTTGTCCTGGTTTATATCTCTGACAACTCTTAAAAGACCTTGTGAACACATTTGTGCATATGCTTTCTTGAATATATTTGTGTGTATGCTTTCTTATCCTAATGCAAATGATGTCTTAACTGAAATGAAACAGATGTAAAATCATTGTCAGTAGTCACAATTAATTGATCTTTTCAATCCCTCCCACCATTGTCTATGAAAAATGGAGATTGGGATTCAACTTAGCCTCATGGGGTTATTTCCTATTGGTCTCTCCTCTGTCCCTCTTCCATTCTCAATCCAGAGGCTGAGAACTATTTCAAGATATTCTGCAACAACAGCTGCCTCATTTTTAGTCTAAGTTCATATAATACTACTCACATTTACGTGTTATATTACTCTGTTATCATCACCATCATCATCATCACCTAGTTAACATTTATGTAATGCTTACACAGTGCCAGAACCTGTGCTAAATGATTTAAAATTATTATCATATGTGATTCTCACAATATCCCTAGAAGACATATGCTGCTATTATCCCCATTTTACAGATGAAGAAATTGAGGCAAGTGAGTTTGAATAAGTTGCCCAGGGTCACACAGCTGGTAAGTATCTCCCACTAAATTTGAATTCAGATCTTCTTGACTCCAGGCCAGACAATCTATCCATTGGGCCACTTAGTTTCCTATTTTAAGGAGATTATGGCAGATAAAAAATAATGAGTACAATAACAATAGCTCAGAGCCCCATATTTGGAATCATTTCATTCAGATTTCAGTTCTCTGACCTAAATCAAATTTGTGTTTCTCTTCAGTTATATTCATCTACATTTGAGGTAAACTGAAGACACAGGAAATGTTTCAGTGAAAGAGATGAGAAGAATAGAAAGATGGAAAAAAGAAATGAGGTAGCTCAATGGCACAATGAATAGCTGGATAGCCCTGAAATCTTGAAGATTTAGCTTTCCTAAGTTCCAATTGGGCCTCAGATACTTTTTTGCTGTGTGATCCTAGCCAAGGCACAACTCTCTTGCCTCAGTTTCCTCCTCCATAAAATGTTCTATTGAAAGAAATGACAAACCAGTATCTTTGTCAAGAAAATCCCAAATGGGATTACCAAGAGTGGGACACAACTCTGTAGACTGAACAGAAATGAGGACATTACAGTGTCTATTAGTAAATGGTATGGAGAGAAAAGGTCAAGGAGAGAGTCCCTTTTTTATGCAATTTGCCTCTGATCTTGGAGAAGTGAGTATAAGTCAGAGTCCTTTCTTCTGAGATTGTTCCATTTCAGCACAACATCTAGCCTCTTGCATGCTTCCATTTTTTCGCTTTTAAATTCTTGCTCCTTTACCTCAGTTTTGTTCCACTTCAATTGGTTACATCCGACAGGAAAGGGGAATCTCTCATGGGAGCTGCCATTTTGTACAGCTTTTAGCTTCATCATTCTTTGTATTTATGTTCTCTTACGGGCCGTGTATGTCTCTTTTAAAACTCCTGGACTTGACTTCCATTTCCCTCTTGTAACTTAAAGACCACACAAACCAAGTCAATCACAGGGCTGAGAGGAAATGCAGGTCCTTCTGAGTTGCAGATCTCAAACTACTCATCAGTTCTCAATCTCCTGTAACAGATCACCTTAGATCTGATTTTTTTTTGTAGCCCCTTGCTTAATCATCCAAGATGTAACTAAAATCAATAATTATATACACAATATAACATCAAAAATATATTAGCTCCTAGCAGAACTGAAATAATTAGCCCAGTATCTCAAATAATATTGTTCATGTATCCACAGAAAATTGAGATGAATGATACAATAGAAAGAATCACTAGACAGGTCCTTCAATCACTATTGATCTAAGCGACTGATTGAATTTGTAATATGTGAATATCACAATAGTCCTTATATATCTATAAAACAAAATGCGTGAAAGAGCAAACAAAGTGACAATGAATGAGTAAGTTTTATAAAACAATCAAAAAAAGCAAATCTGGTACACATTTCTAACCATAAATCTAAGCACTTTTAACCCCTCTTAGACAGATAATATAGCAAATAGGCACAGAGGGAGCACATAAAGCAAGAGTACACAGAGATGTTGTAAGCAGAGAATCAGTGCATCTATTTTCAGTAAAATAACTTTTAAAGCAAAAGAGGTTTGCAAGTATTTTCTTGAGTCCATTGGGCTAGGCTAGTTGGGCAGAATTAAGGATTCTTTTGCCATTACCTCCTCCTTTTGAAGTCTAAACTGTCTTTTAATGCAAGACAAGACTTTATCTGCTATTCTTTGGAAATTGAGAGAAAAAAGAGAGAAAAAGCGATAGAGTTAGAGGCAGAAAGAGAAATAAAAATGAGGATAAAGACAAAGAATGAGAAAAAAGAAAGTGAAAGCTAGGAAAAATAGCAAGAAGGAAGGAAGTAGATAGAGCAAGAGAGAGAAAGACAGAAACAGAGAGAAACAGCCAGAGAGCCAGTCAGAGAGAGAGGGAGACAAAGAGGCAGAAACAAGAGATAGAGACAGAAAAACAAAGTCAGAGGGAAACAGACAGGCAGAGGGCAAGACAGAGACAGGGATTAGAGAGAAAGGGAGACAGAGAGAAACAGTCAGACAGAAGGAAAAGAGGCTGTATTTGTGCATGCATTACTTAACTGGACTAAAGGGACAAGATTTAGTACTGGCTAAGAAATAGAAAAGTAGATCAATGGAACAGAGTAGTTATATAATTTATAGTAGCAAATAAACATAATAACTTATCTTTGACAAATGTAAGGGCTTATGATTTTGTAATAAGAATTCATTATTTGGTAAAATTTGGGGGGGAAAACTGGAAAGATTAGGTAATAAATGGATGCATGAACTAGATTTAAAGAGAGTCTTACCAGAAAATTAGAAGAATATGGAACAAATTGCTTACCAGACTTATGGATGGGGCATAAGCAGCTATTACCAAGGTGATATCCATGTGGAAAAGCAGTATTAACAGTGATTTAGAGAAAGGTAGGACAAGGTAACTATACATATGGCAGAAAATCAAATACCTTTGGATTGTTCTTAATAAGAATTTTTCCAGATGCAATGCCAGACACAGGCATCTCTTTGTGTGTGGGTTCTGCCCCCCTTTTCCCCTTAAAAGTGAATTTCTTATAGTAAGGAAAATGTTCATGAATTTAACAGAAGAAAGGGAAAAAATAGAATATTAGTTTCTTTAATCAAGTAGTTTCATTGCTTGTTTAACTGGAACAAACAGGACACAGAGATAAATGCCAACCACATCAACTATTCTCTATCTCCTTAGGGGGGAAAAAAGGTAATTGCCATCTGAAAAGCTGCTTCCTTTGTGGAAGACTCATTGTGAAACCTTTTCCAGGTGAATAGTAATAGCAAATGCCTCTCAAGATGCTTATTGGATTGTATTTTTTAAGATAAATGTCACTATTCTGGTTCCCAGAAAAAAATAAACACAATAGAAATCTGCACTTAGGTGTCTCTGGAATGCAAAAGTCATTTTTATAGGGGGAAGAAGAAACACAATCTCAGAGCCAGAAGAAAATGGAGAAGCAAGAATAGAGTGAGGTGTTATTTACTTAAATAATTTCAAGGTACCAACAAATCTTGTCTTAAGGTCTTGAATCTTGATTTACTTTAGGCCTCAAATTCCCTCTCTGGGGTTTTAAATTTAACCATATAGAGCACTTTTAAATAAACTTTTTTTTTAATGTCTTCTGTCTTTTATATCATCATAGATATCCTAACTATCCTTGCTTCTTCTCCAGAGAGTCATTCCATATAACAAATGGCACTTTTAGGAGAAGAAGAAAAAAAAAAAAAACTAACAAACTACACAATGGATTTTTTTTTTAATACATTGAAAAAGTCCACAAATGTGTGCAATGTGTAACAGCTGTGGACCCCTACCTCCACAAAGAAGTGAAGTGTGTATAAAGAACAATTTACATAGGATTTCTTTAATTGTCCATTGGCCAATATTATAATCCCTTCTGGATAGTAAGATAGAACCAGGAGACAGGAAAGAACACTACTCATAAGTAACAATGCAACATGAGGACACACCATATATATGCCCAGGTAACATGTAAAGAAGCAAAAGTGAAAGAGCATATATAGGGACATGAGTGATTAAGGTACAAGGAGACTGATGAACGACTGCAGTCACCAACACCCTCTGGTGATCCCAGTGCACTGTTCTCTGAAGCTCTCTATAACATCAGTTATTGCTGGGCAATGAGTTGCTACTGGATGTGGCATCATGACTCTCTGG
The DNA here is from genome assembly GCF_016432865.1 of Antechinus flavipes. Taxonomy (NCBI): domain Eukaryota; kingdom Metazoa; phylum Chordata; class Mammalia; order Dasyuromorphia; family Dasyuridae; genus Antechinus; species Antechinus flavipes. Next base: position 5,178,750 of record NC_067400.1, on the reverse strand, counting down.
CACACATTGTGCAGTCAGTTTCTGATGGATAACTTCATTGGTTTCTGACGACCATATCTGCTGCTCTGAGACCTGTCACAATCAGCTTCCTTGCAAATGAGCATACAAAACATCCCAGAGGGATGGCCGTTGCCTTGGTCTGTGATTAATTATATCCTACTAACTGATTCTCTGCCTCTATCACTCAAAATCCCTGTTCTCAGCAAATTATCTGATGGGGAATTGGCAATTTTATAATAACTTCTGAAATTTTATATTAATTTATGTAAAATCTTTGAATGATAGCTTTTGTTTTTCTGCTCATTTTAGTGACTCGATAAAACTATCAAAAATGGGTGGGAGAAAGCAGCGTGGCTCTGGGTCAGTCCCTATTGAGATCTCTTTTGCCATGGAAATGGATTTGAAGGCAGGAAGCAAAGATCTTGGGGTGATGTTAGAAGTGATCTCTACTTTGCCATGACCACAACGAGAGACTTGCATCTCATTCCCTATTTTTAATGTCCATCCCTGCCAGAAATTGCAGATCTTTACTTAGCATTCATTTCTGTCAGTACCAAACATCACTGGTCTCTTTACACAAGAAAGTTTTTTTTGTGTAGCTTATTTCTATTCCTGAAATTAGCCCAAAGCAGACTTAAATGTAATTGGGACATAATTAACAAAATTAGTAAATATTGATGGTATAACAATAAAAATGGAGCACAATGAAACAGAAAATATTACATTTAAAAACTCAATCAATATAAATATATCAACTGAAGGGATCTGATATATATTCCAGTGACCTCATTTTTATTTCCTTTGAATATAATTTCTCTACATTATTATTTTCAAAACACTGTAGATGACAATGCTTCTCCTGGTTGTTAAATCCCCCACTGATGGTACATAATGAGCTAGTAAACTACTAAGCTCTACTAAAACTCCATCTTTTATATTTTGTTTTTCAACACAATAACTGATTTGCCCCACCTTTTCCATTTTGTACTTGTAAAATTGATTTTCTAAACCTAAATGTATGACTTTACATTTATTACATCTAAGCATAATTTTTAATTATGTTCTAGTCAGTCAATATCATTTTTAACCTTGACTGCATAATCTAATACAACAGCAAACCTTCATCATGTTAGGACATTATTTATGTACATGTTGATTTTCCTGAAACCTTTATGGGCAAGGGAAAAAAAATGTCATTAAAGACTTCATGCAAGTTTATAGATTGAACTGAATTTGTTGTTTAATGAGACTTGTCATATCCTTTCTCTTACTACCTCCTCAGCCACTCTCAAAGCAGTTTTCCTTACTTGCCTATGGAGAAAAAAAATGTTCCTTAATAAAATAACTTTTATTTAAGTTTGCTTAGATTCTTTTATATTTTCTGTACATATTAATTTTCTAGTCTAGAGATAAATTATAGGGTAATTGCTTTACTGACAATAAAATGAGATTAACAGTCTTCATAGTGAAAATTTTCTCCAATAGACATTATCTGGATAAACCTTATTTCATAATTGCAATCTGAATTGCATACTAAGATATGTGAGAAAGATTCTATTAAGTTTGCTTTTCTCCTTACTCTGGTGATTCCTGGTTTGTGTCTTTTTCAGACTGAAATATTCCTGTTGTCTTTCCTGAGATCTGGCAGCGATGTTTGCTAGCACCATTTTTAACACCCACTCTTTCCTATAATCCTTTACCTGCTCTCTACCCCACCGTGAATGCCAGATTCAAATTCTTTCTTTTAAAAATAATATTAATTTGGTCTGGAGAATTCCAAAAATCAATGGAGGATCACTTGACCAGACATTGGAAAGGTTGGTCTGTGTTATTTCATTATAAACAGGTTTGGCTCCTTGACTAGGCCAATGGCTTTATATTAGGGATTCTGATCCAGCCCTAAAGTTTGTGATGAAGAGAACATGTGAAGCTGTGCTGTTTGTAATCCTTTTTTTACATGAACAACAACAATGGGAGGTCAGTTGTGAACAATTCAATTTTGTTCCCTTGCTTTTAAGAAAATAAAAGGAATCTGGGCCCTCTCCTTACCCTCAGCCCCAGCACACACACACACACATACACACACACACACACACACACACACACACACACACACACCATTTCAGTATCTCCCTAAAGGGTTCAGGACCTGACTGTTAGCCAAGGATTTGCTTGGCTTCCCTGTAAACATCTGGCACCATGCCTTTGGCCAAAAGTCCATTGGGCCATACCTTGGCGCCTAGGGGCAGCTCTTGCTGGAAAATTTGAGAGAACTTGCTGTTGTCAAAATCAATTATCCATCTGGGACATAAGGCAGATTGCAGCCTGTGCCCTCCGAATTCAAAGCAAAACAAAGGAGCCATTATGACTCTCTTTTGAGGGGTGGAGGGAGGGAACATGACTGAATACTTTCAACTTTATTTCATCAAGCTGATAAAATGCTTTACATTATAACAGCATAGTCAAGTAGTTACAGGGGAGTTAAAATAGATACACAGTATCTATCTATATACATATATAAACATGCATATGTATATATACATACATACATATATATTTACACTTATAGACAGTAGTATTCCAATTTTTCCATCCCCAATTTCCCTAAAATATAGCACCATAGTTTCTAAAGGAGCATTTATTTTTGTGGGGAGGAGTATTTTTTAAGGATTCCGAGTCTCTCAATTTCTTAGTGAGCATTTCCAAAGTGACTTGGGATAGAAAGCACAGAGATAACTGTAGTGATGCTACAGTTGAATTAGCATAGAAACTGTTACACACTTTATATGATATAGTTGTTGGAAGTGGATTCTTTATGGAAGACTGGATTTTTTTTAATTATCAGAGGAAAAACTTTAAATACCAACTTTCTAAAAGCTTGCAGGAAAGCAAGAAGTGAAGAAGAAAGACATTTAGTAGAAGGATATCGGAGGGAGGGGAAGAGACAGCTGCTTTTAAATTCCATTCAACTTAGCAATCCTTGCTGAAGCACCAATCATGTCCCAGCCACTGTAGTAGGAATTGTGGATCAAGGCCAAATGAGCCAGTCTTTCTCCTCCATGAGCTTATAACTAAAATAGCTACAGAACCGTGTATATTAGTGATCCAAACAGATTTTTTTTAATGTTCTGGAGGTGTGAGAGAGTGTGAATGTGGAGACCCAAATAGAAAACAGTCTTTTCTTCAATGCTGACAAAGCTCATTTGATCCATTACATAACTGACATTTTCCTATGTTCTCAATAGACTCATGTGCACTTGCATGCAAAAGCTTGCCTAGAGCATGCACGCAGACTGTAGTCTTAGAATTTTGGAATTTCAGAGCAGGGAGGGACTTTCAGAATCACCAAGTGAAAATCCTGTTCATTTCATGGAAGAAGAAAGTAAAATACAGAGAGGTTGAATAGGTCATACTAGAATTGCACTGTATGAAGAAGAAGAAGAAGAAGAAGAAGAAGAAGAAGAAGAAGAAGAAGAAGAAGAAGAAGAGAAGAAGAAGAAGAAGAAGAAGAAGAAGAAGAAGAAGAAGAAGAAGAAGAAGAGAAGAAGAAGAAGAAGAAGAAGAAGAAGAAGAAGAAGAAGAAGAAGAAGAAGAAGAAGAAGAAGATGATGATACATCTCAGAAAAATTTGGGAGTCACCATTTCTCATCAGTATGGAAAGGACTGATTGCCAGGTGAATAATTGTCTTACTATCCATACATAGGTCTCCCAGGAGTGAAGAATTTCCATTCCTTTCTTTGTGTGGGATTTTTTTTTCATATATATAATAACTTCAGAATGGACAGAATTTTCATTATCAAATGACTTGGAGAACCATCACTGGTTATATCCAATATCTTATCTGGGTTTCAGAAGATCTGACCACTTTTGAACCAGTTTCTCTAATTACACAGATTTATATTTTTTCTCCTCAACTGCCAGATCATAAGAGGTAGGACACATTATACAACAGTGATAAGAATAGTGAATGATCTGTTTCTTGTTGTTTTTAATTTTAATAATATTTTCCAATTATATGTAAAGATAGTTTTCAACATTCATTTTTGTGAGATTTTGAGTTCCGGTGTTTTTTTTCTTTCTCCCTCCTTTACCGCTCCCCTTCCCCACACAATAAGCAAACTCATATAGGTTATACATTTACAATCATTTAAATATATTTCTGTATTAGTCATGTTGTGAAAGAAGAATAAGAACTAAAGAGGAAAATCTTAAGAAAAAAGCAAAAAAAAAATAAGGTGAAAATTATATATGTTCAATAGCATTCAGTCTCCATAGTTCTCTTTCTGGATTTGGATGGCACTTTCTTTCCAAAGTCTATTGGAATAAGTGATTGTCTTTGATTGCTATATTTCAAAGAAGGGCTAAGTCTGTCATAGTTGAGCATCACATAATCTTGCTGTTCCTGTATCACAATGTTCTCCTGGTTCTGATCATTTCACCCAGCATCAATTCAGGTAAGTTTTACAGGATTTTTTGAAATCCCCATGCTCATCATTTCTTATAGAACAATAATATCTTATTATATTCATATACCATAACTTATTCAGTCATTTCCCAATTGATGGGTATATAGGGAATGAACATTCTAAAGAATAATATTTGGTAGAAAGGCAATAAAAAGTTCTATTTACCTGCCCTTAGTCTAAATGCTCCTTTTCTTCTTTAACTTTATCTCCTACCTCAAAATCTTCTCTTTCCATCTTTATCTCTCTGTCACTGTCTCTCTATCACTCCATCTGTGTCTAAATCTCTTACACACACACACACACACACACACACACATATACATGTATGTATATACATATATATATAGTGCTATAACCATCTCACTGAATATTAGTCATCTGAGCATTTCATAAGTACCTGCAGTGGGCATTTCTCAATGCAGAGCACATAAGGCTGGTGACAATGCTTCCTATAGATATAGAATCACAGTGTAACAGAATAGTAGAATTCATGGAAATCAGCCACCATTTGGTCCAATTGAGTAGTCAATCAGTCAGTCAACATTTATTAAAAGTTCATTATGTGCCAGGCACTATGCTAAGAGCTAGGGTTGCAAAAAAGAAGAAAAAAAAAAAAAAAGCAGTTGCTGCTCTCAAAGAGCTCACAGTCTAATAAATAACAAATATGTGCAAACAAGTTATGAAAAAGATGAACAGCAAATAATACATAAAGGAAAGTTATTAGAATTGAGAGAGCTTGGAAAGAAGAATTTTTGTCAGGACTTAAAGGAAGCCAGGGAAATCTGTAGAAAGAGGTGAAGGGGAGCATTCTGGGAATGTGAAACTACTAGAGAAAATGCCCAGAGTTGGGAGTGGAATATGTTCATGGAATAGCCAGGAGCTAGAACCAGTGATCAAAGAGTTCATGTCTGGGAGGAAAATAAAAGATTGGAAAGGTAGAAGGAGGCTAGATTATGAAAGAACTTCAACATCTAAAATATTTGATACTGGAGGCAATCGGGAGTCACAGGAGTTTATTGAGCAGGGGAGTGACCTATTCAGCTGCACTGAGGAATTTCTCAGTACCTGAACCTGAATCTTGACAGCCCCATGCAGTGTCGGAGGCATCATGAAGAAAGTGTCTCTGGATTTAGGGTGAGTAAGATGTTATCTTGAATTAAGACTTACTATGTAATTCTGGGAAAGTGTTTTTGTTTTTTTTTTAAACCTCTCTTGGTCTTAATTTCCTTAACAGTAAAAGCAGGAGTTAGACTTCATTGCCTCGAAGTTAATTGCCAGTTTTACATCTCAGATTCGATGTTTGACCAATCTCTCCTTGAAGACTTTCTGGAAGAATGACCCAATGCCTCTTGAATAGTTCATTACTCTTTGGGCAGCTTTAAATTTGAGGATGTTTTCCCTTTAATTTACCCAAATTTATTTTTAATTTTAATTAATTTAATTTAATTAAGCCTTTAAAAAATACAACAATTAACAACAGAGAAAAGAGCACATACCTACTTTTTTTTAAAGAACTACTTTTGATGGGGTTTCTCATCTTTCAGAATGATAATTAATAAATGACCAAGATATGCTAAAAGACTTAATTTCATTTTTTTAATGATGCTGAATGAGTAACTGATTCAATGGCCACTCAGAGTTCTCATCTTCCAACATACAAATGTGGTGCTCCAAAATTTGATAATCACTTTTAAAAACTAGATTTGTAAAAAGGCTATAAAACTGTGCATATCCTTTATTCTAGCAATAACACTATTAGATCTATATCTCAAAGAGATAAAGGGAAAGGGAGGGGAAAAGAACTATTATGAACACAAGTATTTATAGCATCTCTTTGTGGTGGCAAAGATTGAGTAATTGAGGGGATCTTATAAGTTGGGGAATGGTTAAACAACCAATGTTTGGTATGTATTTTGGTATTATATGGTATATGATTGCAATGGAATAATTTTGTGCTAGAAGAAAATATGGACAGGATTCTTTCAAGAAAAAAAAAAAAACCTGGAAAGATTTAGATGACTTATATAACGTGATAAAAAGTGAAGGGAGCAGAACTAGAAAAATGTTTTATATACTAACAAAAATATCATATGATGATAATCTGTGAATGATTTATCTATTCTCACCAATAATATGATCTAAGATAATTCCAAAAGACTGGTGATGAAAAATGGCATCACTTTCAGAGTTTGAAGTTTGAATGCAGATTAAAACATTCTTTTTTTTTCCTTTGTTATTCTTGCATTTCTTCTTTGGTTGGTTATTTTTATCAGCTGTTGTTTTGGGTTCGTTTGTGTTTTGGTTTGGTTTGGTTTGGTTTGGTTTACATTTTCTTTTGCAACAAGGTGAATATGGAAATTTTGCATGACTGCACATTAGTAATCTCTGTAAAACTGATTGCCTTCTCAATCTGGGGGAAAGGACAGTAAGAAGGAAAATAATGCAGATCTCATTTTAATAGTATTTTATTTTTCCAAATACATGCAAAGATATTTTTTCAACATTCACCTTTGCAAAACCTTGTGTCCCAAATTTTTCTCCTTCTCCTTTTCATCTTCCCCCTTCTGAAGACAGCAAGCAATCCAAAATAGGCTATGTGCAATTCTTTTAAATATATTTTCATACTCATTATCATGGGCAAAAAAATCAGATTGAAAGGGAAATATATATATATATATTATATATATATATATGTATGAAAGGAAAAAAACAACAACAACAACCACCTAGCAAGCACATTCAGTCTCCATAGTTCTTTCTCTAGATATAGATGACATTTTCTATCATAAATTTATTGGAATTTCTTGAATCCCCTCATTGTTGAAAAAAATCCAAGTCCATCACAGTTGATCATTACAAAATCTTGTTATTACCATATACAATTGGCCCCTGATTCTGCTCACTTCACTCAGCATCAGTCCATGTATGTCTTTCCAGGACTTTCTGAAATCAGCCACCTCATCATTTCCTACAGAACAATAATATTCCATTGCATTCAACTTACTCAAGCCATTCTCTGACTGAGGGACATTCACACATTTTCTAAGAATTCATTTTAAATAAACGTTAACATGTTTCTTTATGTGTAATTAAGAAAAAAAACAAATCAAAATTAAATGGGGGGGCAGAGATAACAACAACTAACAATAACAAGAAGAACTAAATTTGTTTTAGATGGACCCATCCAAACTTCAGCTCGCCATGATTTAAGCAGTTAATGTTTATATTTAGTAATGTCTACCATACACTTTAAGCATTTAAACTTGTGCACTATTCATTTAATGCAAGAGACAAAGCTTGGAGTGGACAGAGATCTTGAAACTTCTTAGCTCTGGAGCTTGGTAAATCACCTTCACTCTGTGTGCCTCATTTTCTTTATCTGCAGAATCAGAGAATAGAGCTATAGGGCCTCTAAACAATTCCAGTCTGAAAAGGAAAAAAAATAGCAGATCTAAGGCTAGGGATGGAGCAGGGCACAAGTTGGAGGGTCATGTTATCCAAAACACAGGACAAATCAGCAGAAAGCTGTTCTTTTAGCATTTTTCAGCAGTTAAAAAGGATTTTTCATTTTAAATTTAATTAATCACCCTCTGTCTTCCCTCTTCTCATCAGCACCACCCCATCCCCCAAGAAAGTAAAAAGTCAAACACCCAACACTGTGCTTAGCCAAGGAATGGTTATGACTCAACAGGAAACCAGGTCTAAACAGGTCTGTGATGGAGGAAGGCAGTCGTGGGTGTTAATTGATAGGGTCCCTGTAAAGAAAATCCAGGGCGCTGGATCTGCTCTCATAGCACCTATAATGAGAAACCCTTTCCAAAGTGTTCCAACAAAATGGCTTTTCCATTCCTGGACTTCCCTAATTGGTCCACACATGGAGGAAGTGTTGAGACACTTGGAATCCCCGGGCTTTCCTTGAAGCCGCTCACTTGGGTATATTTTAAATAAGCTCTTTCACTGCACATGCTTTTGAAGACCTGCATGTTATAAGAGCAGAGTGAGGCCCCAGAGACCCTCCTTATTCATTTATTCACCCAGCAACCATTTATCAAGCACTCATTGTCTGCCTAGCACTTATGCAAGAACTTGAATTAATACGGGGAAAAAATAAAATATTTTGCTCTCCAGGAGTTTCTATTCCTCTGGTATAAAAGATAATCAAAATAAACATACAAAGAAAACACCAAATTATATGGGAAAGGGACCTTCAGATAGGCAAAATCAGGGAACTCTCACCAGAGACGGCCCATGAGCTGAAGTTGTTGAAAGAAATTACAGATTCTAAGAGGTAGGAGGGAGAGGGGAGAGTGATCCAGACATGAAAACAGCCCAAGAACATGAACAGAAATGGGAGGTGGAGTGTTTGAGACAATGAAGAAAAGAGGCCAGTTTGCCCAGATTGTCAAGAGAGTGATGGGGAACAATAAGAAGTTTGTGGTTCAGTAGAGACTCACCTGCCAAATGGAGGAGCTTGAGTTTTCTCTTCAGGTAACGTGAAGAGAGCCTTTGGAGCATATGACCAAAGAAGTGCGATGGTCACACATGAGCTAGCTGTTCGGTGGAGGATGAATCAGACCCGATGAACACTTCAAATAAGGAGCCCAATTCAAACAAGTCTAAGGAACGGAGATGAGACAGTAAAATACGGTTTGGCTGTGGGTGAGCAGAGGAAAACAATGGATCCAGAGGAGACATCAGAGTAACGGAGTTAAGGATTATTGACCAGGAGGTTGGGACCGGGGCCTGATAGTGATGGAGAATGAAGAGTGAAAGATGATTCCAAGATGCCAAGCCTAAGGGACTGGAATAATGATTCATTGCATTTAAGAGGCACTTAAATTTCAAAACACTTCATTATTATTATCTTATTTGATCCTCACAATAAGTGTCTAGGAGGTACAAGCTATTATGACCTTAGCATTTTACAGATTAGAAAACTGAGATAAACAACCCCAAATGGGCCATAACTGGAGACAAGTGAAATGATTCAACTTCAACTGCAACAATGCCATCAGAAATATAAATTAAAAAGAGAAAAGAAAGTCCATAGTTTGAAAGGAACTCACATCCTAATGAGAAATGAGGAGCAATCTACCTTTACAGAACAAACTTAAAGAGACTACACAGAGACAGATATGATATAGTTGAAGATAGAATAGGTTGTGAAAAAGGCGCTTCCAGGTAGATGATCAGGAAAGGCTTCGTTAAGAACATGGTCCTAGAGTAGAGTCATAAAATAATGGGAGGGTGTGGGAGGTTAGAGAGGTATACATAGACAGACAGAGAGGCACAGGCAGACAGAGAGAGACACACAGAGAGACAGAGACAGAGGGAGTTGAGGGGTAGAAGATGGAATGCTATACGTGAAGAACAGAGACAAGGTCGGTTTGGCTGGCTGTGACATGGGATGTGAGAGTAAGAATAATCCCCTAATTTAGATTGGTGCAGGTTTTAAAGGCATTAAAACTAAAGAGATGATTAAGATTTTATCATAAAGGCAATGGGGAACCCCTGAAATTGGTTGAAAAAGAGAATGGCTTAGTAGATCTAAGGGGCCTTCAATTATTTGGTACACTCATTGAAATTTGACAGAAAGCACAATGAAGATCAATGAGCAAATCTTCAGAGAGACAATTTAAGCTTCCAGAAAGGAAGAGAGATTCTTAACATTTAGAGCTGTCTCAAAGTAGAATGGGTTACCTGGGGTTGGGTGGCAGAGTGGAAAATGTGCTGGACTTGGATTCTGGAAAACCAGAGTTGCTAATCCTGCCTCAGACCTTTTTTGGCTGTGGAATCCTAGAGAGGTTACAGAAACCAAAAGAAAACCAAAAAAAGTCTCTGGTGTACTTAATATCTCTGCAGTAAAATTGGGATAACAATAACATATACCTCCCAGGGTTGTTGTGAGGAGTAAATGGATGTAGAAGCCTCAGTTTCCTCATCTGAAAAATTAAGAAATTTGAGTCAATTCTCTCTGAGGTTCTTTCACTTCTCAAATTGTGATTCTCTGATCAGCTCATTCAGAGGCTTCAAGCAGAGTTTGCCTGAGTCAGAAAATGTGTAAAGGAAATTGTTTCAGATAGAGACCAGACTAGGTGACCACTGGGGTTCCATTCAGTTCTGAACCCATAGGATTTCCTAACTGTGACTATAGGAAAGAGCAAAAGCCTATGAGTAGGAATCCTGGATTCTAGAACTGGGATTGCCATGAATAAATTAGTTGAATGAGCTCCATTCCTCTGGAGCTCACCTGTCAAATGGAAATAAAAACAGCTCCTATCCATCTACCTCACTGGATCCTTGTGAAGCTCATGGGAAATTTGTTTGCAAGATGATGGGGTTCTGGAAATGGATGAGCTGTTTCTGAACTCTGCACCAGATTTCAGGGATCTTGAAGCATGCGGTCCAATGGCATATATGGTGGATTTGTCAAACTCTGCCATTTTCAACCCCCAGATTTACATGGGCTTAACCCCACTGGGGCCTCCAGAATGTCCCTCATTGCACTAGACCTCATCAGTTGCCAATAAACATCCCCATCAACAAATACAGAAATTTTTACTTTAAAAACCATGCCTGAGAGCTGAAATAATGGAGTACCACTTTCCCTCATTTCCCAGCATGGGCAATTATTAATTTCAAAGATCCAATTGGGAAAATAGTCAAGACGATGAGTTCATCCACATGGATGCATTTTATAATCGTGCTTTTAAAAGCCATTTATTCTTGGGACTGCTGCTCCAGAGGAAACTATCAACATCTTGCCAACACAAGTGTGTTTGCAATGAAAATCCCTGGGGCAACCACAACTCCACCCAGGGAGTTTGATTGCACCCACACACAGGCTGATTCACAAACGGTGCCGTTGGAAATCAGGTGAGTGAACCCAAGAAAGAGGTGGCAGCAGAAATGGTGGTAAAGTCTCTCTGCCTCCAGTCTCTCCTCTCAAAAATCTTAAGTTCATTTCCTAAAGCATCTATCTGACTATCACTCTCCGGCTTAAATATCATAAGAGCTCCCTATTGTTGGCTTTAGGATAAACTATCCACCTTCGACACATTCTCATTGTGACACTACTCCACTTCTCCATAACACGCCATTATTGGTATCACAGGCAGCAGGCCAGCATTGGTTTTATGAAGTCTTACCTTTTCCTATGTTAGCTAGTGCCTCTGCATAAGTCACATAACCTTGTGGCCTTCTATGATTAAAATTTTCAGGGACTATTCTCCTTGCACTGGCAGAGAAGATTTCCTCATTCAGTGTATTATCTGCACTGACAAAATCAAAAGTTCTATCCTTAGTTCTCTCATCTGGCTTTACTTCATTCACACTTTATGCTAGCCAAATGGGCCTACTAGCAATTCCCCAAATTTGACATCTGCCCATAGTGTCCTCCATGCCTGAGATGCAATATCCCTTCACCTTTGCTTCCTAGAATCCCTAGCCTTCCTTGATATTGAGCTCTAATGCCAGTTAAGGTTGGAATCCTTCCTCCATTTTCTCAATTAGTGCCCACTTGGAATTGGTTGTCTTCACTTAGCTGGAGCCATTCTCTATCTTTTCAGAAGTAGGCTCCTTAGAGGTGGAGGCTATTTAGGTTTTGCCTCTGTGCTTATAGTACCTGGGACAGTGGCCAACACATAGACACTGATACCTGCATCCTGAGGACTCCAGATTTTGCCAGCATCCACCATCACTATTGTCAGCACCTCCAATGGCAGCACCACCACCATCACCACCTGTAGTGCCACCATCCCCATCGCTACCCACACCACCAGCAGAACTGTTACCAACTTCACCCCGCTCACCACCAGCAAATGAAATCTAAACCCACTTGTGACTTAAGGTTGAGCTTATGGAGTGACTGGAATTGACTGAAGTTAAGTGATTTGCCCAGAATTATACATTTCTTACATTTAGGGAGTAGGATCTCCTAAGTCTATTATCAAATACCCTTTCTAATGCACAATGTGCCTCTGTCACCTTGCACATAGTTAGTACTTAATAAATGTTGTATTGAATTTCCAGCACATTTCACAATTTTTTTTTTTCTTAGCCCCAGACACTAAGGAATAATTTGTTGCAATATTACAGAGACAAAATGGGGATGGAGAAGAGTACTAGCCTGGAATTTGGGAGTCAGAGTCTTGAGTCCCAGCTTCCCCTGTTTCTGTCCTTGTCTCTGGCCCACAGTGTTCTCACCTGTAAAGGGACCCTTGGAAAACATGATCAATGAGATCCTTTCAGGCTTAAGTAACCTTTGTAAAAGGCTTTTGTCGTCTATTCATGAAACTAAACCAACATTACTTAAGACAGAGAGTATATGTGACTTTGGGCATGTCACTTACCTCTAATTGCCTTTCCTTTAAAACATACTATTACATACTGGGGCATCAGAGAGAGGACAACTGGAAGCAAATCTTCACTATTCTCCCCACTCGCCTCCCCCACCATTTCTCCAGATGGGCAATCACCTATGCTAATTTTAGTAAATCCTTACTTCTCTAGCATTTTGTGTGTTAGATGAAATGTTTGCTTTATGACAAATCATTGATCTCCATTTTTCAAGTGAGGAAATTAAGACTCTGTGACTTACCCAGGTAACACAGCGAGATGAAGATGAACTCTTTAACTTTCTAAGTCAGAAGCTAGGGGCAGTGGGAGGGGTCACATCTCACCAGGATTCTGGAAGATCCAAGTTTTATTTCAGCCTCATAAACGTACAAGCTCTATGACCTTGCTCAAGTCCCTCTACTTCTGATGATTTCCTCATCTTAAAATAAGGTTTCTGATAGCTCCTAGCTCTGTAAGAACAAAATGAGAACATGTTTAAAGTACCTATCTTGGTGCCTGATAGTTAATTAGAATGTGTTTCTTTCTTTCAAATTGTTTATTTGTCTAGTTAAAAAAAAAGAAAAACAACAACAACAATTTGGGGCTGTTACTTTCCCAGTAACTGCTTCTTGGAAAACCATCGTCCTCATGTTGATACAAATTGACAATTCAGAGACTCCTCCATCACTTTTGAAATCCTTCGAGCTCTTCTCTTTGTCACTTGGCTAATAGAGCAGAGAGTTTCAGTCTAGACAGTGATGACATTCTGCACCAAGAAGTCCAGCACCAAGGTCAGTGCTAATAGAAGCCAGGCACTGTGGGGGTGGGGTGGAGAGAGGGGAGGATGGGGAAGAAGGCTGCTTTCTTGAAGGAGACTTCCTATGGGCCACAGTCAGGGGGCTTTGGCTTCTGGTCCACCTTCACACGCTTCCCTGCAACCAGCCCTAATCTAAGAAGGGGTTTCTTTCCATGCCATCTTTCACTGCATCCACAAAAGTAATTATGTGCAGAATTCCAGCAAAAGCATCTCTGTAAAAGGAGAAAAGGCTGCTGGGGCCTGCATTCTCTAGATTTTTTTATGCTGATCAAACTTGCTGAACAATCACTTGATTCTTTGCCCTAGATTTTTTAAAAATCATTCACATCTTCAAAACAGGAACTTGGCTGGCATCTGTCCCAAAACCCTAGCAGGCTTCCAAGCAGACAAAGACCTCGGGTAATGAAGGTATCGTTTATCATTGTTCTTCTATTTTTTTCCTTTTTTGGTCTTGATCTGTGATTCCATTTCATAGGTAACTCCCATGGGGAAACTCCTCCCATGGGGACAGAGCGACAACTCTGGGACTTAGAATGGGAGAAAAGTGCTCATTATGACTTCAAAATATCATTCTTTAAATATTCCTTCTAAAGTCAAGTCTGAGGCGTGTTTGCTACAGCAGGAAGCTCTATTCTGAGAGCTCTAAATTTGTTCTGAGCTGTTGGTAAAGAATACACAATTCATTGCCGAAAGAATCAATTCTGTGCGAAAGTTCCACAGCCAGTGGAAAGCAAGCATTTATCTTGGATAATCATTGACTCTCTTGATAAATATACCTTTAGCTTAAATATGCAGATAATCGGGGGGAATCACACATTGTATTGCTGTTATGTTGACTTTATGACAACAGACAAAATATTCTATTTTTCTCAGAACTTTATATCGGTATCGAGTGAAAAATCAGGCTGACTCCAGGGGGTAAGGAACTACTACGATTAAACAGGAAATGGTGCTGGGTTTTAGATTGAAGAGAGGGTTAAAAAATCTTCAGAGGAAATGCTGAGGGCTGTCATGTTATTTTATTTCCTTTGTATAATAAGCGATTAACTTTTGATAAGACTGGAAATGATATTTTTAAATTTTTGTTTCAGCTTTTTGAACTTTATCTTAAATTTATAGAGATCACTGATATTGAAATAAATACAGGACTTACACATAAGATATCTGGTCTGACAAAGGCTCCCAGAACAATTCAGCCAATCAGGGAAGAGGAGTCTAGGACTCTAGTAATTGTGGGAGTGATTATGTACATATACACACAAATACACACATGTAATACATATTCATGTATGAATATCATTTCTGGGTTTTAAAATTGTATATATTTATACATATATATAACACGTGTATATGTGTATATACTCACAAATAATACATAAATAGTCACATAGACACACATAGAGTGTAAACATGTATGAATATTATTTCTTGGTTCTAAAGTAGTATATAGACTTATGTGATATGTGTGTACAAACATAAATACATACATACACAATCACACACAGAGACACAGACATAGATACACACAAGCATATATATAGCACACATAGTATTATTTCTGGGTTCTAAAGTTGTATAATATACATGTGATATATGTATATCTGTGTATACATATATACACATATACATACACATACATATGCAGACACACACACACACACACACACACACACACACACACACACATATATATATATATATATATACACATACATATACAATCACGCAGACACAGATACCACCACTACCACTCCACTCTCATATGTATGTGTGTGTGCATGGGTATATACATATATGAATATTATCTCTGAGTTCTAAAGTTGTATATAGACATATGATATATGTATATGCATGTGTATACACATACACAGAGATACATATATGCATATATAATATATACATATATAAATATTATTTCTGGGTTCTAAAGATGTGTATATATATATATATATACATATATGTGGGATAGATGATTTTATGTGTATATACACATTCTATACACACATACACAGTCACATAGATACAAACACATACATGTAAGATGAATAAATATTATTTCAGGGTTCTGAATTTGTATGTATACATACACACATATATATGCATACATAGACACAACTATATACATGCACATACATACATAGTCAAATAGACCTATAAGATATGTAATGTATATCTATATGAATATTATTTCAATTCTGAATTTGTATATATATACATATGTGATATGTGTGTATACATGTGTACACACACACACACATATATATATACACACACAGAGAGAGACACATATATGCATATATAATGTATACCTGTATGTGTATTATTTCTGGGTTCTAAATTTGAGTAATTACATATGTGGTATATGCATATGTGCAAGTATACACACCCACACACACCTACACACACAGATACACACATTCTTTTAGAGTTCAGAGATAAAAAGCCAGTTAGACTGGTGCCCTGTGCTTCCATTCTCTGCATTCTCAGGGGTGAGCTCTCGCTACCTTGCAAGGGAGACTGCTCCTCCCTGAGAACTAGGACGCTAGGATTCTGTACACTCTACTAGGAAAAACCCAAGTACTGCCCTGTCTTTTTGGATAGGGCAAGGATCTTTTCCCTCAGTAGCATGCAGCTGCTATTTACTCCATTGCTGTCTACTTTGGGTTCACCTAAAATGGGCCCACCCTGATTCACAGAAGTTGCTCTACACAGGAACATCCTGTTGGCATTTCATTTCCTGAGACACTCCTAATTATAGACACCAGTGGATTTCTTTAAGGTTCTTCTCACATGACTGGCCAGTTTCCAAACAACCCATTTGATGCATTTTGTGTTTGCTTTCCAGAAAGAAATATGCTTACTTCCTATCCTTTATCATACTTATATACGTGTGTGCTTGAAGAAAGGTTC
Source organism: Antechinus flavipes (assembly GCF_016432865.1). Lineage (NCBI taxonomy): Eukaryota > Metazoa > Chordata > Mammalia > Dasyuromorphia > Dasyuridae > Antechinus > Antechinus flavipes. The sequence goes on along the minus strand of NC_067400.1, from coordinate 5,162,219 downwards.
AAAAGTCAACTTATTTCCTGGAGATGCATATGGGTATGTCACAGCCTTATTTATTTAGGTCTTAGAGAGATCTTAGAAATTGTTTTTGTCCAATCACTCATTGGATAGCAGTGGCCATTGAGGCCACAAGGAAAACTGGCCAAACGCTGGTCCAAGATCTTGTCCAGATTGTCAACAGACAAGCTGGAATTGGAATTTAGGATTTCTGTGATTCCAGGTCTCTTTCCACTTGACTAAACTCATAGAAGTAGGTGCTATTCCCAGAATTAATTTTAAGTATGTGGTTTGGATGCCAAAATGTTTTTCAGAAATAGACTTTGAGGGCATTTAAGAAAGCTCAAAGTGCCCATACCACAGCTGAAGTCAATGAGGTCAAGAGGGGCAGAGCCAACTTACCAAATATGGCCTAGGTATGAGGAGCACGATGGCCTAGGTATATTTGCAGACAAATTCTTCAAACCCATTTAACTTCTGGTGGCCTAAGCTCCTAGGGACAGGAAAACTGCCCAGAAACATGCTACTCATGGACAATATGGGTTCTCCCACTTCCCAGGCCTGGAGCTGCCATCTCTGCCCAGGGCAGGGATCTGACAAGAAGGAGAACAAAGGCTTTAGGGCAGTGATGCTGGGCAGTAGAAGAGGCTAAAGCTTGGAGATATGGGGAGAAGTCAAGGAATCCTCTCTGAAGAGGGGTTGATCGAAGTCCAAACAAAATATAGATGGCCATGGAGGTGTCTTTCAGTTCTAAGTTCTGTGATTCCTGGCAGAATAAAATCTTGGCCCACTCCATAAACAATTGCATAATCTTATCATTCTTGAGATTCTGGTTCTACATAATCTGGCAAAAGGTTAAAGTCAAAAATAAGTTTGGCAAGAGTGAGATCTATCATAATGAGGAGAAAAAGAAAAGAAGCATCATAGATTTGTATCTGGGAAGAGAAAGCTCAGAGGTTAACAAGGGAAACCCCTTCCAGAGCGGTGAGATGATTATCCAGGCTCACACAAATGCAAAAGGGCAGAACTGAGTTTTGAGTCCAGGTCCTGAGTCCTCATCCTTGGACATTTCCACACTGCCTCCAGTTTCCCTTCCAGTGGAAAAAGGCATTAGCAAAATGGCTTGGGCCAGTGTAATTTATTTCCACTGTCCTCATTTGCACTGTCAAAAGCCTCTCTCCTGGCAACAAGGGTCATTGGAGCGTCTGTCCCAATGCAGGCTGGAGTTTCCTAAACTGCAGTTACTTTAGTTTCAAGAAATGTGGGCCAGGGAATTGAATGCCATTGAAAATTGGAAAGCAGGCTTCCTGTTCCTGGCTCACATAAGTTTTCCAATTGTTCTTGCTCTTAGTTACCCCATCTGTAAGATGGGAGCAAATTCCTGCTCCTTCTTTATTGCCCCTCCTCCCCTTTCATATCAGAGATAACTGGCTAAAATTAAAGCCATTTGAATTTGATTCATGTTTTAAGGGGGGAAGATCTATAAAATGAAATTTCTTTGGACTTACCCAAATTTGAGCAACTTTTGCATCCCCTAATGGTGGGTACTTAATACAGGATTGATGGTAGATTGACTGATTGACCAGTATGAGGTAAAGCAGTATAGGTCAGCTCCATCATAATAATTAATCATTGCATATTCAGGAGCATGATGTGAGCCAAATCATAATTACCAAAGCAGAGCAACTACAGATATGAAAAATCAGATCGACATTCAAAGATGGAGCTGAAATTGGATTTCGCAAAACCAGAATGACAAAAATTTTCCCTGGATTCCAATTTTCAAATCCTTTAGCCTATATTCTCCCCCTATTGTATGTCATGGACTCAACTGTTCCTCATGCCCAAAGAAACCTAGATGAAAATCTATTCTGTAGCTCTCATGTTAATCTTGGAGGGTTGGATCTAGTTAAACATTCAGACACATGCATCGTCTTTCTTCAATGTCACATCTTTGCTCCTTGGTATAGGAAGGAGTTATACACATAGCCCACCAGTAATGGCATCTTGTCCTTTGGATTTCTGAGGGTCTTAGTCAGAAAAAGGGATGTTTAAATTCACCCTAATTTGATTTATTTCAGAAGACCAATATCATGTTGAAATTGGGTTAAAATCTGTGGCTGAGAACATGTTTAAATGGAGGTATAGGAGAATTAAAAGATTTGATCGATGTCCAAAAGGCTTCAGAAATGGGATTTGAACCCAGGACAACAAACTATCATTGTGTTCTTCTTAAAGCTACAACAGCCAGGAAACCAAGATTTGTTTATCCACCTGTACAATAGCAGGGTTCAGTTGAACTTAATGGCTTTCCTTATAGTGACTACAAAAGCAATTTCATGTAAAAAGGCTTTGAATCCTTGAGGAACAAATAAACTGGACAGACCATGTTTCACAGGAGGAAAAGCAATGTTTTGAGTTTAGATGAGTGTTTCAATATTTCTAGGTGAAAGGGCAATTCATTTTTGAGAAACAGAAAAAAAATCAAGAATATTCTTTTTTTTTTTTTTTTTTAATTTTTTTATTTAATAATTACATTATATTTACACTCATTTCTGTTCCGATTTTTTTTCCCCTCCCTCCCTCCACCCCCTCCCCTAGATGGCAAGCAGTCCTTTATATGTTGGATATGTTGCAGTATATCCTAGATACAATATATGTTTGCAGAACCGAACAGTTCTCTTGTTGCGTAGGGAGAATTGGATTCAGAAGGTATAAATAATCCGGGAAGAGAAACAAAAATGCAGATAGTTCACATTCGTTTCCCAGTGTTCTTTCTTTGGGTGTAGCTGCTTTTGTCCGTCATTTATCAATTGAAACTCAGGTCTCTTTGTCAAAGAAATCCACTTCCATCAAAATATGTCCTCATACAATATCGTTGTCGAAGTGTATAATGATCTCCTGGTTCTGCTCATTTCACTTAGCATCAGTTCATGTAGGTCTCTCCAAGCCTCTCTGTATTCATCCTGCTGGTCATTTCTTACAGAACAATAATATTCCATAACATTCATATACCACAATTTACCCAGCCATTCTCCAATTGATGGGCATCCATTCATTTTCCAGTTTCTAGCCACTACAAACAGGGCTGCTACAAACATTTTGGCACATACAGGTCCCTTTCCCTTCTTTAGTATTTCTTTGGGATATAAGCCCAATAGAAACACTGCTGGATCAAAGGATATGCACATTTTGATAATTTTTTGGGCATAATTCCAGATTGCTCTCCAGAATGGTTGGATTCGTTCACAACTCCACCAACAATGCATTAGTGTCCCAGTTTTCCCGCATCCCCTCCAACATTCATCATTATTTTTTCCTGTCATCTTAGCCAATCTGACAGGTGTGTAGTGGTATCTCAGAGTTGTCTTAATTTGCATTTCTCTGATCAATAATGATTTGGAACACTCTTTCATATGAGTGGTAATAGTTTCAATCTCATCCTCTGAAAATTGTCTGTTCATATCCTTTGACCATTTATCAATTGGAGAATGGCTTGATTTCTTATAAATTTGAGTCAGTTCTCTATATATTTTGGAAATGAGGCCTTTATCAGAACCTTTAACTGTGAAAATGTTTTCCCAGTTTGTTGCTTCCCTTCTAATCTTGTTTGCATTAGTTTTATTTGTACAAAGGCTTTTTAATTTGATGTAATCGAAATTTTCTATTCTGTGATCAGTAATGGTCTCTAGTTCATCTTTGGTCACAAATTTCTTTCTCCTCCACAAGTCTGAGAGATAAACTATTCTATGTTCCTCTAATTTATTTATAGTCTCGTTCTTTATGCCTAGGTCATAGACCCATTTTGATCTTATCTTGGTATATGGTGTTAAGTGTGGGTCCATGCCTAATTTCTGCCATACTAATTTCCAATTATCCCAGCAGTTTTTATCAAATAATGAATTCTTTTCCCAGAAGTTAGGGGCTTTGGGTTTGTCAAACACTAGATTGCTATAGTTGACTATTCTGTCTTGTGAGCCTAGCCTTTTCCACTGATCCACTAATCTATTTCTTAGCCAATACCAAATGGTTTTGGTGACTGCTGCTTTATAATATAATTTTAGATCAGGTACAGCTAGGCCACCTTCATTTGATTTTTTTTTCATTAATTCCCTTGAGATTCTCGACTTTTTATTGTTCCATATGAATTTTGTTGTTATTTTTTCTAGATCAATAAAATATTTTCTTGGAAGTCTGATTGGTATAGCACTAAATAAATAGATTAGTTTAGGGAGTATTGTCATCTTTATTATGTTCGCTCGGCCGATCCAAGAGCACTTAATATTTTTCCAATTATTTAAGTCTGACTTTATTTGTGTGGAGACTTTTTTATAATTTTGCTCATATAATTCCTGACTTTCCTTTGGTAGATAGATTCCCAAATATTTTATGGTATCAACAGTTATTCTGAATGGAATTTCTCTTTGTATCTCTTGCTGTTGGGTTTTGTTGGTGATGTATAAAAATGCTGAGGATTTATGGGGATTTATTTTGTAGCCAGCTACTTTGCTAAAATTATGAATTATTTCCAATAGCTTTTTGGTAGAATCTCTGGGGTTCTCTAGGTATACCATCATATCATCTGCAAAGAGTGATAGTTTGGTTTCCTCATTGCCTACTCTAATTCCTTTTATATCTTTCTCGACTCTTATTGCCGAGGCTAGTGTTTCTAATACGATATTAAATAATAATGGTGATAGTGGGCAACCTTGCTTCACTCCAGATCTTACTGGGAAAGGTTCCAGTTTTTCCCCATTGCATATGATGCTTACTGATGGTTTTAAATATATGCTCCTGACTATTTTAAGGAAAAGTCCATTTATTCCTATGCTCTCAAGTGTTTTTATTAGGAATGGATGTTGGATTTTATCAAATGCTTTTTCTGCATCTATTGAGATGATCATGTGGTTTTTGTTTGTTTGGTTATTGATATAGTCAATTATGTTAATAGTTTTCCTAATATTGAACCAGCCCTGCATTCCTGGTATAAATCCTACTTGGTCATAGTGTATTATCCTGGTGACAATTTTCTGTAATCTTTTTGCTAATATTTTATTTAAGATTTTAGCATCAATATTCATTAGGGAGATTGGTCTATAATTTTCTTTCTCTGTTTTCAGCCTACCTGGTTTAGGTATCAGTACCATATCTGTGTCATAAAAGGAGTTTGGTAGGACTCCTTCAATCCCTATTTTTTCAAATAGTTTATATAACATTGGAGTTAATTGTTCTTTAAATGTTTGGTAGAATTCACATGTAAATCCATCTGGTCCTGGGGATTTTTTCTTAGGGAGTTGATTGATAGTTTGTTCTATTTCTTTTTCTGAGATGGGACTGTTTAGGATATTTACTTCTTCCTCTGTTAGTTTGGGCAAGCTGTATTTTTGGAGGTATTTTTCTATTTCATTTAAGTTGTCGAATTTATTGGCATAAAGTTGGGCAAAGTAACTCCTAATTATTGCTCTAATTTCCTCTTCGTTAGTGGTGAGTTCTCCCTTTTCATTTTTAAGACTAACAATTTGATTTTCCTCTTTCCTTTTTTTAATCAGATTTACTAAGGGTTTGTCTATTTTGTTGGTTTTTTCATAGAACCAACTCTTAGTTTTATTAATCAATTCAATAGTTTTTTTACTTTCAATTTTATTGATCTCACCTTTTACTTTTAGAATTTCAAGTTTAGTGTTTGACTGGGGGTTTTTAATTTGTTCCTTTTCTAGCATTTTTAATTGCAAACCCAATTCATTGACCTTCTCTTTCTCTATTTTATACAAATAGGCCTCTAGAGATATGAAATTTCCCCTTATTACCGCTTTGGCTGCATCCCATACATTTTGGTATGATGTCTCATTATTATCGTTTTCTTGGGTGAAGTTATTAATTATGTCTATGATTTGCTGTTTTACCCAATCATTCTTTAGTATGAGATTATTTAGTTTCCAATTATTTTTTGGTCTACTTCCCCCTGCTTTTTTGTTGAATGTAATTTTCATTGCATCGTGGTCTGAAAAGGATGCATTTACTATTTCTGCCTTACTACATTTGAGTTTGAGGTTTTTATGTCCTAATATATGGTCAATTTTTGTATAGGTTCCATGAACTGCTGAAAAGAAAGTGTATTCCTTTCTGTCTCCATTACATTTTCTCCAGAGATCTATCATATCTAGCTTTTCTAGTATTCTGTTTACCTCTTTGACTTCTTTCTTATTTATTTTCTGGTTTGATTTATCTAATTCTGAGAGTGCAAGGTTAAGATCACCCACTATTATAGTTTTACTGTCTATTTCTTCTTGCAGCTCTCTTAGTTTCTCTTTTAAGAATTTAGATGCTACCCCACTTGGTGCATATATGTTTAATATAGATAGTGCTTCATTATCCATGCTACCCTTTAGCAAGATATAGTGTCCTTCCTTATCTCTTTTAATTAGGTCAATTTTTGCTTTAGCTTGATCTGAGATCAGGATGGCTACCCCTGCTTTTTTGACTTCACCTGAAGCATAGTAGATTTTGCTCCAACCTTTTACCTTTAACCTGCATGTATCTCCCCGCTTCAGGTGTGTTTCCTGTAAACAACATATTGTAGGATTCTGGCTTTTAATCCATTCTGCTAACCGCTTCCTCTTTATGGGGGAGTTTACCCCGTTCACGTTTATGGTTAGGATGACCAATTCTGTATTACTTGCCATCTTGTTAACCCCGTTTATGCTTTCCTCCCTTCTTTCCCCTTTCCCCCCCTTCCCAGTATTAAGCTTGTGAGCACCCCTTGCTTCTCACAGCCCTCCCTTTTTAGTGTCCCTCCCCCCGCCTTAGAGTTCCTCCCCCTATCTTACCCCCTTCCCTCCCAGTTCCCGTATTCCCTTCCGCTTAGCTTATTCCTTCCCTTTCCACTTTTCCCTTCTCACTTTTCAATGAGATGGGAGAAGTTTCACCATAGATTGAATATGTCTTAAGATTTTTCACTTAAAGCCAATTCTGAAGGCAGTAAGATACCCACTATATTCATCCCCCTCCATTCTTTCTCTCAGATATAATAGGTTTCCTATGCCTCTTCATGAGATGTACTACCCCCACTTTACCCTTTTTCTGGTACAATGTCCTTTCCACATCAATTTCTAGAACAAGGTATACATGTATTCTTTATACATCTATATAGTCAAAATATAGTTCCCAAGATTAATCTTTACCTTTTTAGATTTCTCTTGAGTTCTATATTTGTAGATCAAACTTTTTGTTAAGTTCTGGTTTTTTCATCAGAAATAGATGAAATTCGCTTACTTCGTTGAATGTCCATCTTCTTCCCTGGAAAAAGATGCTCATTCTCGCTGGGTAAGTTATTTTTGGTTGCATACCAAGTTCCTTAGCCTTTCGGAATATCATATTCCAGGCCCTTCGATCTTTTAATGTGGATGCTGCCAGATCCTGGGTGATCCTTATTGTGGCTCCTTGATACTTGAATTGGGTTTTTCTAGCCGCTTGCAATATTTTTTCTTTCACCTGAGGGTTCTGGCATTTGGCCACTATATTCCTTGGTGTTTTGATTTTAGGATCCCTTTCAGTGGGTGATCGATGAATCCTTTCAATGTTTATTTTTTCCTCTGTTCCTATGACTTCTGGGCAGTTCTCTTTGATAATTTCCTGGAAGACAGTGTCCAGGCTCTTTTTTTCATCATGTTTTTCTGGGAGTCCAATGATTCTCAGATTGTCTCTCCTGGATCTGTTTTCCAGGTCTGTTGTCTTCCCCAGAAGGTATTTCACATTTTTCTCCATTGTTTGATTTTTTTGGATTTGCTTGACTGATTCTTCTTGTCTCCTCGAGTCATTCAATTCCACTTGTTCAATTCTGATTTTCAGTGAAGTATTCTCTTCACTCACTTTTTTAAAATCTTTCTCTAATTGTCCAATTGAGTTCTTTTGTTCTGTGGAATTTTTTTTCCATTTCGCCAATTTTGTTTTTTAGAGAGCTGTTTTCTGTTTCCAGTTCACTAATCCTATTTTTCAAGGATTTTACTTCTTTATCCACTCTCTCTTTAACTTTCTCCAGGCTCTTTTGCCAAGCCTCCCTCTCCTTTTCCCAAGCCTCCCTCTCCTTTTGCCAAGCCTCACTCTGCTTTCCCCATTTTTCTTCTAGCTCCCTTGTGAGAGCCTTTTTAATCACTTCTATGAGGTTCATCTGTGCTGAGGAACAGATGATTTCCTCCTTTGGGGAATCACCTGGGGACTGCCTGTTTTTAGTCTCCTCAGGATTTAGAGTCTGCTCTCTATCTGTATAGAAGCTGTCAAGGGTTAAAGTCCTCTTCAGCTTCTTGCTCATTCTGTCTATTAATCAGAGATAAACTACCAAAGAAAAACAGAAAAAAACTGGAGTCTTTCTTTGGGGGGGGGCTGGGTGTGTTATCGAGCTTCCTCTACAGACTGCAGGTGGCAGCAGTGAGGCACTAGCAGGACTGTGCTGCGCCTGCGCTCTGAGATCCCAAAGCGTGCTGAGTCACTGAGGGGGGGGAAGGGGGGGGACCAGGTCCTGAGAGACTCCAGCTGTTTGCGGTTGTATTCTTCAGCCCCGGTGTTTTTAGCTTCTCTGCTGGGCTGTTGACTTGCTGCAGGTTCCAAACCTGTAGCGAAGCTCTCCCCACTGAGACGGCTGCGATCACTCCCCACCCCCTCTCAGCTCTGCTCCCGTGCTCTCACTGCCGCTGCTCTCAGCCTGCGCCCGATCTAAAACCGCCCCAGCCCTCCAGTAAAGACAGACCTTTCTTGGCGGATCTCAAGGATGCCTTCTCTTGGTAACTATTTGTGGGTTTTTTTCAGTCAAGCATTGATTCAGAGGCTTGTAATGAAGTGGATAGTGAGAGAAAGCGCGGAGCTTATGCAACTGTGAGCCTCCTCTCCGCCATCTTAACCGGAACAAAGAATATTCTTTAGAAAGAATAAAAAGAATCTTCCAAAACAGCTATAACACATCACATGGATAGGCTGGACCACTTGGAGAGATATCAAGTCTGCCCTGCGCCCAAAGACTGGAAGAATCTGATGGCTACCTTCAAACTCATGCAAATGAAACAGAAGCCCATGGACTATGTATTGACACATAAAATATTCATATCATATACTACCATTTACAATTATTATTTTATTAGTATAGAGAACTCCACAAGGAAGAAACTCCCTTCACCAATGGTAGTTTGCCATCCATTCTTCAAATGATAATATTTTATCATTTAAAGAGTTGCCTTCCAATACTTAAAATGTAAGTGACTTTTCCAATATACCCAGCCAGTATTTACTGGAGGTAACATAGGCGGGAAAGAAGAATAGGGAAAGAGATAGGAGGAGTCTCAGAATTTATTATTTCATTTTCTCAAGTCTATGTCAATTAGCCTCCGACCTAATGAATTCCAAAATGGAGGATAGCATTAAGAAAGCACAAGAGGGATCTATTCATTCTCCTCACACTACTTCATGAAGCTTCTTCTTATCCATAAACAAGCAGATCTGGGTAAGCAGATGTTCAGGCTGCAGATAAATCCTAACTGGGAACATGAAGAAGAAGAGAACCATGCTGGGTCTACACAAGCACTTTCCAAAAGAAAAGAAGAAGCAAATCATCTGAGTTGGCAATTTCCTCAATGCTTTTCTTAGTGACTTGGCTTCATGTTGCTGAGGGTTTTTTTTTAAACCTATTTCTGTTGTGAAGACACGCCTTCCATTCCAATTTTATGAGTCCAAAAAAGAAAATGGATCTCGGTCTTTGGCGTCAGCTTCTATTTCTTCTCCCAAGTGATCTCGGGCCCAAATTCGATGGGACATCCTCCTATCCAAAAGATGAACCCGAAGCTCCAAACTAGAATGTCCATATGAGCTCCCACTTATGTTCTGTCAGTGGCAAAGGCCCATGGTGAGGGAGCAACCATCATCCCAATGCATGCATCCAGACCTGGGTTCTGGGAAGGAAAATGAGGACTCCCACGCACCCAGCTAGTTAGGATCCCATCTGTGGCTCCCGGACAGGTCTGCCTCCACCCCCAGGACTGGGCCCCCTGGTCTTTGAGTGTGTGTCAATTATGAGCCCCTGTGCTTTGCAGCTTCACTTGTTCAGTCCAATTTCCTGAGTAATAACAACTTGGAAGGTCCCATAATGAATTGTTGGAGGCCAGTGCTTGAATTCTGTCCCATGCTTCATTGCATTTGGGAGAAGCTCTGAAGGAAACTCGTTATGTCTGAATTTCCCCCCAACCCAAAATAAATAAATAAATGCCACACCTGGAAACAATACTGCAATTCCTTTAGAAGCTGATCCCAAAACTTACTCAGATCGATAGATGGAGGCCGATGAAACGCCTCGGGAGGAAGGAGGAAAGGCAGCCTGCTGACAGAAAAGAAGCCTGGCCCAGAGGCTGTCTCTGCCAGGGACACCGGTGGGACTCTGGACTGGGCATTTAACTCCCTCAGATATCAAATGAAAGAAGCTGAACTAGAGACACCTCTGAGCTGCCTGCCAGCTCTAATCCACCATCACCCATGTGACGTTAGACAAGTCCCTTACCCCATTGTGACCTCAATGGCCTCAGGTGTAAAGTGAGAAAGTTAGGCTGGATGGCTTCAGAGGCCTCTTCTACTGAAGATCTTGAATGCCCTGATCTCATTTCACTCATCAAAATTACTCCAGCCTCCATGGCAAACCCCAGATTTAACACTTTAATTAAGAAAAGGCATATATATTATACACATAGGCAGATAGAAACACACACACTAACATACATAAAATAGTCATATCATATTCTACCATTTATAATTATTATTTTATTAGTATAGGGAACTCCACAAAGAAGAAAGTCCCTTCACCAATGGTAGTTTGCCATCCATTCTTCAAATGATAATTTTTTTTTTTTTTATCATTTAGAGAGTTGCCTTTCCCAGTATCACCCTTTCCCAGTATCACCCAGCCAGTATTTGCTGAAGTTAGGCTTCCTGACTTTGCAGCCAGTTTTCTTGCTGCTTCTCCTAACTAATATGAAATTCAGATACTTTATAATAACCACAATAACACTAATCAGTGGCATTTCCCTAGCACTCTGGGCTTTACCAGAGACTTGGCTCCCACACAAGCCAGCTTATTTCTGTTTCATACAGGAGGAACCGACTCTCAGAAAAAAAGCAGGGACTTGCCTGGGTGGGTACCACAACTTTGAAGAAGCGGCGGTGAAATTTATCCTTCTCATTTCACGAAGTCAGAAACTCTCAAGGTGCTTCAACCTCCTAACCTAAGAGATCAGTCTTTTTGACTCATGGAGTTCTCAATTTTCACTTTTAAGAAAAGCTGAAGAAAGAACAGAGGTTATTATTTAAAAGTAATAAAAATCCCAGTCATTTCTGAAAATTTCTTTTCTTATTATGAAACTAACAAATAGCAACCAATTTGATTGTTTCCATATGCAAAGAACAAAGTTCATATACGAATTATAAATCTCTATTAGTAGATTTTAAGTATGTATTAAAATGAACAGTTTAGAGCTAACACTTCCTTGCATGTCTGTGTCCTCTTTTGCACTTTACTTCTGTCTGTTTCTAGTTTTTCCTTTTTAATTTGTCAACAATCCTTTTAAAATTTCTTCTTTTTTTGCCCTTACTACCCTCCAATTGCCCAGTATCTCTTTTCCAAGCCAAAATTAAAAGCTCCTCATCGTACTAAACACAGTGCAACAAAAGACACCCAGTCATAGAACACGTGTGAATGTACTGGACTCCTTGGACTGCTCAGCTCCTTTTAAGCTGGGTAGAAATGCACATTGCCACAAGTGCTCCCAATCCAGAACTGCCCCTTGCCCTGAGTATTTGGAGATACTCCCCACTTTGTTTTCTTGGTAATACTTTCCTCCTGGTATAAACTGTTTTTTGGATGCTGCTCACCTCCTTTGATTCAGCTCAATAAGGCTCTGCTTCTATGAAGTTTTCTCCATAATTTCTTAGGGCACATAATTTTCTTTTCCATTCATTCATCATTCGTTCAGCCATTTCCCAAGTGATGACTTGTCCTCATTGTTTCCAAGCATTGCTACAATAAAATAATTTTTAAAAATTACTGCACTAAATGTTTGTACCTATGTCCAAACATTTTAATCCCCCCCCCCCCCACAAAAAACAAGCATTTAAGAGTTGGAAGAGATCTCAAAAGCCATCTAGTTCAAGCCACAGCCAGACCAGAGTCTTGTCCGCATAGTGCTGGACCAATGTGGGCCCAGACTTGACGGTGAGGAAGGGGAAAATCCCACCTCCAGAGACAACTTGGGTAGTTCAAATTCTTAGGACACATTTCTTTATATTGCTCATTTACTTCTTTGCAACATCTCCCACCCCTGTCTTGTTCCCCGTTCTGCCCACCGTAGAGTGATAGCAAACAAGTCTAATCTAATGTTGGTGACATTATCCATCAAACACTTTTCTTAAATCCATTAAGTAAGAGAAATGACACAATTCCTTCTTGGCTCACTCTGTCCCTGCCTGCCTTTTGTGGATTGTTTCCCAAAGAATGAGGTCCACAGCTTGCAGAGAAGAGAAGAAAAGTAGAAAGGAGATCAGTTGGAGAACTGGCCTCTGAATTTTGGCTACTAAAAACCTCATCAGGAACTGGATCTGTTTTAGTGCCCAACTGCTTTAACTTGATTCCCTACTTTCTGTCACTCAAAATGAACAAACAAATAAAAAATGAGATAGATGAAAGACATTGATCATGTGAGAGAGAAAGCAGGATGAGTTTTGTGTGGTGGAGTCCTTAATGTAGCCATCCCCATCCCTCTTGGTTTGCAATTGAGGTTGAATTGCAGCCATAGTGTCTGCCCTACAGGAAACATAGCTAGGAGGTGACTGGCGCCAGTCATAACCCAGCTGCAGGGAGAACTTCCCTTGAAACTCAATGAATAGGAGGCAGGAAGAAAGTGAGGCTCTCAAGTGAGGCCTGCAGAAACTCCATGGGGCCACCAAGCAGAGCTGTGGCTTCAGTGTATCCACTGACCTACTGGGCAGGTGGTTCTCTCAGAATGGTCAGGCCTTAGTCAACAGCCTGCGGGACTGGCCTGGTTAATATTCAACTGAGATTCAGTAAGCAGGCAGCAGGGAGGTAAGCCCAGAGGCAACAAAGGGACTTCTAGGCCTGTTAGCTGCTCACTAGGTGAAGAGAGCAGCAATGGTGAACATGGTCTGGGTTAGATTAGGTGCCCTGAGTCTAATAAATGAGTGACCCCCTCAGCCCAGAAAGCCAGTTGGAGATCAACTCAGGGGTCATCATATTGATTGCAGATACCAAGGCACAGGTTGTGCAAAGTGTCCTTGGTACATTGCCACTGGACTTGATCCAGCTCTCTCCCTGCTTACATGCAGATTCAGTTCTGAATTCCTGCCCAGGTGCTACATATGTCATTAAGTACAGAACCCCGCGAAAAGTCCAGCTGCCATTTGGGCCGAGGCAGCTTCTTTGCACTAGGGGGCCCTTGAACATTCCCTGGAGGACCAATGGCCCAGCAAGGGCTATTTTCATTGACATGAGAGAGAACCCATGTAGCAGCCAATCCAGGAAAATGGTCAAGAAAAATCACTTTCAGATGGCTAAAGTGAGGCTTTCCTTTCTTGGTCCTATCAGATACTTTGTCAAATTACTTTTTATAGATCTGTGTATGGGTGGGTATGCACATGTGTGAGTGAATAAGTATAAAATCATTTAATATATATATATATATATATATATATATATATATATATATATATATATATATATATATAAAATGAGTGTAGGTATATATAATATGAATATATGTGTGTGTGAATATATATAGTGTGAATGTGTGTATACATAGAGTTTGTGAATGTTTATATGCATCAATGTGTATATATATGTATGAATATAAATGTATGAATGTATATATATGAATGCACATATATAGTATTAATTTACAATATTGATAGATCTATAGGTAGCTAAGTAGATGACACATTCAAACTCCCACTTGTTATTTGCTGTTATTCTCCCTCCCTTCCTCCTCTTCTCCCCTCTCCCCCCCTCTCCCTCCCTACCCCAGCCATAAGATAGAAGCTTCTAAAAGGCAGGAGCTGATTGATTTTTTTTTCTTTCCCCCCCCCCAGTGCCTAGCACAGTACCTGACACATAGGAGCAGTTACTTAGTTGCAGTGCATCGACAGCCTGACTAAGGGATTCATGAGGCACTCTCCTGCCCATATAAGGGTCCTACTGGACCAGGAAACTAGGAGGTTATGTTCAGATTATATTCACTTTGGTCTCCTCTAGAAGGCTGATGTGGGGCAGGTTAGCTAAAAGTTGTTAAGGGGAAATACCAGTGAAGACACCTATGCATTGAATTGTCTCAGAAACTCAATTCCAGTGGTCTCAGTTAAGAAGTCAGCCAGTCAACAGTCTTCTCTTGGACTTCATTATCCTTTAGCATTCTAGCTGAGGACAGAAGCCCTGAGGTCTCTCATGGCCCATAAACAAGGTCAGCATTAATGATTATTAAATTATATGTTATATGATCATAACCCCAAGTAAGTAGGTTACGAGAGCTGTGGAAACCACTCGTTAAAGACATTAGCGTGATAGAGCAGGGACTGGGGACTCCCAGAACAAAACCATTTAACCCTTTCCCCTTGACGGATTCATAATTCCATTTCTTATTTTGTTTGGACTCCACACTTAAATAAGTCCCAGAATCTTTGTTCACATTAGTTTGGACCTTGACTTTAGTGATGAAGGTCATGCTATGTTCAAGCCTTTTCATCATGTATGACTCTTGCTCTCATAGGTATTACACCAGGAGATGGTCCTTCATATCAGGATCTTCCACTGTCTTGGTAAGTCGCCTACTGTAATATGAGTATCAAAGGGTATACCTTAAGAGATAAAAAGGATTCAAGAATTAAGCACCATGAGACTTCAGAAATAATCAATTATAATTATGGAACTATACCAATAGTAGAAGTCCAAAGTCTCAAATTGAAGATCCCTCACCTTCTAGTCCTTTTGCATCCCTCCTTGCCCCTTCTTTTCTTTCTCTTTTCTTCTACCCCATCTAGTCCAACTGGTATCTGTGCAAGAAGTCACTGTACAGTATCACTACCAAGGACATCTCCAGCCTTTAATCCAGGGATTCCCATCAGCCCATTCCACTGTGTGAGTACACTGTGCATGTACTCCATAGGAAGGTTTCCTTTATGCCAGGCTTCTCTGGTAAATCTGCTTCTCTGGCCTTCACTCACTCATATTGCTTCTTGTGCTTTCTTCCAAAGTCTCATTCTTCCACGTAACAGGGCTTCAAATCCTTCACACACTTGTCACAGCCCAGCTAGGTCTTTTTATCTGATCAACCAGCAAGCATTTATTAAATGCTTCTTGTATGTCAGGCGTTCTACTAAACACTGAGAATACAAAGACAGAAATGAAATTGTCCCTGCCCTCCCAGATCTTGCGTTCTATCAAAAGAAATTACATGCATACATTTAGGCATATATAAAATATTCTCCCAATTAACTCAAATTTATAAAAATTCATGCCCAAGCCATTCTCCAATTGATAAATAGTCAAAGGATATGAATAGACAATTTTCAGATGAAATTAAAACCAATTTAAGTCTTATGAAAAGATGCTCTAAATTACTAGTGATCAGAGAAATGCAAAGTAAGACACTCTGAGATACCACTACACATCTCTCAAATTGACTCTGATAACATGAAAAGATAATGACAAAAGTTGGAGAAGATGTGGGAAAACTAGGACATTGATACATTGTTGGTGGAACTGTGAATGAATCCAACCATTCTGGAGAGCAATTGGGAGCTATGATCAAAAAGTTATCAAAGTGTGCATACCCTTTGACTCAGCAATGTTCCTACTGGGATTACATCACAAAGAGATGTTTGTCCTTTTTGTAGTGGCTAGAAACTGAAAGCTGAGTGTATGTCCATCAGTGGGGAATGGCTAATTAAGTTCTGATATATGAATGTTATGGAATATTAGTGTTCTATAAGAAATGGTCAGCAAGATGATTTCAGAGAGGCCTGGAGAGACTTACAGGAACTGATGCTGAGTGAACTGAGAAGAATCAGGAGATCATTGTACATTACAACAGCAAGATTATATGATGATCAATTCTGATGACCTGGCTCTTTTCAACAATGAGATAACTCAGGCCAGTTCCAATGATCTTATGATGAAGAGAGCCATTTACACCCAGAGAGAAAACTATGGGAATTGTGTGGACCACAACATAGCATTTTTACTCTTTCTCTTGTTTTCTTGCAGTTTGTTTTCTTTCTCAGTTTTTTTTTCCCTTTTTCATCTGATTTTTCTTGTATAGCAAGATAACTGGATAAATATGTATACATATATTGGATTTAATATATATTTTACATTAAAAAATATCCTTTCAGATAATTGTCTGTGACAGTAGGATTTGCCTCTGGCAGTACAGGTGTCAGGATGGGCTGTGCTGAGGAGGATATGAGGTTCTTGGCCACTTTCTTCCCAGATGTCATCAGTGGTGATGAAGCGACTGTGCCAGAGGCCTTGCTTGTTTTCCCCTGATATTACAGAAGGACAAATGGAGTATTTGTCATCCATGGAACCAGTCCAACTTTTCTGTTAGTAATCTGGCTCCTTTATGACCTACTTTACTATTCTGTAGAGTTTCTTTTGAGTATATGTGGCAGGTCACTCGTGCCTCTGTATTGCCAGGCTTCCACATCTCATGGATAAACATCAATTCCTGTGAGATATTTATATTGAAAGGTTGGTCCTTCCATGAGAAGCTTGCAGTCCTGAAACAAGCTCTCCTCTTCCTTTTCTGTCCTGTGATGGACTCATTCTCCATGCGTACTGATTATCCCAGATATCCATCCACTGTTGTATGGCTCTGGAGGCCATCCATCCAAATACAGGTTGAAAGATAAGCAATGGGTGAACTTCATACAAAATAGAGATACAACGATTTCAGTATTCACTATCAGCTGGTAGTGGGGGTGTCTTAGAATAAAATTTTTAAAAAATGATTCATAAAGGCACAAAGCACATTCAAGGTGTGATTGAAAAGGAGCTCAAAAGTCTATGAGATAGAAATGAGGAGAAAATATAGGAAAGACTTGCCAAGAAGCCAGTATAAAGTGTGGTGATTCTGTATGTGAGAAAAAGACAGAAGGCCGGTTTAGTGGCACATGGGATGTCATGTGAGCAGAATGAAAAGGGAGCTCTTGGCCCAAGCACAAAGGGCTTCGAGTTTCAGACAGAAGCATCAGGATTGGATCTTAGAGGCAACAGAAGCCATTGAAGTAACTGGTTGGTGAATTGCTTGTTATTGTTATAGGGAAGTTAGTCCTTCAACAGCCCCTCACTTGCTTTGACCCAGAGCCCCTCATATTCTGGCTCCTCACCTTTAGATGTGATTGATCCAACCTCATTATGCCTTTCCTAATATATTCTATCCAGAGCAGAACCTGTGGGTCTGGGGGCTATCTGATTAGGATAGGATGTCAGGATACAGCAAGATTGACAATTCCTGGGTTATGATCAGATTTCTCTCCCTTTAGCCTAATAATTTTTCTCCAAAGCTTTAGCAAAAGCACCCTTGAAAAAAGAGCATGAAGAAACAAAATAGGAACTACTGTGGGAAAACCCCCAAACAAATCTAAAAAAAAAATACAGGAAGAGGAAGATATTTTTGGAAAGAGGTGAGTTTTCTTTCATTCATATAAAATGCACAATTTATTAAGTTCAGTTCTGGAGATCTCAGACCATTTTTGGTTTAACTTCATGGAGGAACAAAAGGTCTTTCCACAGTCATTTAACCTCAGATTACAGAATAGTGTTTTAGAGAAAGATGACATTTTTGAGGGAGATTTCCTCTTCCACGGGGAACTATTAAATGGAGTCAATATTTATGAAGCTTTTAGCCTGACTCATGTAATTTGTAACTCCTGCCTGCATCTGTGTTCAGGGCTCAGCTGTCCTCAGGCCCATTAACTGCTCTAAAATTATGAGCTGAGATTTAATAGCCCTGTTGTGAACTATGCTGGGAGAGATAGAAAAAGATCCTTTAAAAGTTTGTTACCAGGAGGGGCTAAATGGTCAAATGAGATCTCTATCCTTGGACTCATCCCAAAGTGAAGGGGCAGGCACACAGAACTTTTCCCATGGAAGGTGAGATGTCATGCTGGAGAGTCATTGTCAAGCATTGGGAGAAAGTCAGATCAGGAGCGATATTCCTCCAAATAAACCTAAATCTAACAATCAAAGGTTTTCTGAGCAAATATGGTGAGAGATAGAAGAGCTATATAGAAAATGGGTCCTGTCTTTGAAGAAACTGATCTCTCTAGAGGGAGGTGCCATAAAGTTATGTGAAAGAACCGAAGGACAAAAGCCATCAGTAATAAATAGTGGGGAAATACTGGAATGAAAGCCAGGATCATCAGATCAGAATCCTGACTTTCTGTGACCCTGACAGTCATTTTCATTGATCTAAGTCTTCATCACTTGTTTATTAAGAAGTATTTATTAAACCTTAATATGTGCCAGACATTTCTCCAACCAGTGTAGACACAAAATGAGAAAGACAAATGCAGCAGGCCCTGCCATCCAGAAGCTATGGCCCAAATAGGGCATTGGTCATCCTTGGTAAAAATTAAGATAGGATGAGATGATTGTCTCTCAGTCCCATGTAGCTCAGAACAACAGATGATTCTAAAAGATTACAAGAGAGCTGGAGGAAACAAGTAGCAATATCAGGGAAGAACCCAGAGAAGGGAGAGCAATTAGTGTCAGAGGAGTTTGGGGATATGTCAGAAAGAAGGAAAGTCACAGCAATGAAAAGGGACAGGAGAATGATAGAAACAGATTGGACTCAGAGACTGATAAGGCTCCTCTCAGCTCTACAGTCTAGATGTTTTGATTCAATGATCATGATGCTGGATTATTAAAGGACGAAGGGTAGAGGGAGGGTTACGATAGGCTGAGAGGAACTGGGAGATGGATCTGTGGGAGCAGATTCAATGTTCACACTTGAGATGGAGACAAATGATGTGGAAGATTGAAGAAGAAGTCAGAGAATGGTCAAGGGCAGAGGATTTGATGATTCTATGGATAAGGTCGAATGAAGGAAATAGCCAAATTTGGAGTGAGGGAGAGGAAGGGCTGCCTGGCCACCTCTTCACCATCAATATCATAAGCTGGAGCATTCAATCATTTATTCAGAGTTTACTATGTGTCTGGTCCTATGCATGTAAATTTTCACTGTCAATAATATAAATACAAGCAACATGAGTCTCTTCTCTCAAAGAGCCTCTATTCTAATGGGGGAAGGCAACACATAAGAGGGAGTTAGGGAATGTTTTGATGGGACTGGGGAAGAAAGTGCACACTTGGTGTCCTTCCTCTTCCCTGCACCCATATAAGCTCCTGGTGCTTCTCTAGCTTCTTTCAGCTCTCCAAAGGGATTCCCTGCCCATGAACAGTCTCCATTAGTGTTAACAAAGGCTGAGATCTGTGGGCAGGGGAAGTAAAGAAGACAAATATAGCTATTGCTTGGTCTGTGAAAAGATTTCCTCTTCCTCAACTATTTCTGGGCATGGCTGAAAATACAAGTTGATGGTTATCATTCTGGTGTGTCCTTAAGAATACTGAATGCCAACAGAAGCCCAAGGAGTGCTGCCCTTCTGGGGGCTGATTGCCTTCCTGGGCACCAATGGTGGCACTCCAGCTGGAAAGTAACTGAGCAGAGACTTTGGAGCTGAGGTTAAAGTTCATAGCTGTGAACCCCATGGTTATGGCCTGCAGGTGTGAGTTTGCATGGCAAGAAAAAAAAAAAGTAGAAAAGAGAAACTGTGGTGGCCTAGAAAGGTGCATTTCTTACTATGTAATGAGGGAAGTGAGAGGAACAAGATGGGAAATGACTGCCACATATAAGTAAGAACAGAAGGGAGCAGAGGCTGCACCTTCTCAGGAACATGGGTGCCCACCCTCGGGAGATCAATGACATCCTTCTGTAGCTCATGTCTCCCACTAGAAGACTCAATACCTGAAAGCTAAAAGATCCCATTCTGCTGCCACAGCTGCCTTCAGTGTTTAATCAGCTCATCCCAGGGGATGCATAGTCTGGTTTTTGATGATCTTTTGAGGTCCTGAGAGCATTTCAAGGTGTCTTCATTTTCCACAACAGATATCAACATATCTAGGGTGACGACCTTCTTAGCATCCATCAAAAAAACCATGGAGAGTAAGGGGTCTACGCATCGCATGAGATGGCCTTTCAATTACTTTTGCACAGATGAAGAAACCAACTACCAAAGGTTGCCTCTGACCATTGTTGCATTTCTCTTCGACTTCTCTATCTTCTAGTTTCGTTCTGAGAATTATGCTGACATGGAGGTGGCTGACTTCTACACCAATCTGTCCACTTCCACCTTCAGCGTACCATGAATGTTTAAGTTCACATTTATAAATGGTGCCGTCTTGTTTTTCAGAGAGGTCTGATTTAGCTGCTCAGTGGGGAGAAGGAGAAAGCAAGGTACACATGGAAGGCTATTAAACATGGGGACTGAGGAGGGACTCTGCACAAGACATCTCACATAGAGACAATAGCAGATGGGTTCTATTGGTCAGCATGATCAGAAGTTCACTGAAGTGTCAGAGCAGACAACAGAGCAGAATAGCCTCAGGTCTCTCCTTGTCAGCATCTGAGATTGAGTTCCTGTTCCACCTGTTCCACAAATGATGAGGTAGTTCCGTCAACAAGGATTTGTAGAGCTCTTCCCTAGGCTAGAAAATTATAAAGAACCAGCATCAGGATTTCAATGTACCTTGCGGTCAAAATTTTTGAGTCTTCAATTAAAAAAAAAAAATGGTCCTAGAGGAAGTGGGACTTGGAGAACCTTAAGAGCTACATTGTGTGCCCTGCACAACCACTCCCTTACTCACTTTCAGCAGGAATGGATATGTTTGCATGCAAACAAAACAGTTTTTCCCCCTAGAAATTCTGCTTCCAGAGCCTCAATCATTAGTGACCCGCTTGGGTTTAGAGGCAACAACATAATTGGCTATGTAGTAAATGTAAAGTAGTAAAGACTACTGCTTTAAAAAAAAAAAAAAAAAAAAAAAACTTTTTTTTTTTTTAACTTTCTAAATGCTCTTTAAAGGATAATAGTCAAGTAAAAAAAAGGAGAAGGAAGAGAAGAAGATAGAGATGAAGAGAAAAAACAGAAGGAGAGAAGGAGAAGGAGCAGGGGGGAAAAAGAGGAGGAGGAAGAAAGAGAATAGGAGGTGGAGGAGAAGGAGCAGTAGGAGAAGGAAGAGGAGGAGGAGAGATTGTCCTGTCTGAACAGTTGTGAAAATCAATGAGCAAACAAGCTGAGAAACATACTCCTATGGGCTAGATGTTCCTGAATGGACCATTAACATTGAAAACTGTAGGCTAGATTCAGCCATGAAATACCCCTCCTCCTCCCCCCCCCCCCCGGTGTGTTTTCCTGTCAGGTTTCTATAAATAGGTTTACTTTTCACCATAGTTATAGAATAAAATTGGTGGGAGACTATAATGGTAAAAATGTACATTTATATGTTTATTTAATTATTCCTGCATTTGCTTTAACATATATACATATATAGAACATTTTTTTCTTTTTTGTTAAACTTAAACTTATCATGTATCAGATATCATACTCATTATTCTAAATGACTATTACATCATATATGATGGGATGTGCTACTTTATAAGTGACTGGCCATGTAAAGAGAAAACTCTTTGGATAGAGGCTCAAAAGCTAGCGTGCTTAAGATAAAAGATAGACTTTCCTTCTAAAAGATTAACCTTAGAATTCTAAAAAGATTTGGTTATAAATGTGTAGAGATTGTGGATTTCTATAACTCTAAACCTGCCAGGGTATGTGTGTATGTGTCTGTATATATATATATATATATATATATATATATATATATATATATGGGTCTGTGTGCGCATGTGTGTATACATGCACATGCATTTATACCTACTCTCCCACACATGTATGTATAGGTATGTATATTTACACACATATATGCATAGTTTCCCATACATGTACATATATGGGAGGGGTAAGTACATACATGTGTATATATATGTATTCTGTCATTAGTGAGCATTTATATTCCACTTTGTAGTTCTAACACTATACACTTGCCATATATGAGAACTTGTGTCTGGACTAGCTCTCTGAAGGATCTCAGTACCACCCAGAGTCCTTGTTCTTAGAAGAGGAGTGAAGAGGCAGGACTTATATGGGTGGTCAAAATGGAGTTCCTTTATTCCATTTTCTCTTAGCCTTATATATTCTAATATCCTTCTATAACCAAAGCACACTGCATATGAGCTAACTATATACAGCACATGCATGACCACATAAACAACTTGCTATTATGTGTAAATATTTCTTTGCCACTTGGTATCACTCTGCTTTAATTATAACATAAATTGTCACCACCTGCTGAGTTCTCAGGAAGGCTATGATCCTTTAGGGGAGATGGGGAGCCAAACTAGACAGTCAGCAAGTTCCTTCTGGATTGAAAGGTCTGATATCTCACCCAGATCTGCTTGATAAAAGATCATCCTTTGTTCCAGAATTGTAGAGAGAATCTGGTATTTTACCCATTATTTCTGCCCAGAAAATTAAAGCCCCATGACTGCTAAAATGAGTCTGGACTTCAACCACTATGAGGTCCTCCTTACTTCTTCCTCTCTTCTAACCATATGGATTCCAAAATGGGATACAGAAAACAAAGGGCTTTTAGCACTTGTACCTGTTTCTTCAGTTTCCATGGTGAAATAACTTATAACTGTTTGCTGAAGCTCTTTTAAATTTCAAATTCAAGACCTATTAGACCTTGAGTTGTAGTGGTGGTGGTAGTAGTAGCAGTAGCAGAAATAGGAGTAGCTACAACCGTTTAGTAGTGTAATAGTTGTAGTAGTAGTAGAAGTAGTAGTAGCAACAGCAGCACCACTATCACCAGCTATGGTACTAGCAGCAGCAGCAACAATAATTTTAGTAGAATAGTAGTAGTAGTAATAGTAATAGCAGCAGCAGTAGCACCACTAGCAGCAGCAGCAATATCAGTAACAGCAGTTGTAGTAACATAGTAGCAGCAGCAGTAGTAACAGTAAGAATTGTAGCAGCAGCAGCAGCAGCAGCAGTAGTAGTAGCAGCAACAACAAAACAATAGCAGCAGCAACAGTAATTGTAGTAGCAGCAGCAGCAGCTACATTTCCCTACTAGACTTTAAGTTCTTTGAGGACAGGACCCATCTATTTCTTATGCATCTTTGCATCCTCCATAGTACATAACACAGTTGATATAGAATAGGCACTCCTTGGAGTGCTTTTAAAAATACATGATGATTCCCAAACATCAGCAGAGGCATCTCTCAAATAAGTGCCTAAAATCTCAAAATAATGAAGCTAAATTAGAAAGACTACAGAGACATTTATTCTGAGCTGTTTTTTTTTTTTGTTTTGTTTTGTTTTGTTTTGTTTTGTTTTTACATTTGGAGAAACTGAGACCCAGCAAGGCTATGGAAATTGCCTATAATCATATAGGTATTTTCAAAAGATCAATTTGAACCAAAGTTCTTAGGAATTTCTCTATGCTTCTAGTCTTTGGATGAAGGAACTTTCAGTTTGACATGAATCCTTTACTGTATTCCCTTCCCTCTTCCAAATGTGGTATTTAACTAGATATGGGTAATCCAGAACTTACTGTGAGCCATGATTCTGGGGTATGAGCCCTCAGACAGATGGTTAACTGAACCCAAACCAAACACTCTTAATTGACTCCAGGCAAAGGAGGAATTTAACACAATTTAGCTTTGAAGATTGGATTCACCAGAAGTAGGAAAAGCAAAATTCCCCTTTGGCTAATGTGGAAGACAGTCCATTGCCTCCTCCCCATATTGTTTCTTAGCAAATTACACCGGTGTTTCTGGGACCATTCAGGTTGCCACATTATGGTCTAAGGTCATTGTCTACTTTATGGCTTACTCATGGTTTTTAACTGCAGTGCAAAGGATAGCACATATACAAGTGCCAGCTGGTGGTGAGTGCCACAGGACAAGAATCCTATTACTGACATCCTGCCATGCTCCCTGCCAAGGCCCCTGGCTTCCCACTGGCTTTGTAACCAAGTCCTCAGACTGACTTTCTACTATTCTTCACCCTTGTCTCTGCCTGCTCTCTGGTGGCCACCATGGAAAACCGATGCCTTGATAGTATAATAGCCCACTCGCTTTATTTGTAATTAATTTGTATATTCTTTTTGTAAATAACATGTAGAATTTGTGATAGTCCAAAATGCAACAGGAAAGATTTATGCAATTTTTAAAAGATCAATTAACTGAGAATGGGTCATAAGTTTTTGTTGTCCCAGTTATAGAGTTTCCTTTGCACATTATTAGGATTTCCTAATTTTCTATTTTCTTACTCTGGAATTCTACCCCCTTTTTACTTACTGTCTCCTTAGGACTTAAATTTTAAAACCCATTTGTCATTGTTTACTTGGTCTATTCCTAGGAGTGTTCATATCCCTGAATTATTCTGCATAAATTTTCCCTTTCATTTATAAATATATCTTTTTTTAGTGTCCTTGCAATTTATCTTCATAAGACATTCCTAGGGATGGCCTTTCAAGAATTGTGTACAAAAGATCAAGCAACATTTAAATTTTTATCTTCATCTATGGCCTCTTTCTGGCTATCTTATAATACTGGTTTGGTTATGATTCAAATGACCCTCTGATTTTAACATGACTTTGGGCTTCTTTTGAAATGTCTTTCCTCCCTTGTTACACATCGAAATATGGACTCTTGTCCAGGAATGAAATTTCATGTCAAAGGCTTAGGCGAAAGGGGGGAGGGAAGAGGGTTCTGATCAAAGAGACTTTAAACTGAAAAGGGATAGGAAAGGGAGAAAATAGCAATAAAGTCAGATACTATCAAAATAGCAGTTCAACATATGGATAATAATGATTCTGAGAACCATTAATTGACTACTCTTATTCAAGATGGAACAAAAACCATGGTTACATATGTATATGGACAAGTGAACCCAAACAAGGTGAACTTACTTCTTCTTGTGACAAGGAAGCAAATCTAACCTGGAAGCACTGACTCAGAATTGGTGATATCTAGATGCTTGGCAGGTGTATAGCTCAGGGGAGATTCCCTGGCTTAGGGAAGGGCCAGAATGTTGAGCATGGAGTCAGGAATCCAATCTGTCTTGTATACTGACTAGATAGGAGATGATCAGGGAGTTCATTCATTGAAATACACAGTTGAGATTTAGTGAACCCCTATCATGTACCGGGCACTGTGTTAAACCTTGAGGATTCACACACACACACACACACACACACACACACACACACACACACACACACACACACAGAGTATCCCTGAACTCAAGAAGCTTGCATTTTTCTTGATGAGGGAAAAGGAGAAAATAGGTTCACAAAATTAACCAAAAATAATCTACACAATGACATTATGGCAAGAAGTAATTGTTTGGAGGGAAGTCAAGAAATGTTGTATATAAGAGGTACAGGGAAACTGAGCCGTAAAAGAAAGGAGAATTTTAACCAGCAAAATTAGGGAGGAAGTGCATTCCTCCCTAAGGAGGCCTAAGGAAGATCCAGGGCAAAGGCAGGAGAAGTAATGCTAAGTATGGGGAACAACAAGGAGCCAGTGAGACTGGACATAGCTTACATGAAGAGAACTCATGTGCAAAATG
The DNA here is from genome assembly GCF_016432865.1 of Antechinus flavipes. Classification (NCBI taxonomy): domain Eukaryota; kingdom Metazoa; phylum Chordata; class Mammalia; order Dasyuromorphia; family Dasyuridae; genus Antechinus; species Antechinus flavipes. The sequence continues at coordinate 5,136,435 of NC_067400.1, read as the reverse complement.
TCTGGAAACACAGACTGGACTCAGGAAATGACTTAAATGACACATGACGAGATTGTATTTAATCTTACAGGCAATGGGGAGGCACCGGGGAACAAGAAAGCAAGGGAGAGACGGTCAGAGCTATACTTTATTAATATCAGTTTGTTAGTTATATGGAAGATAGATTGACAAGAAGCTGGAGCATATTAAAAAGTATAATAGGAAGGTGCAGAAAAGGTAGAAACAGAAGTGATCTAATTAAACACAGAC